>NC_064921.1:475474352-475840510 GCF_023897955.1 Schistocerca gregaria
CTGTTTAGGTTTTTTTATTGGTAACGCCGCCGCCACATAGCGCTCTGTATAAAAATTACTGGCTGTGCCGTGTGCAGTCTGTGGCTGGTTTGCATTGTTGTCTGCCATTGTAGTGTTGGGCAGCTGGATGCTAACAGACCTTAGCGTTGCGCACTTGGAGGTGAGCCGCCAGCAGTGGTGGACGTGGGGAGAGAGATGGCGGAGTTTTGAAATTTGTAAGAATTGGTGTCATGAACTGCTATATATCTTATGTCTAGTGAGGTAAATACATTGTTTGTTCTCTATTAAAATCTTTCATTTGCTAACTATGCCTATCAGTAGTTAGTGCCTTCATTAGTTTGAATCTTTTATTTAGCTGGCAGTAGTGGTGCTCGCTGTATTGCAGTAGTTCGAGTAACGAAGATTTTTTGTGAGGTAAGTGATTTGTGAAAGGTATAGGTTAATGTTAGTCAGGGCCATTCTTTTGTAGGTGTTATTGAAAGTCAGATTGCGTTGCGCTAAAAATATTGTGAGTCAGTTTAAGCACAGGCTTGTATAAATTTTTCTAAGGGGACGTTTCATATGTCGACCCTTAGCCAAGGATACCTCTCTGGAATCGTCTGATTTTTTCTTGTAGTTTGTGTAATTAATGTAGATTTTGTTTATTGCTAGCGCGTAATTGTAGAGAGAATCTCCTTTGTAGTTGTAGTCTTTCATTGTTGTACAGTACAACAGTTGTAGCTTGCATGTAGAGTTGCACCAAGTATTTCGCAGCTGCGCTTGCAATTAACTAGATATTATTTTCTATGTTAATGTATTCTCTTATTTTTGCTCTTCAAATTGTTTTTTCTCTGTGTTGTCGTGTGAAATATTGTGACAATAATGGCGTGTGAATAACGTAATACTAGGCTCCAAAGTAAATTGAGAAATGACAGTGAAGACGAAAGCAGTGTGTTAGCGATACCGAGTAATGAATTAACTAATGTTCAAAGTAGTAATTTGGTAATTGTTCATAGGGAAATGGAGCGGGCTGCAAACAATGGTGTAGACAGTGAAATAAGTAATGAACAGGGAACAATTATCGATCGATCAGTCGGCAACAGCTCGCCTCAGGATTCCGAAATGACAGGACACATTCTTGCAAATACTGTAGATTCAGGTTTTGCGACCTCACCGCTTTCTCAAATAAGTCAAGACTCATTTTCTGTTTTTCAAACTGCGAATATTGCCGGTTCAAATGCATTGCCGAATAGCACTAAGGAACATGTTTCAGACACCAGTGCATTGTTATTACAATTAATGCAACAAATGGGACAAAAGCTTCAAAAGTTAGACACAATGGAACAAAATCTTCAAAAGTTAGACACAATGGAACAAAATCAGAGACAAACACAGCAAAAGTTAGACGCAATGGAGCAAAAGCTTCAAAAGTTAGACTCAGTGGAATATACGCTTGAACAAACACGTGAAGATTTAACTACTGAATTACATAAAATCGAATCGAAATGTCAAAAAGTCTGTAATGACATAAAAACACAAATTTGTGAGCATTTCCAACCTATTTTTTCGCGGCATGAAAATGCATTACAGAATCACGAAGCAGCCATAAAAGAACTGCAAACAATTGTTCATGAAAATCATGAGACCTTGCAAGCTAAAATTGACTCAGTTGCATCTACCGATTCGGTTACGCAACTTCCAAAATCTCAAGAAAACTTAAAGGACACAGTAGATACTCTGAAAATTGGTTCAGAAAGACACATGGAGGACATTAGTTCATTATCAGAGAAAGTAGTTGAACTTTCGGATCAGCTAAATAATTTATCTACGAAGGTAGATAATAATCTGAATGACACAAAACCGGTAGTCTTTAATGACACAGAAGAGTTCGAACAAATTAGGAAATTCAAACAAAATCAAAATCAAATTAATACGCAACACCAAAGAGAAATCCGGGAAGTACAAGATCAGCTGACACAGGTAATACAAGAATTACGTATTTCAGAGGACTCTCGCACACCAATACGGGAAGAGGGACATAAAAATACGGAACTGCCACAAAATAATAAGACAGGGCACTTTGGAGATTATGAAAGAAATTGGCAGAGTACACCGAATTTTGAGATGGAACCGCCGAAACGACGTAACAATGACCGATATGCGACCCGCCGACACGATGATTTTGACTATAAGCTGTTCATTACTACATGTAAATTCAAAACATTTAAGAATTCTGGCAACGACATTCATCCACAAGAGTGGCTCCATCAATTCTCTCATTGTTTTCCCCCCAACTGGTCATTAGAGCACAGATTAGAATTTATGTGTGGCTATTTAGAGAATGAACCAGCTGTAAGAATGCGATCGGTCATTCACGATTTCCACAGTGAAGGAGAATTTTACCATGCCTTCCTCTCAGCATATTGGTCTCAAGACACACAAGACCGAGTAAAACATAGCATCATGATGATGAAACACTTTGAACGATCTGAATTTTCCAGTCTTGTCAAATATTTTGAAGACATGTTGCATAAGAATCAATATCTTTCAAACCCATACAGCCCTTCAGAACTGATCCGCATTTGCTTAATGAAATTGCCGGAACATTTAAGGAATATTATTTTGGCAGGGCGTTGCAAAGACGACATTGAAGCTTTTCAGGGACTCTTACAAGAATTAGAAACTGACACAGACAGTCGCGGGATGCGAAAACAGGAAAACAATCACTACAGGTCACATCCGTCGCAATTCCGCGATGAACGAAATAATAACTGGACACGACAAGGCTATTCTTACAACGCAAATCGTGACCAAAACGGATACCACCCGTATGACAACCGTTGGCAGGTTAGTAATAATTACAGAGAAAGATCGCATTTCCGTAATAATGAATATGACAGAGACAATCATAGAAACAGGCAATATGGCAACCAGAACTATTATCATCACGGGAGACGGAATAACTTCAGACGCAACGGTCCAGCGCGCAGTTACGATTCAGGGAGAAATTCTCCACCACGTGACCGACAAGAAATTAATTACAGAAATTACCGACATGACGACAGACGATATGATCGTAAGGACAGACCTGAATTGCATCAGAACTGGCGGGATTCAAACAGAGCAGGGCCCTCTCGGCAAGGTGAATTGGTAGAAGTTAGGTCTCCTAATCCCAATAACGACGCGCGCCAACAAAGGAACAGACAATGACTCGCACCGCAGGCAGCCGCGTGCGCCGGCTGGCTCAGAGAAAAATAACATAGGCGCTAACCTTGATAAAAACTCCAGTATTCTTTAACGACGTTTACCGCATGATAATTGCGTTCAAGTTGAAACTCTGAGTACTATGAAGGGTCAAGGATTACACCACATTTCACATGTAAAACCAATTTATTGAAATATAATCTGCTTTTTAACTTTGTCTTTGCCATAAAATTTTTCACTTCACGTTATTAGTATGCTTTGTCAGACTTAGAAACTGTTAACATGCAACAATGTTTTGAAGTTCACTATCCAGTCTAGAACCTAGGGAACATTTTTAAACGGAAATTACGAATGCATTGTTATAGTGAACAGACGTCACAGTGTTATTGTGTGTGTACATTCTTGCTTGTTAGTTGCACGATTACGTAACGACTATAAGGCTTACATACTTAGAACATTTACCAGTACTGCTAATGAGATTTTAATGCAAAATTTTGGTTTACTTGAAAACACATTCTTTATTTGAAGTTAATTCGGTGAGATTAAAGATGACTTAGCATTTGGTTTCTCTAATAGCTACACGATTATATCACGACGCTACTAATATGTGACACAATTTACATTGTGCTTTTGCGGTGTATCTGTTTTATATCTGCTCAGTTTTTCTGGATTCTCCTGGAAAGGAAAACACGTTGTAGTAGTAACTTTGTGGTATAGCTACAATGAGACAGCCTTTTCTGTAGCACAACAATACGTTATAGTACAGTACTTACTTCATCACAGCAATAAGCGTAGTAACTACGATATCTATACGCAAAGCATTTCACTTTTGTTTATCATGAGGTAAGTACATTGACTTCTGCAGAACTTCGCTTTCGGATGACGATTGCTACAACTCTTCCACAGAGATTATCTTACAACAACGCACAGTTTAGCGCTACAGTACACGTATTTGAGTGATTAATTTTGTACTTAAAACATTTATTTTTGAAGATATTTGAAGTACAACGATACAAAGGTTTTCCGTGATACATTTCATTCCATTGTTGAAATCTGTAACACCTGAGGATATAATTACATTATTCCTCAGGGGGGTACACGCTTACTTTGTGTACCATGTGTTTGGCAAGCCGAAGGAGCCCTAGCTAATATGGTATTTGTTTATACAACTTTACACATCGGTACCATATTTCTCTAACACATAAATTACACAGCTATCTGGTTATTTAACTGAGAGAGACAAAGATTTATTTTACTACATCAGTGACAGATGTTTACGTAATTGCACCGTTGGATAACTTCACACTTATGAAATTGTATTTTGTCTGTACTTTGTGAACTCTTCATATTTTTCAGGAACCATTGTGATACTATTAGAGCTTTGAATGGTGTATTTGGTATGGGATCATGATGTCTAAAGTACGTTTGAGGTAGTTGACACTTTTGACATGAGCAAAGAATTTTTTTTTTTAGGTTTTGAAATTATTGCAGAAAGCTATGTCGTTTTTGAGATTTGACTGAGGTGTTATGATATTATTACGACGACGATGTGTATTATGCTGCTGAGGTATGTTTATGATCAATAAGCTGATGCTATATGAGTTATTTGATTATGCTACGTATCTGTTATGATGAAATATTGAAAAAGTGTCGACGAATAAGGTAAGGAATAATGAGTAGTGGTTAGGGACTCTGGTTTGTGAAAAAGGATGTCGGAAACCGAGAATCGTACTTTAAGAGCTATGAAATGTATGTAAATGCGTGAATGTATTACAATGCCGACGAAATTTTTTTGGACACTATTATATTTATAGGATTTTGTTTCTACAGATTTGTAACGCAAATTCTCAACCTTTGAAAATATTTTTACATGAGACTGCCACTGTAGCGAAAACTGGTGTCGTAAATATTTCGGTAAGACAGTTAAGTGACCACCTGCAAGTAATGCGTCGTGGGCACCCAGCTGGGCGACAGCCACTGGGAAACAAGCCATTAGTGTATGCGTTTCAGAGGCACAGGTGAAAAAAAAAAGGAGGCCATTATCCTCGCTATTGACATTCCTTTGTAGAAAGCACCGCAAATACGACACGCTCATTACTGAGAAAGACACTTACATCTGACACCTGATAATAACAAACGTCTTTTTACGTGAGTTGAGAGAATTTTACTAACTTATGAAATGTCACATGACTATTGAATGATATTTTTATGCTTTGTCCATAGTTGCTTATTTCATTTGATATCTGTTTTCCAGCTGTGTTGCAGCATTGGTTTTATAAAATTAAATGCATTTGCTAATGTGAACACTTTCTGTCGACAGATCAATTAAATAATTATTTTATGATCCACATTGTTCGAAAAAGGAGCTCTTGAAATGGAAAGAGCAATAAGAAGCGACTAATAACAGTAACTGTATATATAATTTTCTTTTCAAGTACTTGGTAATTTGTTGTAGCATTAGTTTTTGTGGTGCACTACTTTAATTACATAGACATTAAGATGTGATTATAACTTTCCCTTATCTGCATTGTTGTTTTTAGTATACTATTTTTTCTGCTTGTGGGTTTTTTCACGTTTAGATATAAGTTATTACATTTACTGCTGCTTGCTTTGCAAATCTGCATTTTTTTGGGTCATTGCTGTTTGTGTTAATTTGTTTTGTGCTGCTGCATTGCGTCGTCCCTTAGTTTAGCATCTGAGCTCAGTAGGTTTAAGTTAGCTTAAGAGGGGGTACACTATATAAGAAAATAACTATGATGAATTGGAAGAAATGCATTGAGAAGCTACAAGAAAATGGTTTGGCCCAAAAATAGTGTATAGTGGAGAAAAACTATTTTTGAAAGAGGATGTGAGCATAATACAGAAAGCAGGCTTCGATATGACCTTTTGGAAATAATGAAGAACGAAGGGAGATCTCCGAGAAGTAAAGAAAGTTTTGTTTGCAAAATACTGCAGTAAAACAAACCCTGCCCTTTCCTTGTGTTATCCCACTATGTGTTTGTGTACCCTTGTGTATTTATGTTCTTCCTGTCTTTATATGTTTATCTGATAAGACTTATGTTGCAGAATTTTTCTAATACTAAGCTACATTCACTATGATGAGGATTACTGTTATCCTCAAATATAATTTGCATTAATAACATGTTATTTACTTTGTAAAGATGTGTTACACATTATTTATTCTGTTTTGTTCTAATGCTAATGTGTGAAGTTGATGTTTCAAAAGTTATTCTGATCTTTTATGTATGTACTTATAATTTTTGTAACACTGATGTATTTACTATTTCGATTCTTTTGTAAAGCCTGTACTACTGCAAATGTTATCTGTATTGTTATGTTCTTTAAAGATGTATTTTGTACCTTTGTTATTGTATTCTTATGTTATAAAATTGTAATTGACATCAGTTCATCAAATTAAGTAACTTGTAAATTACATTTCACTGCACACGTTTCTGTTGGTCATAGTATATGGACAATATGTGAGAAGTAGGGACTGATAGTGTTTGCACGTGTGTTAATAATTCAGTAAGGGACTGGATAACAGCATTGCTGGTTCTAAGGACATTTCAAAAACAATTTTTGTGAGTGCACAAGTGGTGGTTATGGACTTGCTATATTATCCACAAGACTCTTCAATGGTGATTGTGCGCCTGCACAGTCAAACAGATGGCTGCTGGCCATCTCTACAAGGACTACAGTGGGTCTACACCTTTGATGACCCACCAATACCATTATTTCTACGAGGTCTGCAATGGGTCTGCACCTCTGGTGGCCCACCAATAGTAATCTCTACCAGGACTACAGTGGGTCTGCTCTGTGATGACCTACCTACCGATAGTCTTCAATGTCGACTGACTCTGTTGTGGCCCATTACCTGTCTGCATGTCAAGAGTCAGCACTGTCTTTCCGTTGGAAGGAGAACACTACTTCTTCAAGACTGGATGGAAATCCACTACTTCCATGTGCATTTTCTTTTACTACTCAGACTTTGAGAAAAACACTGCAATTTTACTTTGATGAATGATCAGGACTGTCTTTATGGACTGTGAGAAAATTTTAGCTTTTGACCAGCATTGTATCGATAAGTGTGTGCATTTCATTTCTTTGTCATTGTAATTATGAAAAAAAATTTTCAAATCATTATTGGCCACTGCCCAAAACAATTTGTAAATTTTTTTGTGGGGAGCATGGGGCTGTTTAGGTTTTTTTATTGGTAACACCGCCGCCACATAGCGCTCTGTATAAAAATCACTGGCTGTGCCGTGTGCAGTCTGTGGCTGGTTTGCATTGTTGTCTGCCATTGTAGTGTTGGGCAACTGGATGCTAACAGACCTTAGCGTTGCGCAGTTGGAGGTGAGCCGCCAGCAGTGGTGGACGTGGGGAGAGAGATGGCGGAGTTTTGAAATTTGTAAGAATTGGTGTCATGAACTGCTATATATATTATGACTAGTGAGGTAAATACATTGTTTGTTCTCTATTAAAATCTTTCATTTGCTAACTATGCCTATCAGTAGTTAGTGCCTTCAGTAGTTTGAATCTTTTATTTAGCTGGCAGTAGTGGTGCTCGCTGTATTGCAGTAGTTAGAGTAACGAATATTTTTTGTGAGGTAAGTGACTTGTGAAAGGTATAGGTTAATGTTAGTCAGGGCCATTCTTTTGTAGGGGTTATTGAAAGTCAGATTGTGTTGCGCTAAAAATATTGTGAGTCAGTTTAAGCACAGTCTTGTATAAATTTTTCTAAGGGGATGTTTCACATCTAGAGGGCCAACCATAGCGCCATCCAGTTTCCTCCTTCAAGCTAGACAAGTTTCGTTCTTTGTAGTTTTTTCGTTTGACGATTATTTCGTGTGATATTTGGCCCTGTCACGATCAATGGACCACCCTGCATACATTCAGCAAAAAAAAAAAAAAAGAAAGCCAAGCACTACAAAAGAATTATCCGAACGGAACGGAAATCGGTACAAGTGCTTTACATGTACACAGACAACAATTTCAGATAAATGCGGTGATTTATTCAAGAGAAAGAGTTTCACTAATTGATCAAGCACTGGTCCACCTCTGACCATTATGCAATCAGTTATTAGACTTGGCATTGGTTGATAATGTTGTTAGATGTCCTCCTGAGGGACATCTTGCAAATTCTGTGTAACTAGCGCGTTAGATCGTCAAAATCGCGAGCTAGTTGGAGGGACTTTCCCATAACGCTCCAAACGTTTTTATTGGGGATCGATCCGGCGAGCTTGCTGGCCAACTTAGGGTTTGTCAAGCACGAAGGCTAGCAGTAGAAATTCTCCACGTGTATGGATGTAAGCCCAAGATGGTTTGCCACGAAGGGTAACCTAACGTGATGTAGAATATCGTCTACGTATCGCTGTTCTGTAAAGGTGCCGCGGATGGCAACCAGATGGGTCCTGCTATGGAAAGAAATGGCTCCCCAAACCATCGCTCCTGGTTGGCGGGCCGGCGTCAGACAGGTTGGTATTCCACCGCTTCCAAGGGCGTCTGCACAGACGCCTTCGACCCAGAATCTCATTGACTGGAGTAAAATCGTCTTCAGTGATGAGTCTCGCTTCGAACTGTGCCCCAATGACCAGCGAGGACCTGTCTGTAGACGCTCCAGATATTGGTGAGATACCAGCCTGACTGTCGTTCGCCATATGTACCGTCAACCAGGAGTGATGGTCTGGGGTGCCATTATTTCTCATAGCAAGACCCCTTTGGTTGTCATCTGTGGTACCCTTACAGCATAGCGATTCACCGAAGATATTCTATACTCCGTTTTGTTGTACTTCATTGCAAGCCATCCTGGGTTTACATTTCAGCAGTATAATGCCCTCCCGCCAATGGCGAAACTTTCTATTGCTTCTCTTCGTGCTTGCCAAATTCTTCCTTCGCCAGAAATGTCGCCGGATCTCTCCCCAAGGAGAACATTTGGAGTGTTATGCGCAAGCTTCGAATTTTGATGATGTAAGGCGACATTTGGATAGAATTTGACACGATATCTCTCAAGAGGACATCCAACAACTCTATCAGTCAATTCCAGGTCGAATAACTGCTAGCTTAAGGGCTAGAGGTGGACCTACTCTTTATTGACTTGCTCAATTTGTGAACTCTTTCACCTGAATAAATTATCCAATGTTTCTAAAATTGTAATAATTTTTTCCTCTACATGTTCTTCACATCTACCGATTTGCGTCCCATTCGGATAATTCCTTCATGGCGCGCGGTTTCTTATTTTCTTTTTCTTAAGAGCCTATGATAAGATAAATGACTATTGTCCAACTGTGGAAAATAATGTCAAAATCTACGTATACATTTATACTCTACAAATCACTGTAAATGGCATGACTTAGGGGTTTTAGCACTGTGCCGGTTATTAGGGCTTCTTCTCTTTATTTTCGCACATGGAGCGGGAGAAGGATGAGTGCTTGAACGCGTCCGTGCACCCTGTAATTAGTTTAATTTCGTGTTCGTGATCCTTGCGAGAGCGATACTTAGGGGGTCTCAGACTCCTCATATAAAATGGATTCTTGAAACTTTGAAATTAGGCTTTCACTTGATAGTTGAAGTTAATCTTCAAGCGTCAACCAGTTCAGTTCTTTCAGTGTCTCTTTGACCGTCTCCCTCGGGTTAAAAAAGCCTTTGACCATTCGTGCGGGCCTTCTTTGTATACGTTCAGTATCATCTGTTAAGTCCTATATGGTATGGATCCCACAAGCTTGAACACCATACTGTATGTGACATTAAAGAATTGTTCTCAGAAGACTCTTCGGGCTTGCTGGCAGATCCTGAAGTCCGGTTACTTGTAATAACATATCAGGGCAATAGATCAAAGGTCCTCGCATTTCATTTTCATGCGCAATTGACTTCTTTGAACTGCTTTGAGCGAGGAGTTCGCCATACGACAAATAGCTAAACGAGCACTCACCTGCTCGATCTGCCTGGTCCAGACGGTGATGACGTACTCGACGCGGCCGATGATGCTGGTGTCTTTGTCGAGCACCGACTTCACCACGTCCGGCGACGGCAGCAGTTCTGTCAGCTCCGGTGGTATGTGGAACACCACTAGCTCATCGATGTTCCGCTTCGTGTCTACCAAATAACAACCAAATTTATAATCTCTGCCCATCCAGCGTTGTTCTGCTTTTAATTCTTTCTGGTCGCGCTACTGCCGTTGTAGTTTAGCTTAGATTTTGTGTGCAAGACAAACTGAGCGCAAAGTAATGTTCGTGAGCCTGTTAATCAAGCTGATTCTTGTACATAAAAACCAATTTTTAAAAGCTAGTTAAGTGAATAAGTTCCTTATAGTGGGCTAACAAACAGGATTCAGAGTTCAGCTGGTTGTTCAGTAGGAGTAGTGGTGTTTGGCGGCCGTGCTCTTCTTACGGTGCATTAAACGAGAGCAAGTAATTATTAGATACCTCTCGACGAGCAAATGGGGAGGAACCCAATGCTCGTTGCGATTGTAGATCAGCTGCGATAATGGACATGGACGAGGCTGAGGACCTCAGAAGAGTTATGACGCAACACGACAGGGAGTTTATAGATTTTGGAAAGATCTCAAGAAGCTAAACAATACTCAGGTATTCATTTACACGAATTTATTTATTTATTTTGCAAATGTGTGTTTATGTTAGTACGGGAAGAGAAGATACTATACAAGAGTAATGAAAGTTGCTAACATGTAACTCGACTGGCGAGATGAATAATCTGACCTATCCAATCAAATGTAAGCACATACCCAGTGTGATTTTGGGAAAACGTGGAGGGGAACAGAGCAGATAAGTTGGGAGATAGACGACTGTGAGATTTTTACGGGAAAGTCTGTTGTACAGTGCTTCAACGTATGCTGTGAGGTCGCCCAGCTCTTCGATCGTGGAGAGTGATGAGTATCAGCTGGAATCACTGCTGTTAATGCCTGATGTTCAACCCACCTTATACTACAGTCATTAATACAATAGCAGCCTCCTACCATCTCAAACATACACAGTCATCTGATATCACTTCCTGGCAATGTTCCATTTTCTCAAAAGAAGGTGACCCTGAGACAAATGCTAGTACATTGAGAATGCCGACCCGGTTGGCCGTGCGGTCTGACGCACGGCTTTCTGGGCGGGAAGGAGCGCCTGGTCCCCGGCACAAATCTGCCCGGCGGATTTGTGTCGAGGTCCGGTGAACCGGCCGGTCTGTAGATAGTTTTTAGGCAGTTTTCCATCTGCCTCGAAAAATGCTGGGTTCTCCACATACGCGTACACCACCATTACTCTACCACACAAACATAAGGGTTCCACTCGACAGGTGTCAGACGTTCCCTGGGGGTCCACCGGGGGCCGAACCGCACAATAACCCTGGGTTCGGTGTGGGGCGGCGGAGGGGTGATGTGGACAGCGGTAGTCGTCGTGGGGTTGTGGACCACTGCGGCTGCAGCTGCAGCGGGGACGGATCCTCTCCGTCGTTTCTAGGTACGGTAAATTGAGCAGTCTTCTGAACATCAACAAGTCGGCGGCGTACTGGGCGTGGTGTCGGACCGGAAGACCTTGCTCCCCTCCCGCCAGTTTCTGATCTGCGATATTTGGGAATCACAATCACGAAGGATGTACGTAAAACAGCTGCAGCAAACTACCGACGGTTATTACGGATCATACGCGCAATGGTGCGACAGAACCTGCTCCGGGACTTGAATCAGCTACAACGTGTTGAATACTTGAACCTCTACGTGGCATCAAAACTCAACCATGTGGCACAAGCTGCAGATAGGTCGCCGGCTACAGGCGGCCTTCAGTTACTACGTTTCCGCTGGTCATGTATTTAAAGTACGATACGATACTCTTACCCTCCCAGTGCACAAAGGGCGGCTGGGATTCGTCAACGTCAGGGCGAGAGCAGCTGCCCTTTACATGAGCAACGACGGAAAAGTCAACATACCTCTCTCACACGTCGTTAACTACAGGTTCTGATGCCAGTCTCTAACGTCCCACTGGTGTTGGTTGCGCACGTCGCACCACAGCTCTCCCATGTGTCGACCTTCGTTCTTGATTACAGCTATGTCAGCTCGAACCTCCGCGGCACACGTCCACCAAAGGCGAAAGATTTGTATATCAAACTTCTGCGGGCTGTTCCCCAAAACGTGGTGGAAAACAAGTACTCTCTCTCTGGCGCTGAGCACTATGGGACTTAACATCTATGGTCATCAGTGCCCTAGAACTTAGAAGTACTTAAACATAACTAACCTAAGGACATCACACAACACCCAGCCATCACAAGGCAGAGAAAATCCCTGACCCCGCCGGGAATCGAACCCGGGCGTGGGAAGCGAGAACGCTACCACACGACCACGAGATGCGGGCAAACAAGTACTCTACGGTTCACTGGCCAAGAGTGTGGAAAACGATACACCACAACTTTCTGTCATCCACGGTGCGTTCGAAGTGGTATCAGATCGCCAACAAAAAACAAGACAGCGACTTCACGCTATTGGACTGGCAGACTGGCTATTGCCCAGATTGTCACCTCTTGCATACCAATGAACATCGTTTTACATGCGCATCATCGTCCGGAGTTTGGCGACTAACACAGAAGATATTGGCTTGTTACCTCCGGGTCACACCTGATATGATTGACCCTTAGACCCTACTCTGTCCAGATGAATCTTACCTTCCCGCCGCAAAATATCATACGCTTACATGGTTCAAAGGAATTACCGTCACCTACATCTTTAGAGACGGAGAGAAAGAGCAGCTTGATTACTGGTGGTTCTTACAAAATACTCAAAATGCCCTCAAACGCACACCGAGATACCGAACGCTCTTCGCAGATTATTTACGCAAATGCGATTTCGTTAACCCTCCACTCAGCTGGGGAGTGCCAAGCAGCGGTTAATGTTCTGTGACGCATCACACTAACGGCTGAACGTCCTGCCTTGGCAACATCACTGAAGGAAGAGACAGGGTACTGCAAGGATGCTGTTTTCCTTGAGGCACTAGCGGAGCAGAATGCCTCCGTTGCAGATAGCCTTCAATGGCGCTGTTGGAGATATCAGATACCGATGGCGAACCAGTTACGTTTATTGAAGAACCTTTTAGATGGAATTGCATCAGTGATATACATTTTTTTGTTTACTCTTTGAATGCCACCCTTGTTGTTGTAACACTCAGTGTAACTATGTAAATAAATAAATAAATTAATTAATTAAAAGAATGGAAAGGCGACCGCTCGCGATAAGCGGGAATTACGGGTTCGAGTCCAGGTCCGGTACAAATTTTCATTGTCCCCATTCCATTCCACAGCTGATGGTTGTTCTTATTTGCAACTACGAACTCATTTAATGTATATATGTATTGCAAGAGTCTTGAACATATAATTTCACCGGATGTTACGGAAATGATTACACACGTCAATTGAAAAGAGGATACGATAATGTTTATGAAAGTTTAGATACTGTACCACATCGCCCTTTACTTTTAGTTTGTAATGCTCTTTCCGATTTTGCATCCAAGCAAGATCCAAGACGCGTCCTCATAGCTTCAGCTCTACCACCACATCTCTCCTGCTTCACGAACTCTTACTTCACAGAAACTCTTCCGCGTGCTTTGTTGTGCTAACACCGCTGGAAGAAAGGAAACAAAGGAGAAATTGCTTAGCTACAGGGTAGGAGCTATTTTTGGAGTGTACATTTTACTCTGGTCGAGTTCCAATCCGGCAAACAGTTGTTTGTAATCTTTTTATTAAAATTTCCGAACGACGCACACTCAGCTGCACAGTGAAAGAATGAGTCTGAATACAGACTGACCTCCTTAGTAATACGTACTCATTTTATTAACCGATGTGCAGAAGGGGACTTTTGCCTTTATGTACCCCGATAGGATACTGCCATCTTTAGGATAAGTTATTCAGCCGCGCAAGCAGAAGAAACAGTTAAACTCTTTCCTAAAATCTTATGTTCCTCAGACATTGAGTTCCCACATTAAATCAAAACCTTCAGGGTTAAACAAATACCCGAGGAAGCATGCAAGAAAGAGCTGGAGATTTACCTTCAAGAAAAATAGAGGAGAATGACTGATTCACCAGAAAAAAACTCTTATATAAATAAATATGGAAGAAGTTCGGAGCGAAGGCGTGGATTGGACGGCATGAAGCGAGGTGATAGGCACTAGGGTGTGCTGGTGTGTATCCTAAGGCCGTCGTCTATGACATGTTGTAGTACAGCCATCGAGGACCCTAGAAGAAGACTTCTCCGCGGTGCAGAATGTGTCATGGAGGCAACTGGCAATTATTGCCAGAGGACGTACGGCACTAATTTCTGAACAAGCGTAACTGTTAGAATTTAAACCTAATTTAAAACCATTACCTGCCAGTGCAAATTCCTAAGAAAATTCTGAATATCACTAGATCTGTGCTCTTTACCACTCTCAAGGTCCTCAGCATTCCAGAAACACAATGCTTCCGCCGCAGGTCGCAAACCAGGAGGATTATACTTTGAAGTATATTCAGTTGTAAACTTTAAACTCGTTATGCGAAGGAAATATTAATTATTTTTACTGTAGTTAACATATGTAGTCGTGCGTAACCTAGGATGTAAGCGAAGTGAAACGACCAAGATGTTAGTAAGTAGTTAAGTTAGCATGCAGTTAAATTTTGTTAATAAGTAGTGTAACAACATTCATCATGAAGGAGTTGGGAGACCCTATTTATCTGAAAATTTTAATTAAATACAATTACATAACTGTGCTTACAATAAACAAAAACTTACGGTTTCTGTAGTTTCTAGGTAGCAAATCCGTGTGTATATCAGTAATAATTAAATACACTGACCTTTTGGGGGTTAACTGCGATTTTTGCAAGTTGTGGCCGCTAGATCTCAGTGATTTAATTCCTCGTTTGTCCTCATACGGATGTTGCAGCTTGTCCCGGTCCTCCTACCAAGCAGAATAGTAGTGCAAGCATAGGGTCAGATCTGGAAGAGATGTGTGGCAACCAGACCCACTAACGGTTCATGCAGAAATGACCGTGCGAAACACGTAAATTCCCAAAATACAGACAGCGAAGGGTGTTAGTTACATTTGAGGTGGACAGTTCCGTCGGAATGGTCAAACTGTGGAGGACTGTTACGTTAAATGCTGTCATGCGGCGCTTTTTTCTTTCTATCTTTTCATTTTCTGCAGGTGGTGCGGAGAGACAGCTTTGTTTAGTACTTCTGAACACGTTTTCCGAAAGCTGCCTTGAACAACTAGTTACGACAACTCACACGCACTGGAAATATTTTACACCTTGCAGTTAGAAACAGGCCTAACCTTATCGTCAGTGTCAGTATAGACACGGGGGTTAGTGATCATTACGTCACCATAGCGACGATGGTTACCAAAGTTAATAAAGCTGTCAAGAAGTCCAGGGGCGTATTCATGACAGAAAAATCAGAGAATCAGTTGTCAGCATCCCGTTTAGACAACGAATGGACATCATTTAGCTCCAGTGTGACGGACGCAGAGGTTTCATGGGCAAAGTTTAAACTGATTGTAAATCGTGTTCTTGAGATGTTTGTGCCAAGTAAGCCGCGCGAGGTAGCCACGTCGGAAGTTCGAGTCCTGCCTCGGGCTTGTGTGTGTGTGTGTGTGTGTGTGTGTGTGTGTGTGTGTGTGTGTGTTGTCTTTAGCGTAAGTTAGATTAAGTAGTTTGTAAGCCTAGGGACCGATGACCTCATCGTTTGGTCCCATAGGAGCTAACCACCACCACTCGGCAGTGCCAAGTAAGAGGATTAGGGATGGAAAGGACCCTTCATGGTTTAGTAATCAAATGCGGACAGAGTGAGAGCTGCACTCTCGGTTCAAAAAAGAGCGTGCAAACGTCGACAGGCAAAAGTTAGCATCTCTAAGAAGAGCAATGTGCACAGCACACAACTCCCACCGTCATATCTTAGTGAAAGATCTTTCCGAGAGCCAGAGAAAATTCGCGTCATATGTAAAATCTCTAAGCAGGACAAAGTCTTCTATTCAGTCACTCGTTGACCTGTCTGACGTGGCGGTGGAGGTTAGCAAAAGGAAAGCTGAAGTTTTAAAAAGGCGTTCTCGCAGTGGGATCGTACAGACATACCTTCATTTGACCATCGCACAGACTCCCGTATGGTGTACGTGGAAATATGCATCCCCTGCGTTGAGAAGCAGTTGAAAACAAAGTCGCCAGGTCCTGATGGAATCCTCACTGGCCGTGCGGTTCTAGGCACTTCAGTCCTGAACCGCGTGACTGCTACCGTCGCAGGGTCGAATGCTGCCTCTGGCATGGATGTGTGTGATGTCTTTAGGTTAGTTAGGTTTAACGAATTCTAAGTTCTAGGGGACTGATGACCTCAGATGTTGAGTCCCATAGTGCTCATTTTTTTGATGGAATCCCAATTCTGTTTTACAGAGAGTAATCTGTGGCATTGTCCCCTTACTTAGCCTGTATTTATCACAAATCTGCCCCTCTGCTTATCTGACTGGTAACGTGTTTGCCTACCATGCAGTGGGCCCGGGTTCGATTCCCGGCCAGGTTGGAGATTTTCTCAGCTCGTGGACTAAGTGTTGTGTTGTTCTCACCATCATCTCATCATCACCAATGCGCAAGTCGCCCAATGTGGCGCTTCCTGAAATAAGACTTGCAAATCGGAGGCCAAATATCCCCGAACGGGGCCTCCCGGCGAAAAATACCACACGATCATTTAATTTCATCACGAATTTCTCGCACAACGAAAAATCCCAAGCGAATGGAAAAAAGCGTTAGTGACTCCTGTGTATAACAAAAATAAAAGAACTCTCTCGCATACTTACAGATCAAAATCATAAGCATCGGATTGCTGTATAATTCTTGAACATTTTCTCAGTTCGAATACAATAAATTTTTTGAGACAGAAAAGCTTCTCTCCGCAAATAAGCACGGATTTAGAAAGTATCGCTCGTGCGAAACTCATCTTGCTCTTTTCTCACATGATATCCTGCAAATCATGGGTGGAGGGCAAGAGGCAGTTCCATATTTCAGGATTTCCGGAAAGCATTTGACACGGCGCCCTACTGCAGATTGTTAAAGAAGGTCCGAGCCTACAATTTAAGTTTGTAGACATGTGGGTGTCTCGAAGACTTTTTAGGTAGTCCTCGAAGGCGAGTGTTTATCAGAGACAAAGATACCATTAGCAATGCCGCATGTAAGTGTGACAGGACCGCTTTTATTCTCTGTATACGTAAATGACTTGATGGACAGGATGAGCAGCAATTTACCGCTGTTTGCTGATGATCCTGTGGTGTACGGGAACGTGTCGTCGAGTGACAGTAGGAATATACAAGATGAAATGGTTCAAATGGCTCTGAGCACTATGGGACTTAACTTCTGAGGTCATCTGTCCCCTAGAACTTAGAACTACTTAAACCTAACAAACCTAAGGACATCACACACATCCAGCCCGAGGCAGGATTCGAACCTGCGACCGTAGCGGCCGCACGGTTCCAGACTGTAGCGCCTAGAACCGCTCGGCCACTCCGGCCGGCTACAAGATGACTTAGACAAAACTTCTAATTAGTGTTATCAATGGCAACTTTCTCTAATTTTAGAAAAATGTAAGTTAATGCGGATGAGTAGGAAAAACATTCCTGTAACGTTCGAATACAGCATTAGTAGGGTGCAATCACTTCGATTAAATATCTAGACGTAACGTTTCAAAACGATATAAAACGGACTGAGCACATCAGGTTGGCAGTAGGGAAGGCGAATGCTCGACTTCGTTTTATTTAGAGAATTCTAGAGAAGTGTAACTCATCTATAAAGGAGAGGACGTATAGAACGGTAGAGCGACCCATTCGTAAATGTTGTTCGAGCGTTTGGATTCCCCACCAGGTAAGATGAGAGGAAGGCATTGAAACCATTCGGACGCAAACTGCGAGATCTTTTACAGGTAGGTGCTAACAGCACGCAAGTATTACGGAGATACTTCGTGAACTCAAATGGAAATCCCAGGACGGAAGACGATGCACTTTCCACAAGTCAGTATTGCGCAAATTTAGAGATCCGGCATCTGAGGACGATTGCAGAACGATTCTACTACCGCTAAAGTACGTTTCGCCTAAGGACCATGAAGATAAGATGAGAGAAAGTAGGGCTCGTACGAAGGCTTTTAGACAATTTTTTCCCTCTCTCTGTTCGCGAGTGGAATGGGAAAGAAAATGACTAGATTGGTACCCAGCATCATGCATCGTACGTGGTTTGCGGAATTGTGTATGTAGATGCAGATGTAAATTAAATTCCAAACTTCTCAGTCTCTCATGAAGTGAGGGCATGTGACACTGTTGACGGTGCTGCATCTGCCGAATGGGGACGTAAACACCGGCGGTACTGAATGGAAGCAATAGGCTTTCTACTGCCGCTGGGTTTCATCTTATCCCTTCTCTCATCGTACAGTCCGCCTCCTTAGCTGAGCAGTCAGCAGGTCTGACTGCCCTGCAGCGGGTCCGGGTTCGATTCCCGGTCCAGGTCGAAGATTTTTCTCCGCTCGGAGTCTGCGTATTGTGTTATATTCTTGACTTGCAACTCGGCGGCCGAAATTCCCTCGGATGGGACTCCCAGACATCAATGTCAATGCCAATCATTTCTCATCATACAACATAAACATGACGCCAGACTATACACACACCCGCTGCGGTGACCTACCTCAGCAGATGCACAACTCTCATACATCGCCTGGAAAGGGACACTAAGCACAGGAGGAGAAAATCCTCAGCGAGGTGGAGATAGAGCAATCCGTCGAAATCTCCCAGCCAACAACGCAGTGCGACTCTTTCTCTCTATATCTACTTCTACACTCCTCAAACCAGCTCATGGTTCCCCCTTTCCTTTACCAGCCTGAATCTCTCTAATATTGTCTTCATGATCTTTTCACATAATATACATATTGGGAAGAAATATATTGGCGGAATTTTCTAGGAACGTATGCTCTCGGAATTTCAGCATAATATCGAATCGTCATGCGGAACGGCTATCTTGCAGTGTCTGCCACTGGATTTCGATGAGTGTCTCCAATATGCTTTCACGGTTACTAAATACTCCTGTGACAAAACGTGATGTTGATCTTTGGATATTTTCTGTTTCATCTATCATCATATGACGAGCAACACTCAAGTACTGAAGTACTTGTGTAACCAGGGTTTTGTAAGCTATCTCCTTCGCGAATGGACTGTACTTTCTAAGCATTCTTCCACTAATCCCTGTCTGGCATCTGTCTCTCCTACGGTTACTTGTTAGTGATCCTTCCACTTTAAATCGCTCCGTACACATACTTCCACATGTTTAATTGATGTGACTACCACAAGTGATTCTGCAGTCACGTAATCGTACCGGGTGGTGACTCCTGCCACAGGTGCTTTGGGGTACTAACCAACCCAAAAACATATTGCTCCTAATAGCTGCAATTATTAGTCTGCAAATGAAGTAAATACTGATGTGATGCTTTTCAGCACACTGTCACCAATAAAAATATCTGACTTATACCCCTAACGCCCCGTATACTGTGAACAGTAACGGTCCTATAATACTCGTTTCCGGTACGGTGAAGTTACTTTTACCTTTCAAGATTACTCACCGTTCAGAATGAAATGGTGTGTTGTATTTGGAAGGGACTTTTTGGGTAGTCATTAAGCCGGTCTGATATTCCGCACATACATAGTGTGCTGACTAGGAGACACTGTAGCGAACGCCCTCCAGAAGTCAAGGAACACAGCATCAACTGGCTCCCACTACATACTGCACTGCTTTCTGGCTTTCGTGAAGAAACAGAGAGAGTTGAGTTTCATACGATGATTCCTATAGAGGAAATTTACAGGCTGCAGAAAGGGTATCATACATAATCATTAAAAGAGATCCAAAATTCTACAACAGGCTGACGTCGGCGAGATAGGCCTCTAGTTGTGTGTGTCTGTTCGACGACCCTTATTGAAATTGAGAGTGACCTGCACATTTTTTCAACACTTCCTTCCTCCAGCGATATGCGGTAGACAGCTACTATAACGTGCAACTTCTTTGGCATACTCTGCTGAGTGGGCGCAAAATCCCGCCACCCTCCCTGAAAGATTGACATGTATATGACGTAGTAAACCTTCAATGTGTTGACTTCGCACTGTTGTCTGTTGCAGATTACATAAACAATAGTGGATACCAGTGAGAACACCACTGAAAAAAGTATAATTTGCAAGCACCTGGGTCCATGGGAGTCAAAAACTGGACAGTCGTTGGAACAACTGCGTACTAACATCCAGATGCAACAAGGGCGTGAGCCATCTCCAAAGTGAACACTTCCATAATGGGAAGAAAAACTCTTTCTAATGGAAGTGTATAGGATAAACCAAAGGGTGGTCGGCCCAAGAGGTGTCACAGCAGAGACGTCACAGCATCTGTGGAAATTTCACCAATGAGGTCGGCACAGAAAAGGTCAACGGAACTGGGCATGCAACAGCAAATTTTGCACAAGTATATGAAAGAACGCTAACGGCCTTGCCGCAGTGGTCGCACTGTTCCCGTCAGATCACCTACGTTAAGCACTGTCGGGCTTGGCTAGCATTTAGATGGGTCACTGTTCGTGTCTACCGAGTGCTCTTGGCAAGTGGGGTGCACTCACCTCCTGTGAGAGCAATTGAAGAGCCACTTGACTGAGAAGTAGCGGTACCGGTCACGAAAACTGACAACGAACGGGAGACCGATGTGCTGACCACATGCCACTCCACTGCCACATCCGGTGACGCCTAAGGATGAGGATGACACGGCGGCCCGTCGGTACCGTGGGGCCTACATGTCCTGTTCAAACAGTGAAAGAAATCGTGTGTTTAGGAACTGGCGGTCAATGATTTAAGACGAAGAAAGGGTGGATGAGATGCATTCCTGCAGGTCTTTGATACAATTCCGATGCGTGGCAAGATATTTTAGCAATGAATATGCCATTTACCATAGTTCTCGGTCACGAAACTTCGTCTTTTGGTCAAAGGAGAAAACATATTTTTAAGAGGATGTGGAGAATAATCTTACCCACGTTATGTTATTGTCTGGCTTGGATAGCAGACATATTTACGGTCCATCTTCTTTCGTGGTAACGTCAACCAGTATCAATATCTGCAAATGTTAAGGACCTAGAGTTCATAGCCCTGTTAGATGACCAAGGAATCAAAGAGGACTACTTTTTGCAACAAGATGCTGCGCCTCCTCATTTTGCTGTTACGATGTAAGAACATCTACATGAGATCTTCCCAGAATGCTGCATTGGTCGTGGATCACTTGTATTACCTGCTCCACTTGCCTGGCAACCTCGCTGCCCCGATCTCACATGTGGCAATTCGCTGTGGAGCTCTATCAAGAGCATCGTTGCAGAGCAAAGGTACGTGGCTCTTGATGACCTGAAAGGATCTATGAGACCGCCAATCCAACCGATTACGCCAGGATTCTGCGGAAAATGTCGCACAGAAGCTGGCGTCGAATTATTTTGTGTTCGCAGAACGACGCGATGCAAACCGATGTTGCGAACAGTGTGTACACCGCAAGTGTGTACTTATTGTTATTGGTAGTGTGGACTATTACTAGAGGGTGAATAGTTAATGACTATTTAATAAAAACTATTTAATGTCAACATTTTTATGGGGTTGACGGGACTCAGTGCACACCTTGTATGCAGAATAAAGTCCACATTCTGTATGTAGGATGGTATAGGTATCCCACTGGCCCAGCTGTCTCTCCACCGCTAACGAGAAGAACATGGCAATTGCCATAACCTGATTTCCCACAAAATTCACTCTGTGGGGAGGGATCAAAATAAGCGAGCACTTGTCTCGACTTATCCGTAGATATTCGACCAGTTCTGAGAAAACGATGGTCACAGCTTTTGATGTACTTTATGTGCCTTTTAACAAGTAAATACACAAACGGAATAAAATCGCAACACCAAAAAATAATAAATGTAGAGTAATGAAATTTCGGGAATACATTTGTCTAGGAAACATATTAAGTGATCAACATTGCAAGATCACATGTTAATGTACGAGTAAGTGCGAGATAAGCCCTTACAAAGTGAAATGCTGGTACGTCAATAGCCGGTGTAACCACCAGAATGTTGAATGCAAGCATGCAGACGTGAATGCATTGTGTTTTACAGTTGCCGGGTGTCATTTGTGGGATGGAGTTCATGCTTGTTGCACTTGGTCGGTCAATACAGGGACGGTTAACGCAGGATGTGAATGATGCTGGACTTGTCGTCCGACCAGACAGATCTGGTGATCGAGCAGGCCAAGGCAATATGTCGACACTCAGTGGAGCAAGTTGGGTTTCAACGGCGGTATGAGGGCGAGAAATATCCTGCTGGAAAACATCCCCTGGAATGCTGTTCAGAAATTACAGCACAAAGGTCAAACCACCAGACAGACGTACAAGTTTGCAGTCAGGGTGTGTGGGATAACCATAAGAGTGCTCCTGCTGTCATACGAAATCGCAGCCCAGATCATAACTCCAGGTGTAGGCCCAGTGTATCTAGCACACAGGCAGGTTGGGATCAAGCTCTCAGCTGGCCCCCTCCTAAGCAACACACGGGTATAACCGGCACAGAGACAGATCTAGCGTTCATCAGAAAACGCAGCATACCTCCACCCTGCGCTCCAATGAGCTCTCGTTTGATACCATTGAAGTCTCAAGTGGCGATGGTATGGGATCAGTGAAATGCAAGCAAGGGTGTCTGATTCGGAGCTTTCCTTGACGTAACCGATTTGTAACATTTCGTTCTGTCTCTGTGGTGCCAACTGCTGCTCAAATTGCTGCTGCAGCTGCAGGTGATGCGACAGAGCCCCACGCCGAACACAGTGTTCTTCCCTCTTGGTAGTGCCACGTGGCAGTCCGGAGCCAGGTCTTCTTGCGATCTATTCTCGTAACCACCGCTGCCAGAAATTATATATAGTGCATACATTCCTACCAACCCTTTCTGCAATATCGCAGAAGAAACATCCAGCCTAAAACACGACCTCGTTCAAGCTCAGTGTGGTGTTGATAATGGCGTCTTTGTCGCCTTAAAGGCATTCTTGACTAACATCAACTCACCACTTCCAGTCTCAAAGGTAACTAATGCTCACGACCGTTACAGCGCGGATTAAAAGCAAACCTGATTTGCATGCTCAAAGTGGCGCAACCGCGACGCTCTTTGCAACTGGCGCGTGATTTGAATGGACATCATCTTACAGATGTAGAAACACACCTAGCAGCTTTCGTATATCTCTCACGACTCGTTCTTGGTGGTGTGATTTTTTTCCGTCAGTGTAATTCAATCGAAGCGTTGACAGAGTGGATAGCGTCGCAGCTTCATACTATTGCCCAACGTGTTCGTAACACGATTATTATTTTTGCTTTTATTTTTGTTTTCCATTTATCCACCAATTACAGAATGAAGTTTGAAAGATAGGAGACGAGGTACTGGCGGAATTAAAGCTGTGAGGATGGGGCTTGAGTCATGCTTGGGTAGCTCAGTTGGTAGAACACTTGCCAGCGAAAGGCTAAGGTCCCGGGTTCGAGTCTCGGTCCGGCACACAGTTTTAATCTGCCAGGAAGTTTCAGTCGACCAAATGTCCGTAGAAGATTACTACATTCATATTTTCTAATTAATACTGAAATAACGTTGTCTTTATTAATGTGCTAATTGTATATCTGGTGAATCAGTTTAAAAAAAGAAAGGAAAAATTACTGGAAAATGTTTTCGGTGAAATTTCTGTACTGTATCATGGTCCATAATAAACTCCCAGCGCCAGTTTTCGGGAGAATGATTCGTTATACGTGGTTTGCCGAAAATTATTGTCAACGCGTGAAATCTTCGGCAATGTTAACGACATTTCTTTCCAGAATGAGATTCATACGAAGAAATGTCGCTGTGGCCAACCTGCCGTCGCACAACGCTCGAATGTTTCTGCATTCACTATCATGCAAGGGAATGCTCCAAATCTTCCTGAGAATAACATAAGAATAAAATATAATAATAAGACTTATAAGGACAGAAGAATTTAAAATGATTGTAACCTCTGAAAATACCCTATACGCGTATATTATACCGGGTGATCAAAAAGTCAGTATAAATTTGAAAACTTAGTAAACCACGGAATAATACAGATAGAGAGGTAAAAATTGACACACATGCTTGGTATGACATGGGGTTTCATTAGAAACAAAAAAAATCAAAGTTCACAAAATGTCCGACAGATGGCGCTGGACAGCAAAACTGCTACCGTGACGGGTGAGAGGTACGCCGATATGTTACAGAATCGCATCATCCCCAGCCTGGCTGATAAACACCTGCTGGAACGTACGATGTTTATGCAGGGTGGCGCTCCACCCCATATTGCTAGACGCGTGAAAGATCTTTTGTGCGCGTCGGTTGGTGATGATCGTGTGCTTAGCCACCACTTTCGTCATGCTTGGCCTCCCAGGCCCCCAGACTTCAGTCCGTGCGATTATTGGCTTTGGGGTTACCTGAAGTCGCAAGTGTATCGTGATCGACCGACATCTCTAGGGATGCTGAAAGACAACATCCGACGCCAATGCCTCACCATAACTCCGGACACGCTTTACAGTGCTGTTCACAACATTATTCCTCGACTACAGCTATTGTTGAGGAATGATGGTGGACATATTGAGCAGTAAAATGGCTCTGAGCACTATAGGACTCAATTTCTGAGGTCATTAGTCCCCTTGAACTTAGAACTAGTTAAACCAAACTAATCTAAGGACATCACACACATCCAGGATTCGAACCTGTGACCATAGCGGTCTCGCGGTTCCAGACTGCAGCGCCTAGAACCGCACGGTCACTTCGGTCAGATATTGAGCAGTACCTGTAAAGAACATCATCTTTGCTTTGTCTTACTTTGTTATGCTAATTATTGCTATTCTGATCAGATGAAGCGCCATCTGTCGGACATTTTTAGAACTTTTGTATTTTTCTGGTTCTAATAAAACCCCGTGTCATTCCAAGCATGTGTGTCAATTTGTACCTCTCTATCTACATTATTCCGTGATTTATTCAGTTTTCAAATTTATATTGACTTTTTGATCACTCAGTACAATAAATGGTGACACTATCTATGAAACGAAGATCTAATTTCACATTTAATATAACGCCCTTGTATCTCGTAACTTGATGAGAATCACTCGAATAGTAATCTTTGACGAGCATGAAAACAGAAGAAAAAGAAAATTAACAAAAGCTATCATCGAGTTTCGAACACAAGATGGGTAAGCGAGAGGCCGCGTCGTTAGTCACCATACCACCAGCTGAGCTAACCTCACCCCGCGAAAAAAGGCATCTAAAATACGGCGCAAACTTTGACGGTCGTTTTCTCAGGAATAGTCGAGAAACCACGCATAAATCGAGAAATATGTTTGCTTATGTTGGCTTCTCTTCTGCTGAGCGGAGTTTCTGGGAAATAGGGTTATGGCGCTTGCCGTGTTCTCCTCCTTAGTCATTGTTTTCGTAAGGCGTGTAGTGCGCTCACCGCCCAGGAAGTAGACGCAGTCTGCGAGGTCTCCCTGGAAGCCGGCGCTGTCGACGCTGCTGGCGGCTCCCCAGACGGTCCAGGCGCGCAGCGCGGGCTGCAGAAAGAGCGCGGGCACTGACCGCACCGCCTCCAGCGCCGCCGCTGCGCCGCCCGCTGACGTCATCGACGTGATTGACAGATCCTGCACACGGCAACACAACCTCTCAGCACTCCCTTCTTACCGACGCCATCATAGTTTTGGTTCGATGTCAGTGCTTCCCAGCGGGCGCAGTAAGCAGTGCGCAGAACCAAACGCGATTCTATTACTATCTCTGTGACATCACTGACGAAATCTTAGCATCCATAGAGTAAAATGGAGGATGGTGCGTGGTTCGCGACTGTTATGGTTTACATTTACTTACTTTTGTTTAGTTGGTGACTTGTTAGTAAATACGAGGGTCACTCCAAAAGAAATGCACACTATTTTTGTAAAAATACAGTTTTCATTCTTCATCTGTAAAAATTTTACAGTGTGTAGATTCATCCTTTCCGCTTGTTTTCAACCTTAGTTCAGCCTGTTCCCGTGAGTGGCGCCGTCACAGCATGTCTTCAAGATGGTTGCTACACTTGACGTTCGTCAGAAGCAACGTGCTGTCATAGAATTCCTGTGCTGTGAAAACAAGACAGTGGGAAGCATCCACAAGAGGCTGAGAAAGGTGTATGGAGATGCTGCTGTCTATCGCAGTACAGTTAGTCGGTGGGCAAGTAGGTTACGTGATGAAAGCGGGCACGGCAATACTGAGGATTGTCCTCGTAGCGGCAGGCCTCGTACTGCACACACTCCAGACAATGTGCAGAGAGTTAACGAATTGGTAACTGCTGACAGACGCACAGTGAACGAATTGTCACGCTATGTTGGGAAAGGGGAAGGAAGTGTTTGTAGAATACTGAAAGTGTTGGCGTTAAAAAAAGTTTGTGCCAGGTGGGTTCCCAGGATGTTGACAGTGGCTCACAAAGAAACAATAAAAACGGTATGCAGCGAACTTTTGGAACGGTGCGAGAATGGTGGAGATGAATTTCTTGGAAGAATTGTAAGAGGTGATGAAACATGGCTCCATCATTTTTCACCAGAGACGAAGAGGCAATCAATGGAGTGGCATCATGCAAATTCACCCAAGAAAAAAATTCAAAACCACACCTTCTGCTAGAAAAGTTATGGCTAAGGTGTTTTTCGATTCCGAAGGACACTTGTTTGTGAACATCATGCCAAGTGGAACCACCATAAATTCTGATGCATATGTGACGACACTGAAGAAACTTCAAGCTCGACTGAGTCATGTTGGACCACACCGGCAAAAGCAGGAGGTTTTGCTGTTGCACGTTAATGCACGGCCACATGTCAGTCAAAAAACCATGGAAGCGATCACAAAACTCGGATGGAAAACGCTGAAACACCCACCTTACAGTCCTGACCTGGCTCCGTGTGACTATCATCTCTTTGGGAAACTGAAAGACTCTCTTCGTGGAACAAGGCTTGAAGATGATGAATCCCTTGCGTTCGCTGCCAAACAGTGGCTCCAACAGGGTGGTCCAGAATTTTACCGTGTGGGTATATAGGCGCTGGTTCCAAGATGGCGTAAGGCAGTTGAGAGGGATGGAAGTTGTGTGGAGAAATGAAAATATTGTTCCTAATGGAGGTATCTACACACTGTAAAACTTTCAAATATGTAGAATAAAGAATAGATTTAAAAAAAATAGTGTGCATTTCTTTTGGAGTGGCCCTCGTATATTTTGAGTGTGTGTAAAGCAATGCCAGCTTTTGCTGCTGTTGGCTCTAACGCACACAATCGTAACACAGAAGGAACTCAACTAGTGCTTTATGCTTTTCCCAAACGATGCAAGTTTGCAGAATGGTTGAATGTCAAAATTCAGTAGGAAAGACGCTGTGCGATTGCTAACAGTAGAAAATGCTCTCATCATTCTAAATAAACTAATTATGTTAGACATTTGATTCGGAAATACTAAATTTACAGTGGGAACGATTACCTAAGGCAGATATGTCTACATCGTATAATTTGCCTTGTAGTAGCACGAATGTTAGCACCCCATGTCACTGTAAGGTCAAATCAGGACTGCTTGCTAAACTTTTTCTCCCTTAAAAGAGGCCTTGAACGTTCTTAAGATTATCCAACACCAAACAGTGCAAAGATTCCGCTAAGACTATTGTTGGAAACAAAGGACCATGAAATTCTTTTGTCAAATGCACCGTGTCGTGAGCAAGCTGAAGAATAAAAATAGCACGTTACCTCGATGTCATTTCCTCATTAAAACTGTTCACAGAGCCAACTTAGAAAATTGCGTGCTCATTTCCAACATTCAATTTGAGAGAAAACTGTAAAAACAAGTTTTGAGTTATGTGCATGTTTCTGTGTGATAGTAGCTTCAATTTTTTTAAGTCACCAGCGCCTGTTTAAAAGCTACGCAAATTATACAGAATGAAGCAGTAATATAGGAGTGCATAGTTTCACGGCGATATGTACAAATAAAAGTTTCTCAGGCTTCCAGCTGCGTCAAGTGGTTTGAAACTGTTGTTCACACAGTTCCGTGTAGTCAGCGCGTAAACAACTTTCCCAATAGAGCGCGCCCCGCTAAGCACAACAGCGCAGGCACAGCGCTCGTCCGTCTACGCACTACGAGATGGCGCTGCCATAGAGATGGACCAAATTCTGCTTCTGCCAATCCACTTATTAATATGTAACGCAGCCAATGAGATTGCTGCTAACGTAGAACCTTTTCTCCACACAGATCACACTCGCGCAGTGATACCTGAACGCTCGTGGTATTATAACGAGTGTACAGACCTCCGATTAGTCAGTCTGCATTAGTCTGCATCAGTCTGCAGTCAAGTTTCAGTCTGTGCCTAATAAGATTATCATATTCCTGTACATAGCCTTGAAGAGAAATGTATAGACACTTTGTCAAGTATCAGAGATATGTGAGAAAAGATTAACATACCAGGACCAAAAGAGCTTCAGATTGTCAATTGTAAACAGCATCCAGAATCAAGTTACGTAATGTCTATGCTTGTTATTATTTTAATAAATGTGTGTGAAAATTAATCAAGTTCTGTTTAAAGTTGGTCACCGTCAAGCTGCTACTCTAAGCGTGCAAGTGGCATTTCTATCATCTGACCTGACAGCAGAAGATAAACACGCCACGATAAGACCACGAAACATATTTCTGACACTCGCCTACTTCGTTAGAGCGACAAGTCAAATAATGTGATGGTGTGCGTACCGAAGGTCTTACAGTACGCACACCACAGAAATCCACGAGCTTTCAGCTGAGTACTCCTCAGCCAATGTCAAGTGATGACTGTCTTCTGGTTGCTGCTGCCGTTCTTATGTAGCCGCGCTGCCTTCCGTGACGTCACTGGTACCCGCTCCGGCACCATATATGGTAATGTTGCGTTGTGTGGCCGCCGCGCCCGCTTCAACCTTCCGATGGCCGGGGCCCACGCTGTGTTTAGTTGCAGGCCGCCGTCTCTATTGAGGGTGTTGCCACAAATTTTTATTTCGATCGCTTCTTTTATTATGCTATCCCAAAAACTGTTAATCCGTGTGATAATAGAATTTTTGGCGAATGCAATACGATGACCGTTTTCTAATGCATGCTCTGCTACCGCTGATTTCTCTAGGTACCGTAGACGAAAACATCTCTCGTGTTACACACAGCGCTGTTCAACGGTGCGCACAGTCTGTCCGATATAGAACTGTCTACACCCACATGGTATTTTGTATACTCCTGGCGTTCTGAGGCCTACGTCGTCTTTCACAGGCCTCAAGAGTTGTCGAATTTTTGCTGGAGCCCTGAAGACCGAATCGATTTTATGCCTCTTTAGGAGCCGGCTTATCTTTACTGTTATTTCGCCACAGAACGGCAAGAATGCAAACTTCTTCTAGTCGTCCCCGGAGTCTTTCTGCTTACGTATTTTCGGAAATATATCTTGCGAAATCCGGCGGTTGCCGTAGCCGTTTTCCTTGAATACTTTCCGTAAGTGGCTCAGTTCCTTCGGCAAGTTTTCAGAATCTGAGACGGTGTCGGCTCGATGCACTAAGGTCCTCAGAACAGAACGTTTCTGCGACGCAGGTGATAGCTGTTAGCATGCAGATTTCGGTCTGTGTGGGTGGGTTTCCGGTAAGCGCTGTGGCTGTGACACCCATTTGCTTTGCGGCGGACGAGGATATCAAGGAATGGCAAGGCACCATCTGTCTCTATCTCCATCGTGGACTTGATGTTGTCATGGATGTTATTGAGGTGGTCTAAGGATTCTCCCAGCTTTTCACGTCCATGAGACCAGACAACGAACGTGTCGTCGACGTAACGATAAAAGCAACTAGGCTTTTCAGGAGCCGTGTCCAGGGCTGTGTTTTCAAAGTACTACAGGAACAGATTGGCTACAACTGCAGCTAATGAGCTTCTCATCGCAACACCGTCCGTCTGGTTGAAATATTGTCCATCATACAAGAAATCCGATGATGTCAGAGTACCCTCGAATAAATCCTCAACACTGTCGTGAAATAACTGGGGGAGCAGATCTATATAGTCTTTAATCGGAACGTGCGTGAACAATGGCACTACATCAGAGCTGACCATAATGTCCCTTTCTCCAAGACACAGACATTTAATTCGACTGATGAAGTCGGCTGAATTCTTGATGTGGTGCACACAGTGAGCAACGTGTAGGGTAAGGAGGTGGGAGAGGTGTTTCGCTAGTCTGTAGGTCGGCGATGTAATGGTGCTCACGATGGGGCGTAGAGCAGTGTTCTTCTTGTGAACCTTTGGAAGGCCATACAATGTAGGTGGCCGAGGTGCCCGAGGGAGGAAATTTTTGATGGCATTATCTTCCAGTGAAACCTCTTGATAAGCTCCGACGTCTTCCTCGTTATTCTTGAAGTGGTGTCCTTTGACAGTTTTTGATATGTCTCCTCCTCCAGCATCAACCGAATCTTCGCACTATAGTCGGCTCGTTCCATAATGACGGCTACATTGCCCTCGTCAGCTGGCAGGACTACGGGGTGTGGATCGTTGCGGCGTTCACGAAGACCATTACGCTCAGCTCTTGTCCTGTTCGAAGTCGGCGGCTTGGATTTAGAAAGAATGCGACTCGTTTCTGGGCGAATTTATTCTGCAGTTTCACTGAGAATCTTATGAACTGCTTGTTCCACGTCACTTATTATGTCAGCAAAAGGGATACTCTGCGGCGATGGTGCTTAATTAAGTGCCTTCTTGAGAGCCGACATGGCGCCCGCGTCGTTGTTTCTCGTCATCATGTTGATAACGGTGCGTTCTGTTGTTTTCCGCTCTGTTCCATGCTGTTGCTGTGAAAGCCGGTCGAATTTCCCTTTCTGCCTTTCCGTGGTTGTACTCTGTGATGACATTTGTTGTGCTACTGTGGCTACATAAGTCCATTCCCAATCCAAAGCCGAGACTGATTGCGTCAAGTGGACGGCCATTAGCTCGCTTCCGTTTGTATCCAACTGCTTTCTAGTATGATGTATCCTCTCTGGCAACAGGGCGAAGCTGTCACGACGAAATATTCTCTTGGCAGCAGTGTTAATATGATGGCTCACGTAGGCAAAACGTGGAATAGTCTTCTCTTCACGGCAGCGTAATAGAAAGGCTAGAGAACTTAATAAATTAGCCTTCTTAACATGCAGCTTCCTCAGGCGATTGATGCTGCGCCACGTTTCCTCCTCTTAGAGGTACGTAATATAGGAGTGCATAGTTTCACGGCGTGTGCAAATTTATGTTCATATAGATATAAATAGCAATAGTAATAAAGGGTACATAAATAGAGAGATTAATAGAAGTCAGTTATTTTCAATTAATGTCCAAATTTTGGATTTTTATAGTTTCTTTCCTTTCAACCCGTTTTAATGTGAACTTACTTCTGGTGTCCTTCTACATCTACATCTACATCTACATGACTACTCTGCAATTCACATTTAAGTGCTTGGCAGAGGGTTCATCGAACCACAATCATACCATCTCTCTACTATTCCACTCCCGAACAGCGAGCGGGAAAAACGAACACCTAAACCTTTCTGTTCGAGCTCTGATTTCTCTTATTTTATTTTGATGATCATTCCTACCTCTGTAGGTTGGGCTCAACAAAATATTTTCGCATTCGGAAGAGAAAGTTGGTGACTGAAATTTCGTAAAAAGGTCTCGCCGCGACGAAAAACGTCTATGCTGTAATGACATCCATCCCAACTCGTGTATCATATCTGCCACACTCTCTCCCCTATAACGCGATAATACAAAACGAGCTGCCCTTTTTTGCACCCTCTCGATGTCCTCCGTCAATCCCACCTGGTAAGGATCCCACACCGCGCAGCAATATTCTAACAGAGGACGAACGAGTGTAGTGTAAGCTGTCTCTTTAGTGGACTTGTTGCATCTTCTAAGTGTCCTGCCAATGAAACGCAACCTTTGGCTCGCCTTCCCGACAATATTATCTATGTGGTCCTTCCAACTGAAGTTGTTCGTAATTTTAACACCCAGGTACTTAGTTGAATTGACAGCCTTGAGAATTGTACTATTTATCGAGTAATCGAATTCCAACGGATTTCTTTTGGAACCCATGTGGATCATCCCACACTTTTCCTTATTTAGCGTCAACTGCCACCTGACACACCATACAGCAATCTTTTCTAAATCGCTTTGCAGCTGATACTGGTCTTCGGATGACCTTACTAGACGGTAAATTACAGCATCATCTGCGAACAGTCTAAGAGAACTGCTCAGATTGTCACCCAGGTCATTTATATAGATCAGGAACAGTAGAGGTCCCAGGACGCTTCCCTGGGGATCACCTGATATCACTTCAGTTTTACTCGATGATTTGCCGTCTATTACTACGAACTGCGACCTTCCTGACAGGAAATCACGAATCCAGTCGCACAACTGAGACGATACCCCATAGCTCCGCAGCTTGATTAGAAGTCGCTTGTGAGGAACGGTGTCAAAAGCTTTCCGGAAATCTAGAAATACGGAATCAACTTGAGATCCCCTGTCGATAGCGGCCATTACTTCGTGCGAATAAAGAGCTAGCTGCGTTGCACAAGAGCGATGTTTTCTGAAGCCATGCTGATTACGTGTCAATAGATCGTTCCCTTCGAGGTGATTCATAATGTTTGAATACAGTATATGCTCCAAAACCCTACTGCAAACCGACGTCAATGATATAGGTCTGTAGTTAAATGGATTACTCCTACTACCCTTCTTGAACACTGGTGCGACCTGCGCAATTTTCCAATCTGTAGGTACAGATCTATCGGTGAGCGAGCGGTTGTATATGAGTGCTAAGTAGGGAGCTATAGTATCAGCGTAATCTGAAAGGAACCTAATCGGTATACAATCTGGACCTGAAGACTTGCCCGTATCAAGCGATTTGAGTTGCTTCGCAACCCCTAAGGTATCTACTTCTAAGAAACTCATGCTAGCAGATGTTAGTGTTTCAAATTCTGGAATATTCCATTCGTCTTCCCTGGTGAAGGAATTTCGGAAAACTGCGTTCAATAACTCCGCTTTAGCGGCACAGTCGTCGATAACAGTACCATCGGCACTGCGCAACGAAGGTATTGACTGCGTCTTGCCGCTTGTGTACTTTACATACGACCAGAATTTCTTCGGATTTTCTACCAAATTTCGAGACAATGTTTCCTTGGTTATATTCATTTCCTTCCGCCATCAGTATTTATATGGTGACAGTGTCTATAACAGTTCTTAATGGAGCTGCATCTTCCGAATGCAGGCCGCTTGTGGACCTGACATTGAGATGATGCGCGGAAGAAAAGAATACTTTCTTGGTTTTGCACAAATAACAATTATTATTCAAACATCACAAGTGGCTACCACACACGTCTGACATAAATACGTCTTCTCCACTCGGGAACTAAAGGCAGAGTCTCTCTAATGATTGACAAAAAATTTGAAGGGAATATTTTATCATATGTTATCCGCCTTCCGGCGTAGCAAAATACATCTTATCGGCTCTTATAGCGGCCGCGCTAATAATTATTACCATTGGTTTTAAATTTTTGTCATAGCTTGTTGGGCTTTTCCTTATGTATCTATAAAGGCGATATGTACTAATAGAAGTTTCTCGGGCTTCCAGCCGCGTCGAGTGAAAACGGTCATCGTATTGCATTCGACGAAAGATCTACTATCACATGGACTAACAGTTTTTGGAATAGCATAATAAAAGAAGCGATCGAAATAAAAATTTGTGACAACACGCTCAATAGAGACGCTGCCTCCAGCTAAGCACAACGTGGGACCCGGCCACACAACGCAACATTACCATATATGGTACCAGTAACGTCACGGAAGGCACCGCGGTTATATACGGACGGCAGCAACCAGATGACAGTCACCACTTGACAATGGCTGAGGCGTACTGGGTTTCAAAGTACTTGACGCGGCTGGAAGCCCGAGAAACATTTATTTGAAGTAGTAATGTTCCAGCAGCAGTTGAATGGCAGTCTGAATTTCATGACTTCAGTAGAAACTAAAGTATTCCACAAATATATCGCGTAAATATGCGGGCCATTGTTACAGTGTTGATCCTGAGGCCGAAGCTGTTCTCCAGTGGCGTCACAGCATCAGCCTATAGCAGTGCAGAGCTCTTACTGAAAAAATTAATTTTTCTACAGATCTTGACAACCTCGCAACAGGTACATGCCCAATCGCAAGAGCGCTATATGGAAAGTAACCCATGTTTTCATGTATTGTTGGAAGCGCTGGCTGATATTCGTAGCAAACTTTGTGCTGTACATAGATCACATGTGACGAATCGACGTTATACGTCAATTGTCGTCGTTTTGTAAAGATACAGCACTGTTCTAAAGTATTGCATGTCTCTACAGAATTTTGGTACAGAACTTCTAAAAAGCCATTCGTCTTCGGAATTTCAAATATATGTTAAAGAAGGATAATCTGCAAGTGAGAAGAAACATTAAACTATAGGGCAACATTGTTTCTAATATTTTAATTCAACAGTGCGTACATATCTGTACAATGACATGCCATGTCACTGATGATGTCGAAGTAAATATTAAATATTTAAACGAAATTTTCGTTTAATTTCGTCTTAGTGTAAAGTTCTGTGTATCACAAGTGCATTATTCAGTAGTCATACTTTAAACCATCTTCGTATTTTGTTGGACACCCTTGACCCTTACAACAGCCTTCACTCTGTCACACGGAGTCGACCAATTATTTAATGGTACTGATGCCAATTTCATGGTGCCACACTTTCACAGTCCCCTCCAATAGCTCCTATTTTGTTGCAGGCTACTTATTCTGAACAACTATCCCAATCAGTCGCCACAAAGTCACAGTTGGATTAATGTCTGGCGATAGTTCTCTGATACTCAATTCAGTCATAACAGAAAGAATCTGAAATGATAGATCTGGACGATATGTAACAACAGCAACCTTGGAAATTGTATTACAAAGATAAAATAACCAAAACTCGCCTTTTTTATGTGTAGCATGGAGCCAGATCCTGTTGGAAAATTCACGGTGCTCTGGGAAAGAATCGCGTGCAGTTAACATCAGAGGGCACCAGATGATAGCTTCATACTGATCACTGATCATTGTGCCCTGAACAATGTACGGCCTTCCAACACCTTAGAATGTCATTGCTCCCCACACCATTACTGATGGAGCATGTTTCATGGTTCTCACAAGGCGGTCAGGATCCATCCTTTGATTGGATTCACATTTGACAAGCTGTGGTCTGTCAGTCATCATGTAAAATCGGCTTTCATCTGAAAACACCACAATTCTCCATTGCTCTTTTGTCCAGTTGACGTGCAATCTGGCCCGTGCCAGCCTCTTTTTCCTCATTCCAGCAGTTAAAAATGGCATCTTATTAGCAACTCTAGCCTTCATTCTCATTGCACAGAGTCTTTTCCAAACAACTGATGAGCTGGAATTAACTTCCGTTGCCTCCAGGTTTTGCCAGTTCAATGAAGTAGCACTTCTGTTTTTCCCGTTTAGTCGGCGAAGTATCTGTCCTCCCGGGGAGAAGAAATGCCTTGGGCCTGCTTCGTGATAAATTTTCCATATTGTCTTTGGCCATAGCTTCTGAAAATTTTGCCTCACAGCTGACCTCGAACAGTTTAATCTCTTTGCAATTTCTGTGTATTTTAGGCCTTCGCTGTGTAAGACATCGCTGCACTATTTCTTTCTAGGATTAATTCATGGGTTTTCACCATGATGGTTAAATGCACACACGCACGGCGAGAAGAAAGTTTTAAAAATCCAGCAATATTTTCAAGACCAGAGCTAGCGAACGCCAAACCTCAGTTAACAGAGAGCACATTTTGAGGTAATAACCGGCAGTAAGAGACCATATTGTATCTAGGCACTGTCGCAAAGTATTACCTCCGCCCCCCTCAAAAAATTTACACTTCTGCGTGAAGATGTGTAGCTAACAAAAGAACATCACTGCAACAGTAGTTATAGTCATACCGCAGTCTGCTGCTCGTATCACTTTCGTGTTCCCTCAGCAAGTACGAACGTAATTGTTGAATTAAGGGTTGGATCATGCTCATTACTAGACTTGTCAATGATTTGTGCTTCACGTCAGTTCCAAATGTCGCAACCATACCGCAGGACGATGTATGAAGATGTCGAAGTGTTCCGTCTCGAATATATGCTGAACAGTTACTTGAAATTCATTCAATTTCGAATAAGTGTCTCGTTTCGTGCCTGTTTCTGGGAGAATATTTCAATATAGGTGTTGCTGTGCACGATAGGACTAGACAATTTTATATTTGAGGGTCCTGAGCCTGTACTCTGAAGTGAGAAGTTAACTGCTTTTTATGGAATTATAGAGACACTGTTGTTAAGTTTCACATTGATTATTCAAAGTGACTATCAGTGTAGGGGATAGGTGGCCTAGTTTTTAAGTGGTAGAGGATAAAGCCACGGGGACTACAAGTAAATTATTCGATCACAAACAGAAATGCGTTCAGATAGCAATATAAATCATGATTAGTTGGAGGGCATGTACGACACATTACAAATGGTGCTAGAGCGCGCCCCACTAAGCACAACAGCGCAGGCGCAGTGCTCGTCCATCTCTGCACTACGAGATGGCGCTGCCATAGAGACGGACCAAATTCTGCTTCTTCCGATCCGCGTATTAATATGTAACGCAGCCAATGAGATTGCTGCTAACGTAGAACCTTTTCTCCTCGCGGATCACACTCGCGCAGTGATACATGAATGCACGAGGTATTATAACAAGTGTGCAGACCTCTGATTAAGCAGTCTGCATTCGTCTGCACCAGTCTGTACCAGTCTGCATCAGTCTATACCAGTCTATAGTCAAGTTTCAGTCTGCGCCTAATAAGATTACCATATTCCTGTACATAGCCATGAAGATAAATGCATAGACACTTTTGTCAAGTATCAGAGATATATGTGAGAATAAGATTAACGTACCAATACCAAAGGAACTTCAGATGGTCCATTGTAAATATCATCCAGAACCAATATAAGTAATTTTTATGCTTGTTATTATTTTAATAAATGTGTGTGAAAATTAATCAAGTTCTGTTTAAAGTTGGTCACCGTCAATCTTCTACTCTAAGTGTGCAAGTGGCATTTCTATCGTCTGACCTAACGGCATAAGATAAACACGCCACGATAAGATCACAAGACATATTGCTGACACTCGCCTACTTCGTTAGAGCGACAAGTCAAATAATCTGATGGTGTGTGTACCGGAGGTCTTACAGTACGCACACCACATTAATACAAGCGCGCGATAAGCCATTGCAAATGTGAAATGCTGGAGCATTAATAACTGGTATTATCGCCATAACGTTGAATTAAAGCATGCAAATACACATGAATTGTGTCGTACAGGTGTCGGATGTCAGTTTGCGGTATGGAGTCCACACCTGTTGCAATTTGTCGGTCAATAAAGAGACAATTAGTGTTGGTTGTGGATGACATTGGAATTGTCGCCTGACGATGTCCCATTAACGTTCGACTGGAGACATATCAGCTCACCTGTTGCAATTTGTCGGTCAATAAAGAGACAATTAGTGTTGGTTGTGGATGACATTGGAATTGTCGCCTGACGATGTCCCATTAACGTTCGACTGGAGACATATCAGCTCACTGAGCAGGGCCACAACATGTCGACAGTCTTTAGAGCATTCTGAATCACAACAGCGGTATCTAGCGAACATTATCCTGTTGGTAAGCACCTCCTAGAATGTTGTTCATCAGTGGCAGCACTACAGATTGAAAAACCATAATGACGTGCAGATTTGCAGTCATGGTGCATGAGACAACCTCAAGACTGCTCCTGCTGTCATACAAAATCGCACCCCGGACCATAACTCCAGGTGTAGGCCAGTGTGTCTAGGCTTCAGTCATATTGACTGCAGGCGCTGACTTGGCCTCCTCCTAATCAACAGGCGGCCTCCACTGGCACCGAGGCAGAAATGACTTTCTATAATAAACACAATCCGGCCTCCAATAGGCTGTCGTGTCGCTTGAAGCAATTGAAGTCGCAAACGGCACTGGTTGGGGTTAGTGGGATGCACACTAGAGGGCGTCTGGCTCGGAACTGTCCTCTAAGTAACCGATTTGTAGCCGTTCGTTGCGTCTCTCTGATGCCCACTGCTGCTCAAATTGCTGCTAAAGACGGAGTATGATGCACCACAGCCATAGACCCAAAGCGACGGTCCTCCTTTTCAGTAGTGCCACGTAGCCACCTGCAGCACAGTCTTATTGCGACCACATCTGCCTGTAACCACTACAGCTATCAATCATGTCAGCGGTTACATTTCTGCTAAGTCTTTCTGCAGTATCATGGAAGTAGCATCCAACCTCTCATATCCCTATTAACGACCTCGTTCAAACTCGGTGAGCTGTTGATAATGGTGTCTTCATTGTCTTGAAGGCATTCTTGCCGAACATCGACTCACTACGTCAAATCTCGAAGGTAACAAACGCTCTCGACCATTGCAGCACATATTAAGAGCAAACCTGATTTGCATTCTCACAGTGGCACTACTAGCGCCACTCTTAACATAGTGTGAAATTTCAATAGACGACATTTTTCAGATGTATAAACATCCCTGACAGCTTTCATTTATATCGCACAACTCCTCCTTGGTATTGCTATTTTTTTTCAGTCAGTGTGATTGGCGAAGGAATAGAGGACATCCAAGAGACAAAAATGAAAGTAGACAGGCAGAAGCAATAGGTGAATACAATTTTTGAAAACGAATTCAATGAATGTAGACAATGCAAGGGTAAAGGTAAAAATTATTGTGGTCAGTGTTTCTAATAGATAAGGAACAAACTTACGAAGAGGTGAAGAAAAGTATTAGAAACCTACTCTTCAATACAGGATTGAATGAAGTTACTTTTAAAAAATCAGGCTGTATCATTGCAATTCAACCTACGACAATACACATAAAAGATTGGAACAGTTTCAATAATATCAGTACTTAGCCAAATCAAAGAAAGGGAAGTAAAGGTGAGCCAGCACAATACTTACAGGTGAAGGCTAGACTGTCGTGCGGATGTTCCAGAATGGTTTGAAACATTTAATGCTTTTGTAAATGTTTTCTACACAGGCACTGGTCCAGTGCAAAGCAAGAAGAAATAATAGAAACTGTAAGAAGGAAACCCGCCCCCACCCCTCCAAGATATCCTAGTCAGTCAAGGAAAACCCTAAAAGAATATTACGACAAACTGGCTGGAAAACTAATAAACTTGTACCACTCTTGGATAGAAAAGGATTTCATAATATTTCATAACGGAAGAAATACCATATAATAAGTGTCTTTTGGGTAGTAACCATACCCTAGCAGAATTTTGGGAAAGAGTAGAAGACACTGACAAATGTCAAATGGATTACAATTCTAAGCACAATGAAGGTTAACAGGAGGACAGATGATCTGTAAATCAAATGGATCCGAGAAGAGCAGATTCCCAATGAGAAATGACATGAAACAACAGTGAGGGTACAGCCGGTCATGGGTGAGAGGAAATGACCAGACCACTGCCAGAATTGCCATACTAAGTCCTCATATAATTCCACAGTTCCATCAGGAAAAGGCAAGGTATAGATTAACAACGGACCCAATTTTAATATGGTTTGAGAACAAAAGGGTGAATTATCTAGTACCAAATAATAATAAGAATGATTACAGAAGCAGGTGTAAAGAAAAGTATGTGTCTTTGTGATGTTCAAAAACCAAATGGTAAGGTGCTAGTTATGGATGATGTGCAAGATGAAGAAATGAGACAGCAATCGGTTGATAAACCGTATCTGATAAGCAAAGGTTTGGAAGTGTATGAAGTTGGGCAACAGATAACAGTGCATAATGAAAGCGGAGACAAGACAAATGTAAGTAGAAGGGGCAATACAGTGAAAGTGATATCAAAAAATGGTTCAAATGGCTCTACGTACTGTGGGACTTAACATCTGAGGTCACCAGTCCCTTAAACTTAGAACTACTTAAACCTAGCTAACCTACAGACATCACACACATCCATGCCCGAGGCAGGATTCCAGCCTGCGACCGTAGCAGCCGCCTGGTTCCAGACTGAAGCGCCCAGAACTACTCGGCGACCAATGCCAGAAAAGGTGATAGCAGTGGCGATGGTAATACTGAGAGTGAATTGCTGGTGGGTAGTCTGAGGTATATATATTTGAGGAAGGTGTTGGTGACGAAAATGGCTTTGTGAAAGGGAGTTGAATGTTACAAACAATATGTATACTTCACAGTGTTAAAAAAATGGTAACGAGAAATTAGATAAGGAAGAAGGAATTAAATTGTTCTTTTTATGGAAGGATGATGGAAAGTTTATACTACACTATGAGGGGTCTGAGGTGAAACTATATGCAATGCAGAAAGGTGAGATTAGGGGAAAAGAAGAAAAACTTGATAAAGAGACACAGGAGGCAACTCAAGAAGATTTTCTCCTGGAAGACTGCAGTCATGATGACAAAATACAACAACCCTTAGTGCTTGCCAAGTATACAAAACAAAAGAAAGAACGTTACTAAATGCAAGCTGTCAGATTTATGTTATTTCAGAACCATTTTATGGGAAGATAAAGAAAGAAGAACAACTAATTAATATGCTAGTATTAGGGTTGAGAGTTATGGTAACATCAGGAAGACTAAACAAGATTACTATGAAACAAGTGATAATGGAGTTTCAAACAGAAGAACATCGTGTAATGCTAAATTCTTTTGTAATTCTTGATCTGTTTGTATATATAATTATTGAAATGGACTTCTTGAAAACATGTAGAGCTAACACAGATTGTGACCAACATGTAGTGAAACTGAGAGCAGAAAACAGGAGGATCAGTATACAGTATGATGGAATGGTAATGGACTCAAGCAGTGTTGTATGTAAATTAAAAGTGTCAACCATATCTGTAGGAAGGAAAATGGGAAAATGAGAAAAGAATGGAAAGTGAGATTCAGTAAAAGGATACAAAGATACTAATCTTGAGTCTGCTTGGGGGGTATCAGTGAGTGTTAAAGGTAAAAATCAAGAGAACTGCAGTGTGTGAATAGATGAGCATTTTCAGAGATCCAGATAGAGTTAAGAATTTTGAATGTGTGTTTGATGTAAACCCACATGAACTATTCACAGAAAAACAGTATCCCATACCATTTGCAAAAAGGGAGGCTTTAGAACAGAAAATTAAAATACTGTAGATTTGGGGTATAAAAGAGTAGTACTTGTGAATACGTGAATCCTTTGACGGTGATCGGGAAAACTGATGGAGAAGTGTACGTAATGATAGATGCAAGAAAACTGAAACAATTATAATAAAAGAAACAGACTGACCTGATAATATTGAAGAGAATCTCCAGAAATATAAAGAAGTGAAATACATAACAAGCCTAGCTATTACTGCTGGTTTTTGACGAATTCCATTATGAGAATCCGACAAAGTTTGGAGGCAAGACCTACCATATCAAGATTTTTCAGTTTGGACTAAATATCGGTGTATCTGTTTTTGTCACTGTGTTAGACAAAATACTATGGCATGTGTTGAGTGCAAACATTACTTTATGACTTACTGCTCGCCACATCCACCAAGAGTGAGCATTAAGGAGAGGGGGTTTGACCCTTAGATTGAAAATAATACTAATTTTTGAAGGAAGAAATTAAGTTTTTGGACCGAATTCTTACAACAGATGCTATCAAACCTGACACCTCATCCCCCCAAAAAAAATAAAAGCCTTAAAGCAAGTTCGAGTCCTAAGAACAGAAAACAACTGAATTTTATGTATAGAGACTATTATAGAAATTTTGTACTAGGACAAGTACTCAGTGATTCAAAGCTGAACAGAATGCTGAATGCAAGGATAAATATGAAAGGAATGACAAATCTCAAGAACAAACAGATTAAAGCAACTGCATCTGCAAGACACTCTTTGGCTATGTATGGAAAGAATTAAGGTGTCAGAGCACAAGGCTCTAGGAGTAGTATGTGGTTTCCAGAAATTTAGAATATATATGTGGAGGAATATTACATGCGTGTACAATGATCATTGAGAATTGGTGTTCGTGAAGAAATTTAGATCAGCTCATGGGATGCTAACTTACTGGACATTGTACCTACAACAGTTACAATTGGAGGTCAAATATATTTCAGGAATATATGATAAGATGCCAAATGCACTGTCCAGAATATGGGTAAAAGAGGATGGTATCAATAAGATAGAAGATATAAAGGAATCTCCTGAAGTATATTTTTCTGAAAGGGGTCCCCAGAGAAAAGAAAATTATAGACATATGTAAGAAGGTGAGGTGGTACCAAAACGGAGTTCATGCGCGGAAATCAGTAAAGCAAAAGTTGGGGTAAAGACAAATGATAAACTGCCAACATTTTATCAAACAAATTGTTGTAGTCTGTTCAGGACACATGAAAATACCTGTAGTTGGAGGATCTGTTCACCAGGAGATTGTATGGAAGACTTGACTTAAGTTATGGGCATGTAGTCCCACAAAAATGTGAGGAAAAACTGAGGGCAGCTATTTATTTTGACAATAAGTTAACAAGAGTATATCAGAGGATATGGATATGTGAATGTTGTTAGAGAGTAAAGGTGAATAATCAGACCAGTAGGCTACCCAATGCAAAATATCGAACCAAATAAAGTGAAAGAGCTTGTGGCAGTAGATTATAGTGAGCCATTGCCGAAAAGAAAGAAAGTTTTAGTTCCACATACCTCTCTCTTTCGAAAGTTTTTTTCGAAATTCATCAGGTTATATCCTTCAAAAAAGGTAATATATATGAAACAATACTTGAGCAATTAGAAAGAGATTATTTGTTTAACTACAGTAAATCTATATCAGTACTATCTGACAACTGGCCTCAGTTATCCAGTGAAAGGTGAGTGGAAGTACTGTCAAATCACATCTCTACATACCATTCCTTGAGTAATTTGGCAGAGGACTATAAGGGCGAAATTGATCCGTTATACAGGACATACTGTTCTAATGATCATAGTGCTTGAAGAGCAGTTGCAAGAGGTATCAAAGAAGTATTTAATACTGTGGAGAATGATGTGACAATGTTTACTCCATATGAGATAATGCTAGGCAAGAGACATTTGAGGTTGGTAGAAGAGAAGGTGTGTTTGCCAGTCAAGAAAGAGTAGAGCTGAGAAGAAAAAAAGGAATAATAAAGGGTGGCAGTAAAAAGGAAAAATCGGACTACAAGTGAAAGACATGTTAATAGCGTAGAAACCAAAGGAGAGGATCTGGTATTAGGGAGAACACAGCATAAATCTAAGAAAATCAACGCTGAAATCTCAAGTTTTATTAAAGTTGTTCAAAGTACCAACTACAGTTGCAAGTGACCTACGCTCCAATGCATATTACCTAATACATCTTAAGTCTAAGAAGGTATGCAATCTCATAAATATAGTTGACCTCAACCGATTATAAATCTAGAGAACACCACACAAGAAACACTAACATGTTGAAACTCACAGCAGAGAACCGTATGTGGGATCCAGGGTCGGAAAACAGGAAGAAGACAGAAAAGAAGTCTGAACTAATGAGTTCTAAGAGATGGACAATATGTAAGAGTAATTTGTAAATATTTTATATTGTAATTGATAGATGGTTTCGTAAGAATAAAGAGTATTTTGTAGAGCTGCAAAAATTTGAGGTTGTAATGCAAGTATTTCATGTAATAAAAAGGAGAAAAAAATGCTATTGTGGAATGCAGCTTATAGCTTACGTTCACTCAAGACAAGAGATATTTGACAGTATGGCAAGACATATTTCTGATCGTTGTAATACTACACTTTATTTTGTGACTGAAGATAAAAGTGAAAGAATAATAATTAAAAAGTAGAAAAAACTGACCTATGATGCTAAAAATCATAGGACCATATTAACGCCAAATTGGTAAACATAGCCTGTGATGGTTTATTTCCTCTGTTTAAATCACAATAATATATTTTACAGGAAACAACACAAACGAATTTACATACCATTAAAAGTAACTATTTACTCTTATTTATAGTTCATTATTGATAACAACTTAAGAAAATGCCTTTATTTTATATTTTATGACACAGGGATAACCAACGAAATATAAAAGAGGCGAATAGGACAATGAAAGTAGGCTAATTTGGTTTTTCCTTAAGACAGTGGAGAGGCATTGCCCCATTTTAGAATGCCATACAGTGTGAAATTGTACAACCAAGCACAGCCATATAGGTAGGTGGTGGCAGAAGCTGAGGATGAACCGAACAAAATTTAACATGTGTAGAATAAGCTGTGCTGGTTTCTTCAACCATAGAAATTCCATGATAAAATGTACTTACCACATATGAAGTATAATTATTCTTCTGTCTATGTGAAGCATTCTTTTTAATATTAAATCAGTTCTTTAATTACTGCATTGTCCATATTGGAAAGTATTCGTTCTAGCACTGTTGATAAAATATAGATATAGAAGCGGGAAAAGGTCGATTGTGCCAGCGGTATATTATTCACCGATATATCGATAACGACACGGCAATATCAAATGCCTATTTTTTACACGATTTCTTCCACCTATTTTCGGTAAACACTTGACTTGTTTTTTGAAATTGTAGTAGAAAATAATTTTACTTTCATCACATCCAATCATTCTGTTTGGCTGTGTGGAGCAAGTATAGTGGCCCATGAAGAAGTCTGATTGCACTGGTTGGCGGCGGCGTGAATGGAAAAACAAGATTTCCGCTGTAAAGAAAGAGCAGACTGATCGCGTTAAAAAATAAATAAATAATAAAATTAATAAAACCATTTTTAACGCAACTAGCTTATGCTCTCTTCACATCAGCATTCTTCAAAAACATTTGCTGAAAATTATGAACAATAGTAATCGAAATGACAAGAATGGTTTTGCAGTGGGCAGAGATATGTGAGGGGAAACGCTGATGTAATCAGCGCTCTTCACTACCAACAGAAGCTGCAACACTTAACTTCACCACACAATTTGGACACTAAAGCTGCTATGTCGCTGGTGTTTGCAGAAACGAAAAAAAAAAAAAAAAAACAGGAAAGCCGTTATGAAGTGTTCCGGGAAAATCCAATATGCGACGAAACCAGATAATGGATCCATTGTGCCACTTACATGAAGTTACCATTGTTAGTAAAGTGGTTATTGCCAAGCCTGTGTTGTTTTCAATTCTTGCTCTATGGGAAATAAGGATGCTGCTAGCTTGTTCTTGTACAAAATATCTAATAATAAATCAATACTCAAACACACAGCTCTAAAGGCGGCAGTATATTCACAATGTGCAGCCGATATTTTTATGGGCCTGTACGTCGATATTTTTTCCATCGATATATCGACACATTCTTTCTATATATCAAGGGCTTATAATTATATTTTTGTAAATGTCGATATATAAGATTCTCAATATTTTTAAAAATAGCAATATACATAGTTCATTCACTATTTTTATTTTTATATATTTATATAATTATATACTGCAAATACTTACTATATAGTTCACACATTTTAGTAGAGATAATTATGTACACACATTTTGTTTTAAACTGAAGCTGCATAGGCAAAAGAGAACACTTAGTTGGAATATTTATCGATTATCTTTTTCTATCCTACTGACGTTTTCTATATGATCTGTTATACACCATACTAATTACAAAAGGCGTTAGATAGCTACATGATTTAAAATGAGCAAGAACACTTAGCACACACACAGAACAATGTGGACATTTCATTATGGGAAGTTGTATGGAACATCACATGAGAAAATGGGGAGCACATGTGAAGATAATACTAACATCCCAAATATCAATATACTTATACATTGAAATTGTATACAAATTATAATGTATTGCGCCACAGCTTGTATACTGTAGTAACTGCCAGAGACTGAATAGATCTTATTTTGTGAATTCACTAGCTTTTAGTTAATATTTGCTGTTACTCTTAGAATCATTTGCATACGTTAAAACTGAAAAACTTTTAATAAGATTTAACTATAATAACATTCTGCGAGAGCGAGAGTTTGAATGTGCATCGTCAGGTTGCGAGTTTTGATATAACAATTGGCTGGTTGTTGACTGGCATGTGTCCTCATTAGCAAGTTTACAAAAAAAGTAATGGACAAAGTGGATTTAAATGTTACACATCTTGGATTAATCCCCCACAACGTGGTATAAAGATTGTAACACGGGAACGGTGCAGACATATGTTTATTAATGGGACTGTTTACAAAGCGCAAACGAACTGTCAAATTGCGTTGGGTCGAGTGGCTTTTGCCCTGAATTTCATTACTATGGACAAATACGAAAGCCGTGGCTGTGGTAAAAGAGGTTTATCGGGTGCTGTGACTTCAATATTAAACATATACTCTAAACTGCAGAACAGTTTCAATGTGACTGTTACCAAGAACTAACATATCGAGGGAAAATACGAAACCAGTGTTAGCAAAAGTAAAGCCTTATCGACTGAATTGATTTCAGTATTGAGCACGATAGCCTGCACTGAGTACCACATACAAATATATAAATCTCTAACTGTGGGTACCAGTACTTATCCGTACAGTGAATTCGTGAACATAACATCAGGCGATATGGATAAAATCTGTTTTTACTCGTCGACTACTAACACTTCCACAAAAAGACGATGCACCTCTTTTATCCCATTTTCATACTGTCGCATTCCAGAAGAAAGCTGCAGCGCCATTCTTTATCAAGGTTTACAATTACTTTGTGTGGGATAACATATTTCACACTTAAGTTTCTTTGTACGAAATATGCAATTGTCAGCCAACTCTGTCAGGCAACTCTCCTCTCGCTATTATTTTTTCAAATGATTTGTTACACGAACTCTCGTTTCATTTTACTAAAGTCACATTGTTATTCATTTTATGTAACACACTAACCAAACCTTTTTAATAATACTTACACTAATTTCAAGTACAGAACTAAAACTCTATTTACTGAATAATGCTTCTCACCGCAAATATTAATGCAAATCGTGTCTAACTTCGTTAAATGTTTTCAGTATTTACACGCAGTACACATACTTGATTTCAGGCTACAGTATAAGGCATTCTATTTTGTTTTGAATCTTTTCGTCTTATTATATGTTAATTGGCATAACTAGTGTTTGTATGTGTTGCTCTTTCTTTCATCCATAAACAAACAGAATTAAGCAAAGAAGAAGTAGAAGTTGTGGAAGACTTTGGAAATCTCTAGAAACTACCAACTTCCTTTGTGAGCTACACAAAAAGAAAATGCTTTGCAACCAGTTGAAAATAATATTAAAATCGTTTTTCCACGTATAATGCATGATCATAATTTGGTACTCACTCTTATAACAGTGACAAAAGACACTCAAGACACCTCAGATCTTTCGGAAAGAATGCATCTACACAGTTTTCTTGAGATGTTCACAACATTCTAATATGTCATAATTATTTGATGAAATGTATCCACTACTGTTGTCGTTTCCGTCATACTGCTACGCTACAAACAGCTGGTTTGACTACTGCAGGACGAATAAAATTGCAGAATTTATGAAAAATTACCACATCTGAGGATTGGACCTGGTGCCTGGAGTTCAGTCGCGGCAGCTAGAAGTAATCAGCTTCTTGCGCGGTTCTTCAAAACCGTCCACACTGCATGAGGGGAAAGGCGGCAGAAATACTGAGATGAAGATCAGAAGAGGTGTCATTTGGGTGTGAGGGAATAGGAGGAAGACTCTACCTGTAAGCCCACAACAACGCTACTCTTGGAAACCTGATGTCCTCATCAAGGCATGCTCGCTGAGAGCAATGAGTGTCACTTACCATAAAAATCAATATTTGTTATTATTACGTAAAACGGTGACTTAACGGCAAGTCGAAAGCATAAAAGTGCCCACGACTATGCCAATCGATTTTTCAGAGAAATCGACAAACCTGATGATGTACCACGTTCGTGCAGACCACCAACAAGCATAACAAGAGACAACACCGAGCAAACATGACAGCTGCTGCCACGAAATCGGCCAGTGCCCCTGAGCTTAATATTAGGAGAATTGAAGATCAGTAAGGACAGTTTTAAAACCACCATTCACGAAGATTTAGAGAAGCAGAAGGTACTTTCCCAAATGAACTTGAACGGGCAAAAAACAACACAGAAGAAAACTATTGGAGAGTTGACGGACTGAGTGAGATGTACCTTGTCCACAAAGCGTCATCGCATGGCATAGCTCCTGGTGCTGCCGGTTCAACCCTGTCTCTGGAATAGTAAGAGACTAGGCATACTGCCTGAGGGAAATACAGTGACCACTGTGTAACGAAATTCTTTTACTGTATTTCTCAGTCTCCTGTCACACAATACATTTAACCCGAGGCTGAGAACTATCTTAATAGTGTTTCAATTAAACAGTACTCGGAGATCAAGGTAATGGATCTAACTAACGCTGATCATCTCTTAGGATAGCAATGGCATGTTTCGTACCTGAAGGTTCAAGCTGTCAACATCGAACTCCATCAGTTTTGAACAGGGCGCTGCTACGCATCTAGCTATTTGTGCAGTACGACTGGAGAATGGAGTCTGTCTTACAACAACAGACGCCACCACATACCGTGATCTATTTACACTATGGTTCCGTATCACGTAACTATTAGTGAACGTGCTTCATATTCCACTGCCGTGGCACCTGCAGACTTCCTTTCGCTCTTTCTGTGACAACGAAATCCCCAAAAGCGTCAGTTTTGCAACATACCAGTCATCCAAAGACGCTCAACACGAACGGGTGTAACAGCATGTAACAATTTTTTTATTCCGATAAACAGATTTGAAAAATATGAAAAATCAGCCAACCGGTTGCACAAGTTTTCTATATACCTTGACCAGGTTTCCTCGCCTCTAAGGGTGACTTCATCAGAAGGTAAGATAATTACATGAAGAACTTATCGTCAAAGATGTACAGTGATTTAAGATCTGAGTTGCTCATGTCATACATTAAAATATAAAACATAATGTTCTTCAAAAGGTCAAACATTAAAACATAAATAACACTCACACCACACCACGTCTGCACTCTATCGAGACCTCCTTGTACAGCACGCGATTCCTGCATTAGAAGAGCGCACCCAAAAAAAATTAAGTGTCATGTAACATTTTGTGTAATGTAATATCTTGTATAGACACCTTTTATTAACCTGATACGTTCCACATCATTACAAAGTGCCGTATTCATGATCTATGGAACAAGTATTAATCTAATCTAATATAATCTGTGAAAACCACTGTTTTCAAGCAAGATAGGACAACACTTCATGTTGCTCGCCCAGTGAAAGATGTGCTTAATGCAGCCTTCCACGAACGTGTTATCTCCAGAGGTTTTCCAAAGGTATTGCCTGCTAGATTATCTGATCTGATTCCATGTAACTCTTAGCCCTGGGGAACTTCAGGTACCTATTTATTTTCTATGTTTTATGATCTAATTCATTTCTGACGCACCGTTGTATTTATCTGTTGGGAAGAGATTGTCTAGGTTCAAAACTGGCCAAGTTGGCTTTAACTGCAGACACGTTGAACAAACCATCCCAGTAGTCATCTAAAATAGTTTATGGAAATCTCTACTTAAAGATACACAAGTTTGTTTCGAACTTTCCATCCTGAGATGGCATTACAGGCGTAACTCTCATAGTCTCGTATTGCGGTCTATTGATGGTGCATTGGCCAAAGAAATAACTTGATATTTAAGACTGTAAAGAATCTAGCCCCACTGGAACTAATACTCAGTTGCTAAATTGTACGATACCAAATGGTTCAAATGGCTCTGAGCACTATGGGACTTAACATCTATGGTCATCAGTCCCCTAGAACTTAGAACTAGTTGAACCTAACTAACCTAAGGACATCACACACATCCATGCCCGAGGCAAGATTCGAACCTGCGACCGTAGCAGTCGCGCGGTTCCGGACTGAGCGCCTAGAACCGCTAGACCACCGCGGCCGGCGTGTACGATACCATCTAAAGTTCTGTCAGACATGAGTAGATTTTCTCATATGAATCGTAAATTTCCTATCTGTGAGTGTTCATAGAGTTTTATCATTGCTAGACATAAATTTTCAGTTAGTATATTTTTGTTATATACGGGTGATCAAAAAGTCAGTATAAATTTGAAAACTTAATAAACCACGGAATAATGTAGACAGAGAGGTACAAATTGACACACATGCTTGGAATGACACGGGGTCTTATTAGAACCAAAAAAATACAAAATTTCAAAAAATGTCCGACAGATGACGCTTCTTCTGATCAGAATAGCAATAATTAGCATAAAAAAGTAAGACAAAGCATAGATGATGTTCTTTACAGGAAATGCTCAATATGTCCACCATCATTCCTCAACAATAGCTGTAGTCGAGGAATAATGTTGTGAACAGCACTGTAAAGCATGTCCGGAGTAATGGTGAGGCATTGGCGTCAGATGCTGTCTTTCAGCATCCCTAGAGATGTCGGTCGATCACGATACACTTGCGACTTCAGGTAACCCCAAAGCCAATAATCGCACGGACTGAGGTCTGGGGACCTGGGAGGCCAAGCATGACGTAAGTGGCGGCTGAGCACACGATCATCACCAAACGACGGGCGCAAGAGATCTTTCACGCGTCTAGAAACATGGGGTGGAGCGCCATCCTGCATAAACATCGTACGTTCCAGCGGGTGTTTGTCAGCCAGGCTGGGGATGATGCGATTCTGTAACATATCGGCGTACCTCTCACCCGTCACGGTAGCGGTTACAAAACCAGAATCACGCATTTCCTCGAAGAAGAAAGGCCCAATAACGGTAGATGTGGTAAATCCAACCCATACCGTAACTTTCTTGTCGTGCAATGGAGTCTCCACGACACTTCTGCGATTTTCGGTAGCCCAACTTCTGTAGTTGTGGGCGTTGACAGACCCTCGGAGCGTGAAATGAGTTTCGTCGGTCACAACATGTTACTCAACCAATCGTCATCTTCCGCCGTCTTTTGAAACGCCCACACCGCAAATGCCCTCCGCGTCACTAAATCGCCAGGTAACAGTTCATGATGCCGATGGATTTTGTACGGATAGCATCGGAGGGTACGCCTAAGTGCCAACCAAACAGTAGTGCATGGAATGCCGGTGCGACGTGCGACTGCATGAGCGCTGACTTTCCTGCGCATAGATGAACCCGCTACAGTCTCCATTTCTTCCTGAACTGTCTCAGCAGCACTACGCCTTGTGCTCGGTCGGCCACTGCTGGGTCTATCGTCTAAACAATCCGTGGCTTCGAACTTTGAAATCATTCTCGCCACAGCTGCACTTGTCAACGGACCTTTACCCATTCGAATCTCCGTCCTATGGCGGTAGGATCGTAACGCTGAACTAGCACATTCCCCGTTCTGATAATGCAGCTTCACTAAAAGCGCCTTTTCAGGTAAGGTCAACATGCTGCGACTGCTGGTGCATCTGATTCTCTCTCTCATTACAGCTCCTTTTATACACGATTGTCATGCGCAGTCACTGACGTTTTGCTGTCCAGTGCCATTTGTCGGGCATTTTGTGAACTTTTTTTTTGTTCTATTAAAACCCCATGTCATTCCAAGCATGTGTGTCGATTTTTACCCGGTATATATTGATATGTTATCATGATCCATTATACACCCAAAAATTAGTGAACGCATTATTACCGCCAAATGCTCAGAAAATAGATCTAGTTCATTTAAGATATTTTGTATACAAACAAAATACCTATTTCCACTTATATTTTTATTTATTTTACTATCGATATGAAATAGATGTTGTTAAGTAGCAGGAAGTTTTAATTTCATATTTATAACTTTCGCAACCTTTGTCATTTGCAATCACTACTAACATTCTTTACGTAAATAAAGACGTTCCTAAAATAATATGTAATTTAAATTTTCTAGATAATCTAAAAAACCAAAGTCATCTGAAATCATATTTTGACTTATGGTATGTTGTCGAAGGTTCTGGGATGTCTATAAGCTCTATATTACGGCTATTTTGGAACCAAGCGCATTAGATTGATTTGAAAGTCACTTCAGTTCAGTTTTTGTGGCAAGGGTTTTCATATCATTTCAGTTGAGAAAACTTTTTTGTTTTTCATTTTTTTATGTTCTTTAAAACTGTGAAATGTCATATGAAAAGATTATTAAACTGCACATGTTACAGCAAAGCTATTAATATCTCAGTCTGTTCATTTAAAAGAACACTGGACGTTGGAATTGACTATTACGTCGTAATATGTGCCCACACACTGAAGCCATCTTCAAAAGCTAAGTACACTTTCTAAGTTGATATGTTATGTTACCTCCCTTTAAAGTAGGAAAACATTGTTTGTAAAATGATGAACAATACTTAGCAATGTTATTATAAAGAATATTTATGAGTTGTGAAATTATGAAATATTAAAAGGATGGTTCAAATGGTTCTGAGCGCTATGGGACTTAACTGCTGTGGTCATCAGTCCCCTAGAACTTAGAACTACTTAAACCTAACTAACCAAAGGATATCACACACATCCATGCCCGAGGTAGGATTCGAACCTGCGACCGTAGCAGTCGCGCGGTTCCGGACTGAGCGCCTTAACCGCTACTAAAGGGACATTTAGATGTTGTGAGGAGAGATTAGTATCCAAAGGGACTGGGACGAAGGACCTATGTAAATGTATGTACAGTTGTATATTGACTGCGCGCATATTGTAGGAATCATCCCAGCATTCGTCTCAAGTGGTTTATGGCTATCACAGGAACCATCGAAGTTAGCTCCTTAGCCTGCGATATCTGTCGGAAGCAAGCCCAGAATGAGAAAGTAAAGGCGAGTACTCACGTCTGTGACGTTCTTCTGCTCGATGGCGCGGCTGGTGTTGCGGTAGACGATGGCGCACAGGCCCTCGAACCGCGTGTCCTTGCCATCCGACACGATAACGCGCGGACCGCGCACTGCCTTCCCGTCCGCCGGCTGAGGCCGTCCAGACTCTGCCCCCAACATCAAGTATCAGCCGCTGTTATCCTTACTTAAAATGCGACTATCCCTTGCTCCGGAGGATGTATTCTATGACACATCAAGATCATTTATCTACAAAACTCAGTATAATATACAGCATGTTTGAAAATTAACCAACCTGAAGACTGTAGAAACACAATTCACTGAATAAACAATAGGATGTAACAGGCAGTTGTGACTAGCAGATCCACAGGAGTAACAAATGAAGCATATTTGGTAAAAATCGAATCATTTGCTTGGAAAAATATATTTTATAGACATAATGAGATTCAGGTACCCCTATTGATCCGTTTTATGCAAACAGCACTACGTCTAACTGAGAAACCGTATCCAGAGAGGCGCCAGCCAAGTAATCTATACAGGTTCCCTCTCAGAGATTCCGGCGTCTCTTAGCGACCCTTTTTGATCCGTTTTATGCAACCGGCACTATGTCTGTACCAAAAAGGCTACAGCCAAGTAATCTATATAGGTTCCTTCTCAGAGCTTTCGGCATCTGTTAGCAAACGTAATCATACTGTAAAAAAACACAAGTGAGGATTGGCCATGAGTTATACGGTATTTTTGGACCACGATACACCTTACTTCTGCCTTACTTATCCAAGAGCCTCCAATCTCTCTTTGTGTAATTAGAGGTATAGTCATGTGGGTTATGGATGTCTCCGTAAGTTTATTTCATATACAGCAATTGATCTTTCGTAATTGGTTGAGAAATGTTGCCTCATGAAGTGTGTTTCACCATCAGAAGCAACGAAATTAACAGAAGATATCAAAATAGCAAGCGTGGAAGTAACAACTTTCCGGTAGATAACTCAATGAGAAGATTAATAAATGACTCGCCGCCTTAATGTGCTAAAGTAGCATCATAAACAAAATTTGTACAATAAGTCTAAATGTCTTCGTACACTTTAGCAGTTACTCTGCCATATTTTGACAATGTGCTTCACATATCCAGAGCGAACTGACCAATAACATTGTTCTGTCATGTGGGGTTGCATAAAACTATGTCGGTAGTAGCATCTGAATCAGACTACATCAATTTTGTTAATTTCGTTGTTTCCGATGGTGAAACACACGTTATAAGGCAACGTTTCTGAAACAGTTACGAAAGATTAAGTACTATAAACGGAAAGAATCTACAGAGACATCCAAAACCCTCATGACAATAATGCTAATTACTCAGAGAGATTGGAGACACTTGGATAAGTATCGCAGAAGTAAGGTATACCTTGGTCCACAAATACAGAGTAACTCACGGCCAATCCTGACCTGTATTTTTTACAGTACTATACCGTTTGGTAACAGACGCCGAAAGCTCTGAGAGGGAAATTATATCGATTACGTGGCTCCCGCCTATCTGGAAACCGTTCCTGATACAGACGTAGTGGAGGTTGCATAAAATGGATCAGAAGGAGCAGTTGAATCACCCTTGTATAGTACTTACAGAGTCATATTTCTGAAAACAGAAGCTGTTGTGTTGTCGTGCAGTCTTCCCTTACTGGTCATCGAAGTGAAACTGTGGAGTTTCAGTGGAGTGGTCAGACCCAGTCGAATGAAACAGTATGCACACTTGACTAGAATAACACGTGGACACACCACATAGCTTACAGCACTAGGCCTGATCACACAATTAGAAATAATAGTAAATCAGTAAGTGATACAGAACATTCTAAATTCTTAGGGACTTCTACTGATAAGAATCTGAGCTAAACGTCACTGATCGCCTAAGCTCTCTGGGCTATGGAAATCAGGTCTTGGAGATGAAAGTGTCAAAAAGTTGATTTACTTTTCCTGTTTTGACTCACTAACGTTTTATGGCATCATATTCTCAGATAACTCATGATTCAGGAAAAAAGGGTTGCTTGCACTAATGCATGTAATAAGGACAATATGTAGCTCAATAACATCTTCCGGTTTACGAACCATCTCCCTTCGAATAAAACACTCGAGATTTGGATAACTGTCTCCGCCATCGTCATCGGGAGTTAAAATCACTGACTCTTGGGGCTATCAGCTGTCACGGTATTCTGCTTATATAGTTGCAGTAGCAGCGTCTGGAACCTTCCAGGCTCGAAGACAAGTTGGGTAGCTCCCAGCAGCTCCGACCCCCTCGGGACTGAGAAACGTCAGATGGAGCGGGGGCCTGTAACACCTTTGAAACTGACGCTCCCGCATCCCCACAAAAGTCAAACTTCCGTCTTTGCTTTCTCACAATGTCCAACGCCTGCCCCCACGCCTTACTAAGTGTGTACCCCTATTCTCTGTTAAAATTGTTGCTGTTTATTCTAATTCCGGTCGCTTCTTTTACAACAGAATTCTCTCCTGTTTTGAAATTTTGTTTTATGCCCGTTTTCTAGGCATTGTTCAGTCCCAGTCGACTTCTCAAGTTCTCTTCGTTAAATATGTCACGCGTCTGCATAACACTCAGCAACACTGTGAATAGTTTGATCCATGTAAATGTTACCACAGTCACAGGGGATACAATAACTCAAGGAACTGTCTTTAATGGGTCATAACAAATCTCTTATCTTGGACGCGGGCTGGAACACTGACCTCAGTCCCTGTCTCTTCAATATCCGTCCTATAGGACTGATTGTTGCACAGGTACGGTTTATCCAACATGAGGCAGACGAGGAGCAGGCCGTTGTGGCCGAGCGGTTCTAGGCACTTCATTCCGGAACCGCGTTTCTGCTACGGTCGCAGGTTAGAATCCTGCCTCGGGCATGGATGTATGCGATGTCTTTAGGTTAGTTAGGTTTAAGTAGTGCTAAGTCCAGGGGACTGATGACCTCAGATGTTAAGTCCCATAGTGCTCAGAGCCATTTGAACCATTTGAAGCAGATTAGGAGAAACAGCGCAATAATGCAACACAGCGGTGAAATGGAGTTACTGCAAAACAAGCGAAGTCCTTTGCACACCATCACAACCACGGATTTGTTGTCTTGAGTGCGATTGGAAGCAGTGCGCCAGAACAACAAGTGGACCACAAACCAATATAAATAACCATTAGTTTTAACAGAGGCAGCAGCAGTCCAGCAGCTCCTACAAGGACGAGATGGCCACATTGCACGACCGAGCGATATAGAACAACATGCAGCCATTACGGGTTTGGGCCTCCACCGACACACCATCTGTTAGTCCTCATCTTCGGATGTGGTACTTCTCCACCAGTGGGCTGCCTCCTCATCCAACCCAGCAGCGGCCAGACTTCTGCTCTGGAGGAGAGCAGAATAAGACTGGGGCAATTCAGCCACCCACCCTTCTGTGCTGGTGTGGGCACCTGTGAGCCACGTGCCATCACTCACACGGGCGAGATCCAACACCAGGGGTTGGGATTCCTGCACGCAGTCTGGCAGTCTTCAGCGCCACTGACTCTGTCCACAACGGACTGTGTCTCGTATACTGAGTTGCATGCTACTACGTAAGCGGCCCGACTTCTGGTCTGGAGGAGCGCAGAATAAGACTGGGGCAATACAGCCACCCACCCTTCCGTGCTGGTGTGGGAACCCGTGAGCCTCGTGCCATCACTCACAGGGGCGAGATCCAACACCAGTGGTTGGGATTCCTGCACGCAGTCTGGCAGTCTTCAGTGCCACTGACTCTGTCCACAAGGGACTGTGTCTCGTATATTGAGTTGCACGCGACTACATAAGCGGCCAGACTTCTGGTCTGGAGGAGAGCAGAATAAGACTGAGGCAATACAGCCACCCACCCTTCCGTGCTGGTGTGGGCACCTGTGAGCCACGTGCCACCATCACTCACAGGGGCGAGATCCAACACCAGGGGGTGGGATTACTGCACACAGTTGTATGCGACTACGTGAGCTTCTGGAGTCAGCATTCCTAGGCGCCAAAGTCATGGCTGGTAGCCATTAGCTCGCCACCACTGTGCACCGTCCTCACCAAGTCATGTGAGGGGCACTGCCATCCCCTCCACCAAGACAATATGAGTATAGTCGCATGAATGTTAATAAAATGTTTGGAAGTTTGATGTTGTATTTTTAATTAGTTATCATCGGCTTGCTCCCTCATCTTGTGAAACCACCATGACTCATCTCCTCACTGATGTGATCTTGCACCCCCCCTCCCCCCTCCTAGACAACTCCAGCTGATGTCTGACCGCCATGCAGCATGACGTCACAGCAGCAGCTTGTAGTATCATCACACAGTAAGGTGAGCTAGCAACCTGTTGGGTCTACTTGTTTGGGCAGAGAAGAGGGGGCCTAGGCAGGATCTATATTGGAACTGGAAAGTTAGTCAAATCAGTCAGACTGACTAACATGTAGCAGTTTCGTGGGAACTGCAGCAAACACTATTTGCAGCCAGCGAAATGTTCTCAGTGCACTCTGTTTAGGGCATAGTGCATGTGAGGGTATGGCACCAATACACGACAAAATATTTGGCATCAGTTATTAACTTAAATGGCCGAAGTTATCGATCTGCCACGCCATAGTGTGTGTATTACAGCTGCCTTTGCCTTAGCCGAGGTCAGATGTACGAAATAATCTCTTATCACATACGGTGCTTTGCAGGGAACGGTAATTATTGTCACTTGACATGAACATGACTGTTACAGTTGCAACGGGCAGTGTGGGGATTGTGTGGAAGCAGTGCAGTAGTCGAACTGTTAGGCTGTTTTGCTAATGAATTCTTAAAATAGTTATTCGCATCGCGGTTCGTTACCATACAAGTTTCAGTGTGAACGCGACGCTAACATATGGTATCACATGGAATGTGGCTTTGCTGTGCCGAATTAAAAAAATTTCATAATTCTCGAGCATCCGTAAATGAATTCTATTCCGTCATCATCAGCTTCCCTAAATAATCAGCACCTGCAGTCAGTTAATTATTAAATTCGTGGAGAAAGGTGAGCGAGAAATCGCCATAATATAATAACACAGATATGCTATATATGGCTACCATGACAGGATTTCGAATCCTGCAACTATCTTTGAATTCAGAGTGCGATGGCCAGCATCAGTATATGATGATTTAAAGTTGGTATTTTCACCGGTGCCTCGATTTTTCAAGCAACTTTAGATAGGAAAAGGGATATAAGTTGTGAACAATTAAATTGATAATAATTTGCATGTGGATTATAGATACATATAACCTATACATACATACATACATACATAAGAATCTCTGAAAAATGTAACGATAGATGAGACGCAAATCGATTAAAATATAATCCGACGAGAAATAGAAACGCTAATGCGAGAGAATATACATACATATAACATATACATACAAATAACAGTGGCTAGTCAAACTGAGAATAGTGATGTAATTAACACAGTAGACAGTGCTGATCAAGACGAAGTTGCCATTTAACTCATTAATGAAGCAGAAATGGGTAACAGAAATCAAGTACAAGTGTAGTAGCGGAAAATGAAAATTCATTTTGGGTGTAGATGCTGAATCAAGTGAGTCACAATAGAACACAATCGGAGTGGTGCTGTAGGAAGGGATAATGCATTAACGTATTTCTTATAAAAGGAGTCCAGATTTTAAAAAGAGTTGTGATGATCAGGAGCAAAATTTAAATAAAAAGCTCGACTATCTGGAGTAAAATTTAAATAAAATCTTGAAGAGAATGACAAAAAGCTTAGCCATGCTATGTAGGATTAAATGCTGAGAATGAAAATTGAGAGAGGATCTGAACAAAAAACTTGATGAACATACTCAAAAATTGAAAGATATGTTTGATCTAAAGGTAGTGGACAATCGTAACGAGCTGCTGGGCAAGTTTACTGAAGTCAGAAGGGAACTTAATGAGTCTTTGAATGGGTAACAATCTGAGCTAGTGTCCGAAGTCACGACACATTGTCCGTAGATAAGAGTGGAAGTAACTAAAATACACTCAAGTATACTCACATAAGGAAATTGTGAAACAAGCCCTTTTAGACTATGCACTAACTAATAACGGAGTTTTTCGGGCCAAAATTGAGTGCGAGGAAAATGAAAGTACTATCGGATGTGTGCAAGAACAATGTTCTGACTGAAATCAAGAGTGCAGGACTTGGAAGAATCTCTGAAAAATGTAACGATAGATGAGACGCAAATCGATTCAAATATAATCCGACGAGAAATAGAAACGCTAATGCGAGAGAATCGTAGTAAGTGTTGTTGTCCAAATATCATTGTCGACAAAGGGCTCGGTCAAGAACAGTTTAAGAAATTTGTTGACGCGGTATAAAGTAATGTCTGCACAAATTTGAAATGAATCAGAAAAGATCAATTTTGTGTGCGCTACATGAGTGCAGGTGCGAGAACATGGAGAAATCGGTTGTCAGATCAGTACACGACTTATGCAGGTTTTGAAAATGAGTTTCTCCGCATGTGTTGATCGCGAGTAAAACAGCGAAGTATTAAAGAAAAATTATTTGCATTGCGCAGTTACGATCGCAAGGAAGGAACCATGCATAATTTTCTTCAGAAACACCGGGAGCGGAACAGCTATTTAGACGACCCCATTAATGATGAAGATTTGATTATAATGTTAATAAAGCATTTACCGTAAATAATGAGAAAGCAATTTGTGTTATGCACGTTCGAGGATTCTGACGAGTTGTTGCGGGTTGTTGATCGTTTACAAGAGACCGTTGATGAAGAAACGCCTGGTCAATCGGAACAGAATATGACACGTCACATCATGAATCTCATCGATGCGATGCACCGCAGCAAGATAATTTTGGGCGCCCGTCGTGGACTCAGCAAAGCGACAATCGATCATGACACAACGACACGAGGAAAGGTGAACAATCGCGAAATTGTGCGCATAATGATGATGGGCTCCGACGTGAAGACAGGAGGGAAAATGATTTTGACAGACGGAACCAGCAGGAAACACACGATCGAAGTTTGCGAGAGCATTCACCGCTCCGAAATATGGATGACAGACACCTACATAATGAGCGGTCGCCGGTAAACTGCTATTAAATGGCTCTGAGCACTATGCGACTTAGCTTCTGAGGTCATCAGTCGCCTAGAACTTAGAACTAGTTAAACCTAACTAACCTAAGGACATCACACACATCCATGCCCAGGGCAGGATTCGAACCTGCGACCGTAGCGGTCGCTCGGTTCCAGACTGTAGCGACTAGAACCGCACGGCCACTCTGGCCGGCAACTGCTATTAGTTTCCGTAGTTTCCGAAGAGACCCGCTGCGGAAGAGGCGATCTGTTTACCAGGTCAGACGTGAGAACACAAATGATTAAATGCGATAATAAAGACATTAAGCCTGAACTACCGGAAGAAGGTTGATGTTTTAAGTCCATTGATTAAAGCTAGTGCAAGTAGTCGGAAAATCACAGCATTTCAAAATTCGGGGAGTGAGACCACAATTATCTCCAAGAAGTTATATGAGCAGCTATGAGAGATGGTACAGGAGGCTTTTTCCCCCTCAGTAGTGCGCATGTAGTTACTGCAACTGGACACAGAAATCATGCTGCTATTGGGCAGGCACTTATTAGGTGCACGTTTCTGGAAAGATATTTTGACATGGCGGTGCCAATTATTGATTCTTTTGTGGAGGACCGGATTTTTGGCAATGACTGGCTGCCGGCCGCGGTGGTCTCGCGGTTCTAGGCGCGCAGTCCGGAACCGTGCGACTGCTACGGTCGCAGGTTCGAATCCTGCCTCGGGCATGGATGTGTGTGATGTCCTTAGGTTAGTTAGGTTTAAGTAGTTCTAAGTTCTAGGGGACTAATGACCACAGCAGTTGAGTCCCATAGTGCTCAGAGCCATTTGAACCATTTGAATAACTGGCTAACTGAAAGAAGGTTTAGGTCTGATTTTGGAAAGGGATCTTTAGTTATTTTTGATAGGAATGAAGAATTGGGAAATAATTTCGTAGTTTTTGCCGGAGAAAAAGGAGAAGCGCCTGCTGGGTTCGGATTTAGAATTATCCGAAAGAAGATAGATGATAAGATCCAAGCGCCAACATATATGAAGGTAATGCATCCACAGATAGAGAGGAAGAAAAGCAGGAAGTCATGATGAATATTCAGGAAAAATAGAAAACTTGAGTTATTTGCCCCCACGCCTTATGGAAGAAATGCTAGAAGTTTTACGTGTGCATGCAGAGGTCTTTTCAGGCACACCTGGACTAATGAAGGGATGTAAATGTCAAATTAAAGTGCGATCACACAGAGTTTTAAAAATTAAAACTCGAAATAATATTCTTCAGAAACTCTGTCGCACATCATGGGGATCCTCTGGATCCACACTCCTTAATTCAGTTCTGCGATCGGTTTTCCTGTTGCGGACTATTGCTTAGACAACTAGTGCTCACGCAAGACTTGTTGCCACAAAGGTCATCCAAAACATGGGTCGTATAGCTAGTATAATCAGTAGTACAACTGCTTTCTGTCTACCCCTACTTAGGCACGTGCCATATCCATCATCCCTGCAGAGGAAACGTGTACTTGTACGGGAGTACAAAAAACTACACAAAAATTCTCACCTTCCTGTTCACATAAATATTTTAGCCATCAGTGAAAGAAAGCGTCGTTCTCGTCACACAACCCTGGAAACCGCATGGATGTCAGTTGACAAAGGCCTTAATACTACTGACTCCTTTGGACACACTTGGCAGATTAATGCCACGACGGAACAATTTAAGTTACCGTGCATACTAACCCAGGCACCACCTGGCTCTGAACTGCCGCACTGAATGAGATCGGCTCTTCTACATCTATGTCTATATCCACATACATACTCCGCAATCTACTTTGCGGTGCCTGGAGGAGGGTGCCCTGCACCACTACTAGTTATTTGCTTTCCTGCTCCGATCCGAAACAGAGCAAGGAAAAAACGATTGTCTACATGCCTCCGTACGAGACATAATTTCTCGTATCTTATCTTCGTGGTTCTTATGTGAAATGTATGTTGGCGGCAGCAGAATCGTTGTACAGTCAGCTTCAAATATCGGTTTTCTAAATTTTCTCCGTAGGGTACCTCACAAAGAACGTTCCCCTCCCTTCAGGAATACCCATTTGAGTTCCCGAATCATTTACTTTCATATACTTGCATGAAAATACTTGCATATTGTTCGAACCAACAAATCTAGCAGCTAGCCTCTGAATTGTTTCGATGTCTTCCTTCAATCCGACCTGGTGGAATCCCAAACACTCGAGCAGTACTCAAGATTATGTCGCAGTAGCATCCTATATACAGTCTCCTTTGCAGATGAACCACACACTCCTAAAATTCTTCCAATAAACAATGTCGACCATTCGCCTTTCCCACCGCAATCCTCAAATGCTCGTTCCATTTTATATCGCTCTGCGACGTTACGCCAAGGTATTTAAACGATGCGACTGTGTCAAGCAGGACACTACTAATGCAATATCCGAACATTAAGGATTGGTTTCTAATCATCCGCATTGACCTACATTTTTATTCATTTAGAGCTAGCTCTCATTCATCACCATCTAGAAATTCTGTACAAGACATCTTGAATTCTCCTACAGTCACTCAACTACTACTCCTTCATGTGCACCTCAGCGTCGTCAGCAAAAAACGGCAGGTTGCTGCCTACCTTGTCCTCCATATCATTTATGTACAGGGTGGTCCAAAAGTCTGTAAAAACCCTGATAACATCCAAATGGAGTACAAACAAGGAAACACAGTCCCTACACACGAGTAACTGGAAGGGGGAAACTTTATATGCTATGCCACCAACATGGCGGCCATCTTTAAAGCCGCCATCTTGGATTCAACTCCTAAATTTCAAATGGGAATGTGGTCATGTGACATATCAAACAGAGAGAGAATTTCACCAGAAAAACAATGCCGTTGATATTTTAAACATAGCTTTATTCATTCTCGGGTTATAGCCTATTACTTGCGGCTGCAGTGGGACGCTCGGCAGCGTGAGTATTACGTACTGAGAAGTCATAAAGAGGGGTCTGAAACGGTGCAAAGTGACTATCCCCTGCCTGATATGTTACATGTGTTTAACTGTTAGTTATCATTTACTCATGCTAACGTTTTAATCATTGTTTGCTTATTTACAGGTTACAATATGTCCTTAACACTTGAAGAACGCATTGAAATCATCTTGATATCAGGAGAAGGAAGCATACGGTTCATTGCTGAGGATTTCAACAACCGTCACCCAACCAGACAGCCCATCACTCACAGCGCAGCTGCCAAGCCTTTGGCCAAATTCCAAACAACAGGTTCTGTCGCAGATAAACGTAAGTCTGAAAGACCAAAATCCGCCACCGATGAAGCAACAACAGTGAGCAAGAGTCCGCAACGGAGTACTCGTCGCCTGTCACAAGAATGTGGGGTTAGCCGCACCTCCATACTGCGAATTTTATCGCAGCACTAATGGTACGTGTACAAAATTCAGCTGCTCCAATACCTGGACGAGTATGACCCAGACCGTCGGTACAGTTCGCAGAATGGGTGACACGGCAACTGCAGATAAACCCACGTTTCCCCTGTTAGGTGCTGTTCAGTGATGAATCCAATTTCTTTATCAATGGTGAAGTGAACAAGCAGAATCACAGATACTGGTCCGACACAAATCCGCACTGGATTGATGCTTCCAAAATGGTCGACTCACAAAAAGTGATGGTCTGGTGTGGTGTGTGGGGTACCAAAGCCGTTGACCTCTTTTTTATTGATAGTTCGTTAACAGCCAACTGTTATCTGAGGTTATTGGATGAAGAAGTGTTTCCTTCGTTGTTAATAGAGGACGAGACATTTCCGTAATTCTTCCAGCATTATGGAGCCCCACCACATTATGGGCACAATGTGCCAGCATACCTGGATGTGCAGTTCCCTCAAACGTGGATTGGTCGTAGGGGTGCTGTGGAGTGGCCACCACGTTCACCAGGTTTGACTCCTTTGGATTTTCATCTTTGGGGTCATGTCAGAGCACTGGTTTATTCTGTGAAAATACAGGATTTGCATCATCTAAAGCAGCGCATTGTTGATGTGTGTGGTCAAATTCAGCCAGATGTGTTGATAAAAGTTCATCAGGACTGGGTTCAGAGGATAGCATTAACAATCCAACATAATGGACAACATATCGATCCAATCCTATGGCTGTTGATGGTCTCTCGGGACTGTGTAACATCGGCGTAATGTCTCTTCGGCATATAACACACATGTTGCCAAGCGTCCCGCTGCTGCCACATGTAACTGGCTGTAACCCGAGAATGAATAAAGCTATGTTTAAAATAACAACGGCATTGTTTTTCTGATGAAATTCTCTATCTGTTTGATATGTCACATGACCACATTCCCATTTGAAATTTTGGAGTTGACTCCAAGATGGAGGCTTTCAAAATGGCCGCCATGTTGGTGGCATAGCCTATAAAGTTGCCCCCTTCCCGTTCCTCATGTGTAGGGACTCAGGTTCCTTGTTTGCTACTTCATTTGAATTTTATGAGGCTGTTTCCGGACTTTTGGACCACCCTGTATATAGAAAATACACTCTTGGAAATGGAAAAAAGAACACATTGACACCGGTGTGTCAGACCCACCATACTTGCTCCGGACACTGCGACAGGGCTGTACAAGCATTGATCACACGCACGGCACAGCGGACACACCAGGAAAGGCGGTGTTCGCCGTCGAATGGCGCTAGCTGCGCAGCATTTGTGCACCGCCGCCGTCAGTGTCAGCCACTTTGCCGTGGCATACGGAGCTCCATCGCAGTCTTTAACACTGGTAGCATGCCGCGACAGCATGGACGTGAACCGTATGTGCAGTTAATGGACTTTGAGCGAGGGCGTATAGTGGGCATGCGGGAGGCCGGGTGGACGTACCGCCGAATTGCTCAACACGTGGGGCGTGAGGTCTCCACAGTACATCGATGTTGTCGCCAGTGGTCGGCGGAAGGTGCACGTGCCCGTCGACCTGGGACCGGACCGCAGGGACGCACGGATGCACGCCAAGACCTTAGGATCCTACGCAGTGCCGTAGGGGACCGCACCGCCACTTCCCAGCAAATTAGGGACACTATTGCTCCTGGGGTATCGGCGAGGACCATTCGCAACCGTCTCCATGAAGCTGGGCTACGGTCCCGCACACCGTTAGGCCGTCTTCCGCTCACGCCCCAACATCGTGCAGCCCGCCTCCAGTGGTGTCGCGACAGGCGTGAATGGAGGGACGAATGGAGACGTGTCGTCTTCAGCGATGAGAGTCGCTTCTGCCTTGGTGCCAATGATGGTTGTATGCGTGTTTGGCGCCGTGCAGGTGAGCGCCACAATCAGGACTGCATACGACCGAGGCACACAGGGCCAACACCCGGCATCATGGTGTGGGGAGCGATCTCCTACACTGGCCGTACACCTCTGGTGATCGTCGAGGGGACACTGAATAGTGCACGGTACATCCAAACCGTCATCGAACCCATCGTTCTACCATTCCTAGACCGGCAAGGGAACTTGCTGTTCCAACAGGACAATGCACGTCCGCATGTATCCCGTGCCACCCAACGTGCTCTAGAAGGTGTAAGTCAACTACCCTGGCCAGCAAGATCTCCGGATCTGTCCCCCATTGAGCATGTTTGGGACTGGATGAAGCGTCGTCTCACGCGGTCTGCACGTCCAGCACGAACGCTGGTCCAACTGAGGCGCCAGGTGGAAATGGCATGGCAAGCCGTTCCACAGGACTACATCCAGCATCTCTATGATCGTCTCCATGGGAGAATAGCAGCCTGCATTGCTGCGAAAGGTGGATATACACTGTACTAGTGCCGACATTGTGCATGCTCTGTTGCCTGTGTCTATGTGCCTGTGGTTCTGTCAGTGTGATCATGTGATGTATCTGACCCCAGGAATGTGTCAATAAAGTTTCTCCTTCCTGGGACAATGAATTCACGGTGTTCTTATTTCAATTTCCAGGAGTGTAATAGCGGTCCTATCACACTGCCCTTGGGCACTCCTGACAACAGCCTTGCCTCTGACGAACACTCGCCGTCGCCGGCAATCCACTGGATTCTATTGCTTAAGAAGTCTCCGAGTCAATCACATATCCGGTAACCTATTTCATGTGCTCTTAGCTTCGTTAACAATCTTAAAATGAATAACAACCAACACTGGACGATGTGCCGATTCTCTGCACAAGTGGAAAAAAATAAATGCTTCAAGTTGTAACTATGGCTCTGAAAAGGAGACTGTTCACCATATAGTTCAAGAATGTCCTGTGGGAGCCTTCCCTGGCGATCCGACAGAGTTGCTGGTGATGAAGGAGGGGTCAATAGATTACATTAGTGGCCTGGATACTAGATTATAATTTGAGATAATTGAGGGGCTTAGAGTACAAGTGGTAAAGCTGACATTTTGAAAATGATGTAAGCACACATTTGTAAAGCTGAAGAGTGTCTCTCTTCACAGTAAAAGAACTACAAGCGATTTCCTGCATAGTTGTGATGATAAAGTTTAGGCTCCAAGTCAGTTCCTGGACTGCATTTAGAACACAATAGATAAAATGACGGACGAAAGGAGAATTGCTGCTATCTTCAATGTACTTTCAGGTGCGCATTTTTTGAAAGTAGTGCAACTGCCTAACGTGCATTCTTTTAAGATTAATTATAGGAATATTTAACGCATGTTTAAAAGGGGCCTGTTTTGAAATAGTGGATGTACATCTTGAAGCAAAACAATAAATCACAAGGTCGTTGAATGTGGCCATACGTACGAGGAATGTGATAATGCAAAGAAACACTTGAAATATGTATTTGTTCCGTAAGACAGGGTGGAAGCCTGAAGAAAGTCAGCGTAAAGTTTTCCGTAATGGAAATGAAAACAAAAAACTTTCCTTCAGTTAAAACCACGGATGCCATGGCAAAGAATAAAGTTGTTAAATACACTCAAGGAAACAAAATACAATGGCGAAATGTTAGTTCAAATGGTTCAAGTGGCTCTGAGCACTATTGGACTCAACTGCTGTGGTCATCAGTCCCCTAGAACTTAGAACTACTTAAACCTAACTAACCTAAGGACATCACACACATCCATGCCCGAGGCAGGATTCGAACCTGCGACCGTAGCAGTCGCACGGTTCCGGACTGTGCGCCTAGAACCACGAGACCACCGCGGCCGGCGCGAAATGTTAGTAGGATCAGTATTAGCAACGAAATCTTCTAACTATACCTTTCAAGTATTCGCTGTAAATGTGATTTTGAGTTTATTGAAGAGGATTTTAGGAGGCACAAAATTGGTCACCTACCAATGCCTCTTCTGCAGGCTTTGCATCAAGATGAGTACGATATAAAATTTGATAAGTGGAAAAATTTTCAGGAAACAAGGCACTACAAACATCCAAGTTCTCGTGAGTTCTGTAACAATATATTCCATTCCCAGACAGCAGTTGCCATTTTTTTGTAAGGAGAGCGAATGAAGAAATTAAGTGGTCAAAGAAGGACACAAGCAAAGCTGAGAAATGCACAACGCAGTGGTACAGTATGAGAGTGTTGCCTCAGGAAGAGCATTCTCATAGAGTTACCAAGGATGGAAACTATTCTGATTCTCTACTGAGGCACTGACTGTGAGAGGATTGTAGAAGGTGACACTGAATCGTCCCTAGTACGTGTTGAAACAACATCAATATATTTTTTTTGTATTTTTATGTTGTTTGCCATTTACTTATTGTTTTCCAGTTTATTATATTAATTTTGCATTAATTATACATGTACTGTTTTTAGACAGCGAACATGTACTATGAGGGTCATATGTGTTGCACCAAAAAATCTTCAGAATTAAGCACAGCAAAGAAAATGGTTTTGCACTTCTACCTGATTTAGTGTAAAAAGTTTTATGATGCAAGGAGTGTAAGTATTTTAATACTTTATAAAAAAAATAATGCAGAAGTGCTTACAATCTCTGTCCACACCTACAGATATACATGGAGTAAGTGACCATTAGAAAAAATCTGATTTTTCGATAGGAACTCACATAATTTATAAATATTTGGCCGTTGGGATGAGTACTGGCCGGTCCGACCGGTTAGCCTGCTACTGATAAGTTTATGATAAATAACGCGTAAAAGGTATCTCCTTTTCTGGGATGACAATGACTTTATTCGTTCGTAGGTCAAATAAAACAGAACGTCTTTTAGACGCTGTGTACGCTGTACGCAAAGACAAACTCGATAGAGAACGAATACGGCTCTTGTTCACTCGTTACTAAGGGCTAAGCACAATCAAAGAACTCAACACAGAGTAAACACGAACATGTAAATTGTTATGAACTAAGAGTAAACGACAAGAGTTTGCAAACAAAACACAGAGTTCCTGGCGGCCGGCGCGGAACTAATTTGACAGAGCGAAATCGAACACAAGCGGCGCAATTAACGCTTGAAACACTCGCGCATTACATTATACCGAAGTACTGGTCGCTGTCGTTACAAATAGCCATTTACTTTGGCAGTCATTTACAAAGTTTGCTTCGACCAGCACTTGTACTCTCAGCCCCGCAATTGTTAATATTAGTCTTTATAATGTAGCCGCACGCTAAATAATATCTGAAACAAATAAACTAGCTCGTTGGCCGACAGGAATGTTGACGCACCTGGACCGGGCGGGTCCATATCTGCACACATGAAGAAGAGCGCCTGGCGGCCGCCCTGGGCGACCAGGCTGTGCAGCAGCTCGGTGTGTCGGTTGGCGTCGAGCACCCCCTCCTCCACCAGGTTGGCGTCGATGTTCATGTGCAGCGCCGCCTGCTCCATGATGAAGCGGTGCGTCGCCGTCAGGCCCATCCCGCGGTCCGACCGCGCCTCGCGAGCCTTCGCCTGCACCAAACGTCCCTACTCACTAACTTCACTTTCATAAACCATCAAATGCGGTACCTTCAAACGTAGCCACAGACAGAAACCTTGGCGTCAAAAGGCAAAGTACAACGTGCGACGTAGTCTCGCGATTGCCATTCCCTGGTAAGCCTTGGATACCTGAAAAAATGGTGCTGCGTCGGTTAGTCGCTGGAAGAAATGCATTGTTTGTTACAAAAACAGTTATTAACCACTAACTTGATCATATGTTTCTTGAACACATTTTGTCGTTTCTTGCTATTGCCGGTTTCGACCGTTTCGTTCATTGGATTTACAGGACGAATTATTAATCGGCTGTTGAATGCTTTGAATGGCTAGATGCCAGTGAATGTGTCTTTTTTTTTTACCTATTTCAAGAGTTACAAGTGGCTTGCTATTTGCACTTACAAGTAGGACAACCTTATTTTTCATCAACGTCACATGTTCTGCATGCACTGACAGCAGGCAAAAATGCCACAAAGTAATATGTCATCATACACTGATCAGCCAGAACATTATGACTGCCAACATACTATCGACGTAAAATAGTCCAGGCAATAGTAGCGTCACCTGACAAGGAATGACTAGTCAGATGCACGCATGGTGCATGTAGTATCAGTGAGTGGGTTGTCCATGTGTAGAATGGGGATGCTGCGCGATTTAGCTGATTCTGACCGCAGGCAGATTGTAATGGCTCAGAGGCTCGGCACGAGAATTTCGAAAACTGCACGGGTGTTCGAGGAGTGTTGTGGTGAGCGTCTTCCAAAAGTGGCGAAACCAAGGCGAATCACATCCAGATGTCATGGGGTTGGGCAGCCATCCCTCATTATTGATGTCGGATGTTGTAGGATGTACAGACTGGTAAAACAGGACGGACGGCGAACTATGGCAGAACTAACATCAGTCCTTAATGCTGGGCAGAGTGCAAGAGTATCTGAACACACAGTGCACTGAACACTCCTAACGATGGACCTCCGCAGTGGACGACCCTTGCAAGTACCGATGTCCACTACGACATCGACAACTACCACCGAAATGGGCATGTGACCATTGGCACTGGATGTTGGTGCAGTGGCAGAGCGTAACATGGTCTGCTGAATCCCGATACCTTCATCATGCCGATTGGAGGACGGGGATTCGTATTCTTCCAGTGAAGAGCTCCTTGACACAGGTACTGTGTGATGGAGACAAGCTAGTGGCGGTTCCATTATATTATGAGAACCAAACAGGTGGGCATCCATGGGCCTAGTGGAGCTCGTGCGAGGCACCATAACAGCCACGGAGTACAAGATGTGTTCAAAAAGAAATCGAACTTTGAAATAGTGCGCCAACCAGCAGAGAGAGCGCGCTGCGGCTACTGAGCCACCTAGCGGCAGGTTTAGACAACAATTTGCCATTTGCTTCGTGTCACTTGGACAATTAACAAGCGAGCCACAGCCGCTGAAGTAAGCACATGTACAGTCGGATTAGTTCAACGAAGGAGCGTGAAGAACAACGTGTGTGTGTGAAATTCTGCTACAAACTTGGCAAAAATTTGGCAGGGACATTTCAATTGCTTATGGTGAGGACTGTATGAGTCACAAGCTGTGCTACCAGTGGTTAACACATTTTCAACAGGCAGAACGTCGGTCTGTGACGATTCCAAGTCCGGACGTCCTTCCATATCAACAGATGGTGACCATGTGGATAGCGTTCGTGCTCTCATTAGTGGAAATCGTCGTTTAATTGTTCAGGAAGTTGCTGAGAAGATGGGCATCAGTGTAGGATAATGCCACGAAATTTTGAGTGGAAAACTTGAGATGCATAATGTCAGTGCAAAATTCGTACCGCGTTTGTTGACTGAAGATCGGAAACAGGCCCGTGCTGAAATGTGCGAGGAACTGCTTGTCGCTGTTAATGACAATGAAAACTTTCTTAAGAACATCATAACAGGCGATGAGAAGTGGGTGTACGGCTATGATGTTGAAACGAAGATGTAGTAGTCACAGTGTGTGTGTGTGTGTGTGGGGGGGGGGGGGGGGGGGGAAAGTCGCTTCAGCCAAAAAAAGCACCCATGAATCGGTCAAATATCATGGTGATGTTGGTTGTGTTTTGTGACTAAAAGGGCATTATCCATCATGAATTTGTGCCACATGATCAGATGGTAAACGAGGAAGTGTACCATGGAACCGTCGTGCACATGAGGGATACTGTACACAGGAAGAGGTCTGAATTGGAAAACCAGAGTTAGATGTTGCATCTTGACAAAGCGCCAGCTCACGCTTCACTCCTTGTCTGCGGCTATCTAGCAAAACACTACATTACCGTTGCGCCCGATTCACTGTATTCTCTGTACCTAGCCTCAGCAGACTTATTCCTGTTTCCCAAACTGAAAAAACACGTTGAAAAGGACGTCGTTTCCAAACCATTTAGGGGATACAGAACAATGCGACGAGAAACCTGCCCGCTATCACACAAAATGTGTTCCAGGAGGTGTTCTAAAACTGAAGGAAACGATGGAAGCGGTGTGTTGCTAGTAGAGGGGACTATTTTGGAGGGGGCGGTGCTTAAAATGTTTTACAATAAGCAATAAAGCTGATACAGCAAAAGTTCGGTTTCTTTTTGAGCACACCTCGTATCGTACACTGGCTCAAATCACGTACACCCCTTCATGACGATCAGGTTTCCTGAAGGCAGTGGTATTCTTCAGTAAGATAACGCGCTATGTCACAAGGCCAGTAGTGTGATGGAGCGGTTCGAGGAACACAGTGGCGAGTTCCAGTTGATGTGCTGGCCCCTCCAACTCGCCACATCTGAGCCCAATTGAACACATTTGTGATGTGAATGAGCATGGCGTCAGAGCTCGTCGCCCCCTTCCCGGAATTTACGGGAATTATGTGATTTGTGTGTGTAGATGTGGTGCCAACTCGCTCCAGCGACCTACCAAGGCCTAATTACTTCCATGGCACGACGCGTCCCCACTGTTATCCGGGTTAAAGATGGCTATTAGCTACGTGGGCATAATGTTCTGGCTGATTAGTGTGTCGATGAAATGATTTGTGGCATTTATTGGCCGGGATATCCCCATTGCGGTTACAAAAATTTGGAAATAAAACGAAAAAATGCATGCTTGAACATAAATGTAAAAGACATTTGTTCTATGGATGTCAGAGACGCGTTCCCTAGCTGTGATGGTGTAGGCTTTGCGACGGCAGATGGTTCCTATTGCTGTCTGCTGTTATCAACAGCAAAGTTCTGGAGTCCTCTTCCGTTCTCTGGTATAGCATTATCGGGACAGTCTGCTGCGCTCTTTGTCTGTAGATTATTCTATCGACTGAGTTCTTTGGGAGAGTGCACAACCCAAGATGCATATCCAGGGACGACCCATGCGGCACTGCTGCGAGTATGGCCCCTTTTCATAGCCGTCTGTGCCGTTCTATACTGTTCCATAATCTCTGGACTGAGCAGAGACAGCACAGACAAAACGCACACCTGGATGTATTTTTTTATGGTTTGCACTTAGGGGACACAAACTTTGGCTTCTTGCGCCGTCACACTTGAAACAGATGTAGCTACGGTATCTGGTGATGGGTTCGTTCTGGATGGTATGGTTCGCAGCAACTCGTCGTGTAGTGGCTGACAACCTAACAGTTAAAGCATTTCGGGTTTTCCCTCTTGGTGCACATGTCTTCCATCATTATAATAATTACTTTATGCATATGTGATATGCCAGATAACATGATTGTGCAGAATATCTCTCGCTACAACAAGCGTCAGTGTCGTCTCTTTGTGCGTCTTCAGGTAATGGAGGCATGTGACAGAGCGTAGGCCACATCCGTAGTTAAGATCCTCTTTGATACCGTATATGGACCAGGCTATTTCTGTGCGGCAGGCTCTGGAATATAATCTCCAGTAGCTATCTTCAGAGGACGAAAAAGTATAGAACGAGATCTTAAATTCGTCTCCTGACCCTAACGGAGAAGGTCTCACAGTCGATGAGCTGTTTGAGCTGCTACAGAAGAGTCGAAGAAAAAAAAGATCCCTGAGTGCTGTAGTGGACCTGGAGCATGTGCTTAGCGAATCAACCAATGACCAGTGTTGTCACAGCCCCATAGACAACTATTGTTTTAACTGCAGCCATTTGTGTTTTGCAGCTGAAAGCTGACAACAGCGCTGTCATCAGTCAGGGACCTTCCTTCACTGTCTCTACTATAGTACAGCTATAGTAGATATTAGAATTTGACAACCACTGATGGGGGGTTTTGCTTCCCTCGCTAGCTCCTCAGCTTCCATCTTGAGAGCTTGGAATTTGTAAGCTCTGCTGGCGATACAGTAAAAATAAGTGCCCAACTTGCCGTCCTCTTAACCTGTATAACAGCATCCGCATCTGATGCAGGTTTCGCCCTCTTCTCCCTTAGCGAGCTTGGCGTACTTGCAGTTGTAATAGCCGCCAACTTCTTGTAAACTGACATGGTTCCAACGTGGAAGGTATTGAAAGAAACTCGTCATGAGATTCGGAGAGCAGTAAATTAAGCAGTTTAGGTTCCATGGTGAAATCCGTCTCACTGTCTGTTTACATAATACGATTCGTCATGGAGGTCCTGCTGACTGCGACAGACGACCAGCAGACTCACCGGTCGCCAACTAACCAATCATCCTGGGTGTGAATCCAAAACTCCATACACAGTGCTTTCATGTACTTCCTCACTCAGCAACATCGCTTACTCGAACGACTGACACTGGGTGCCCAAATAACATACCGAGCAACGTGGCGCAGTGGTTAGCACTCTGGACTCGCATTCGGGAGGACGACGGTTCAATCAAACCCGTCTCCGGCCATCCTGATTTAGGTTTTCCGTGATTTCACCTAAATCGTCTCAGGCAAATGTGGGATGGTTCCTTCCCAATCCTTCCCTAATCCAAGCTTGTGCTCCGTCTCTCATGACCTCGTTGTCGACGGAGCGTTAAACACTAATCTCCTCCTCTTCCCAAATAACATAAATTATAGCACATATGTCATGATCATAACTGTAAGACTGAATGCAATACCAGCAAGCAGTGCCGTCCAAAGCGAAAATTAGAAACTCATATGTACGGCGGGTTGCCATACACTGCGGCCCTCAGCGTACTCTGTCGTCTTCGAAGAGAGAAAATCGGCAAACAATGGGATTCGATAAGGTAATCAATTGATAACCGCCTTCCCGGTTAATAATGTCTACAGCCGTGGGTATTCCCCGGCCTCATTAATAGTGGAATATAAAAATGAGTTAGCAGTGGCTTGTTTTATGGAAGAAAAAAGATCCCTGAGTGCTGTGGTGGACCTGGAGCAGGTGTTTAGCGGGTCAACCAATGATCAATGTTGTCACAGCCCTATAGACGACTACACGAAATGTTCTTCCATGATGCGTGTGATCTAACCCACGTAAGCCATACCGCATATCCAGAGGACATGTCCTTTCCATACCAATGATCGTGCAGGCAGAAATGTTTACATGCTCACGTGAATATGAGATCTACACCTGCAGCATTATAGCTACTGGAAGGGTCTCCAAGCCGGACAGGTCTCAGCGAATGAACTTGATGAAGAGTGTCCCACATGTCCCACTCTTCTCACATCTTTCCATAGGTAATTTCCCGTTGTCCTAGGAGCTCAACTAGAGATGTGATGCGATCAACGCTGAGGTGTGTGTGGTATGGAAAGAAGTGCTGTGACCAGTGACTTAGAAGTACCGGGCAATTTCTCTCAGTAATTAGCCTTACAGCAGTGTTTCAACCTTATGTATCCCCAGTTCTTGTGGGGCCAAAATGTAGAATACAGGAACCAACTTAATGCTGAAGAACTTGATGTTACCTCAAATACATAGCTATCAGGTACTGAATTGATGGACACTGTTTCTACAAGTGGATTGGGGGACAGATCAGTCCAAGAAGTGGAAAATGTCACTGAAACGTTGGATCAGATCAAGATCAAAGTCGTACCTAGGGATTGGAGGAGGACCCTTCTAAGAGACAGAGAGTAACGGAAGACAATTAGAAAATCTTGAACTAAAACCTCCAAGAAAATATTCTCACGGGCTGTAAGGGGTAAAGAGACTCCCTCCCACTTCTAAGACAGGGAGTAGGAACACGAGGGGGGAGTCTGTTATTCCCTCTTTCCAGGGTAACAGGCCCAGGGTAACAGGCCTATAGTACTGCAGTCTACCAATAGTGTTGCAGTCACAGTTCTCAAGATGGCAGAAATCCAACAAAGATATCTACTTGTTAATACCACCTCGCAGCAGGAGAGGTTAGTTCATGTGGTCCTTTGAAAACATTGGCGGAAGACGCAAGTAAAGGCACTAAATTCAGGATGATCTATCTGAGCAAACGTGCTCTAATCTTTATCTTGGGGGGAATGGGCGGGGATGCGAACGGTAGACTGGTCGTAGAAGATGGTGCCCAAAATGTCTCCTGGAAGGAGGAGAAGCTGCTGGTTAAGACAGCAGAGAAAGTCACAGCGAAAATGTCAATGCGAGTTTCCAAACTACCGCGAAAGTATGGGTACACAACCAGAAAGTCTCGACAGATGACTGGAGGACAGTTAACCGAAAGGTTGCATCTGACAACCAAACTCTTTTGTGGAAGGCGGTGAGAAATCCTTGAAGGCGATTCGAGAAAAGACATTAAACTGTATTTAGGATTCTCATAGGTTACTTTCAAGCTGATTAAGGACATCAGAAGTGACAATCACGGCAGGCTGACGGCTAGAGACGTCGCAGATAAACCTATAACACAGCAAGGGGGAATGGTCGCCTTGAGTCGCTATCTGAGAAGAAAGGAGATGGGTGTGATTCAGGAACTCTTTTTATATAAGAGGGATATATCAGACCTCAGAGGATCTGGAGATAAGCTGATTTGCGAAAGAAATCGATCTCGAGGAGATGCATTTATGTTAAAAATAGATTTTCAGTCTTGCTGGCAGTGAACTTCCATAACAAGTACTTAGTGACCATCAGGACGAAACAGCATGAGAAATGAGCATGAAGGAAATTCTACTGACCTCAAGTTATCTTCCCTACGAGCAAAGTGCTCGTCCTTCCCAGGAGGTGAGGAGGCTGGTAGGCAGCTGCTTGCAGTTGAATGAATAACTGCTCGTTGAAACTTCTTCGCAGATTATAACTGTGTGCTTGACCGCGACTCGCCCTCGGGATCTTTGCCTTTCGCTGGCAAGTGCTCTACCGACAGAGCTACCCAAGTACGACTCACGACCTGTTCTCACAACTTTACTTCCGCCAATACCTCGTCTCTTACCTTCCAAACTTCACAGAAGCTCTCCTGCGAAACTAGCAGGACTAGCACTCCTTGGATGTTGCGGGGACATGACTTATCCACAGCCTGGGGGATGTTCCCAGAATGAAATTTTCACTCTGCAGCGGAGCGTGCGCAGATATGAAACTTCCTGGAAGATTAAAACTGTGTATCGGACCGAAACTAGAACTCGGGATCTTTGCCTTTCGCGGGCAAGTTCTCTACCTACTGATCTATCCAAGCACGATTCAGGGGGTCTGAGGCGCTGCAGTCATGGACGTGCGGCTGGTTCCAGCGGAGGTTCGAGTCCTCCCTCAGGCATGGGTGAGTGTGTTTGTCCTTAGGATAATTTAGGTTAAGTAATGTGTAAGCATAGGGACTGATGAACTTAGCAGTTAAGTCCCATAAGATTTCCCACACATTTGAACATTTTGAACGATTCAGGGCCGGTCCTCACAACTTTACTTCCACCAGTACCTCGTCTCCTATTAGCACACATTCCGCTGTAGAGGGAATATTTCATGCTGGGAACATCTCCCAGGCTGTGGCTAAGCCATGTATCCGCAATGTCTTTTCTCTCAAGAGTGCTAGTCTTGCAAGTTTCGTAGTAGAGCGTCTGTGCAGTTTGTGAGGTAGAAGAAGATGTACTGGCGTAATTAAATCTGTGAGGAGGGGTCTGAATCATGCGTGGGTGGCTCAGGCGGTAGAGCTCTTACCGCCGAAAAGCAAAGGTCCTGAGTTCGCACCTTCGTCCGGCACACAGTTTTAATTTACCACTAAGTTTCCTATCAGTGCACACTATACTCCAGAGTGAAAATTTCATTCTGAAAACTGCTGGTTGGTTGCAGTGCTAACGCCCCAAATAGAGTGGGAAAACGGCGAGACCAACATCAGAAGTGAGTAACTACTTGTATTCCTATTAGAGAAAAATCTGAAGATCTTGAACAGGGGAAGAAACCTACCTTCAGAAATAGAAGAAGGGAATAAATAATTGACATAACTTTTGGATCCATACTAATAGATCGTTAGTCAAACAATGGCATGTGGTGATGGAGCCATCCTCAATTGATCACATGTTTTACTTATATCCATTTGATATAGAGGAAATGATAGATGAAATGACGTCTGCCATCATGATCTCGTACTTTGCAAAATCTCCAGACACCAAGAAGTGCACAAACAGGATTGTGCCTTGGTGAAACAATAATCTTGAATTGCAAAGGAAGCAGATAAGAAGACTGTCCAACTTCGCAAGAAGGAAAGGAAATGGACAAAATATTGAGGACCCTTGTCAAATATAATCTTGCTATTAAGCAAGCGAAGCACTCATCCTGAAAGATAGTCTGTGCAGAGGTGGAAGGTACAGCTGTCAGGGCCAGACTTCACAAAATTCTCATAAGAATATCAACAAATCCAGAAGGCCCACTAAGAAAGGAGGATGGAAAGTACGCAAGGACAGAGCATGAAAGGGTGGCTATGCTCCTCAGGATTCAGTCCCTTTAATGCACTCTGGTAGATGATCTATACAAAGATTCAGTCCCTGCGAGGTACTGGCAACAGACGGAAGAACTAAGAATCTGCCAGAGAATGTGTTGACTCAAGAGAATTCAGTGGGCGATGGAAATGTTTCAATTGATCAAGTCACCAGACCCAGATGAAATTATTCCGCCTCTAATGCAACAAGAAGAAGGATAAATTATACTCATATGCAGACTGTTTACAGTCATTCTAGTAACAGAAATCAATCCCAACGCCTGGAGGACAATAAAGGTTATTTTCATCCCAAACCCAGGAAGAATTGATCACACCAAGGCTAAGAATTTGAGACCAATCAGTCGGTCCTCTTTTCTTTTAAAGACATTAGGAAAACTGGTTAATGTGCACGTTATTGAATAGAAGTTAACTGATGTTCCTTTACATGAAAACCAACACGCGTATCAACCAGTCAAATCATCCAAAACAACACTTCAGCAACTTCTTGTGAAGAAAATTGTTCTCTGCATCTTCTTGGATATTGATTAGAAATGCAGAAGAGCATGGCCTTAAGACCACTATATGGAGGTGTATTCAGACCCTGCTGACAGACTAAAGGCAGGTTGATGTGAAAATGGTTATCAACATAACAAAATAGTGTCCCTATTACTATGGAGAACCAAATGGCGTCTAGCAATGAATCCCGAGCATTTTTATACTGGGACCGTGTCATGCCGCTGCTGTCTGTTGTGAATGGTAATGCCTTCAAGGTACTCACGTAACACCCTATGTCGAGGACTCTAGAACTCCCACCAGATTTCAAAAACAGAGTTTCGCGACCATCTGTCATCTGTCGTTACTTTGTTTTGCAATCGTGAAGCTTGTCTGTCTTCACAACTGACAGAAGTATTTAAAACTGGTGTTAATGCGTATTCACATTTGGAGTCACTGCAGAGTCGCTTTCATAAAATCTGTGTAGTAGTATCTCCACAATCCACGTATTTCTGAAGAAAACGACATGCATTCAATTCCAGAATACCATCCACGTTTTTCAATTTCCCGAAAGAATTATGCTAAGTGGAAATGAAATTAGCTATGTACTATTTTATGTTACATTCGTCTTAAACATTAGCGTATATGGAGAAACAAATAGAGTTACAGTGTGAAAAAGTAAAGCAGCACTAACATACCTCTTTCTCTCTCTGACTCTCTTGCTCCTTGAGCCAGTTCTTCGCACGTAGATTTCGTTTTCTTGGCACAACATCTCTCCTAAATCTCTTCCTCTCCATTGTGGTCCCCTGTGGAATGAAGAAAAGAGTGCGTCTTGGCAAAAGTAGAAAATACGAAGTTCTTCAGAACAATGACGAGAAAATTATTGTAGCAGACCGTTGACGCTAAATTCACAATATGTTCATAAGATCCTACTTATATCCCTGCCCCTTTTATATTGAAATATGATGCTAAGAAAATAAAAAGAAGCATAGCAGAGTTCAAACGTCTCATGGCAGAGGCTCTTTCAAAGTTGCAGGACGTCTGTTACAGAATGTAAGAAGCCAGCAGCATATTTTGTACATAAATACACTACCTGACAAAAAAAAAAAAAAAAAATCCCCCAGACACACGGTCGGCTGAAATTGTAATTTCAAACAGGTGCACAGAATTTGCGAATATGTAAATGATTATACTGTTGCAATTCCCTGTTACTGTTAGAGAGACCATCAGAGCACAGTAGTTTTGTTCATGTTTAATGTTGTTATGAGGGTGCTACGGTATAAATGGGGCACGGACAGCGGCAGATTTTGAACAATAACTGTGAAGGACACAACTATGATGCGTACTCCTGTGATAAAGCGTTATCAGCAGCTGACATAGTTTGGTCGGTTAATCGAAAACAACAATATCCATATTTGAGGGGCCTGATGTTGGACCGTATGGGAACGTGAAACCAGGCATACTCGTTGTGAAACTTCAGATCGACCATTCTGACCGCCAAAGGTAGTATCTACGCATTTTGCGCGAAGCACATCATCGTCCCTTCATATTTGTGCTATCCAGCCGAGAACAAGTAATGGATAGAGGCAACATTCTGTGCCATCTTGTAACGTTGATTGAAGGCTGTGTATAAAGTGGTGCTGTGAACGAGAAACGTGGACTGCCCTTGAATGGCGTCGCATTGTGCAGAGTGACGAATCGCAGTTCTTAACTATCCTGCATGACTATCGTCGATGACCTAGGGAGAGGTGCCATTGTTTCAATGTTTTGGAGAGGCACAGCGATATTACTGCTGGGGTCATGGTGTGGGAAGCGATCAGGTACAGCTTCAGGTCACGGATGATTGTGACTGAGGGAATTATGACAGCACACCAGTAGGTCTCAGACATACTGCGACCTATGTCTAACCTTCAATGTGAAAGTATCGTTGTGCCATTTTTCAACAGTACAATGCCCGTTCACACACGGCATGTGTCTCTATGATGTTTCTGTGTGATGTTGAGATATTCCTATGGCCAATCAACATTATTATCGAGATAGTGTCTTCATTTCGCGTAATGGGTAATATGGAGTCATTAGCTGGGAGACCCCGAGGGACAGGTTCAATTTATGACTTCTTCCTTCTTCTCACATTTCTTTAGTTTTCCTTTCTCAAAACGTGAAGGTTATGCATTACGTGTAAATTCCTACGACTAGAGCATGTATAGTGCCGTATTTCCATTGTTAATAGAATTATACTGACCTTGGACTCAGCGCCACTGCATTTAAGTAGCAAACGCTATGCAGGACGTAAATAATACCCTTTCTGATTTGTAACTCTTATTTTTGAATGGTTTCACTATTCATTAGTGCAAAATACTTATCCCAGCTTCTCATATTAAAGTACATTGTTCCTCCTAGTCAATAAACTACCAGCTCATTTTAACATCATTATTTCTAAACTTGATCTTTTAAAATTCTTCCTCCATTCTAAGAAATTTAATTTTTTGAATTTGGTAGTCTTGTCGTTTGTTTCTAGTTCTTAATTCAGTCCGATGTAACATGGAAGTGCATCTATTGTTTTATGAAACATCACGACAATTATTAATGTGTACCGATTTTTAGATGTCTCTTCCTCTCTTATTCGTATTGGTATTCTCTCTTTATCTGGTTATACACATGATGAACTCTAGCTATTCACGGATTTAGTTTTACTTTCCTTCTGGGCTAGCGTCATGTTATACCATCAGTTTGAGAATCGTGCAAATTGCGAATTTTATTTCCGTGTTTTAACTGTCTTATAACTGTTTTCTGTTTTGGACATTGGGATACAGAAAATTCACTTAGAGGAATTTGGGAAACAACTAGAAATGATCTCCTCTCAGTTGGAATGCATTGGTCATGCTGGACGCAAATTGATTTTTAATTTTTTTGGATTGTCTACATACGAGGGAGGGGCAAATGCAGGACGACATCATTTCCCCGTACCCTTCTTCCGTTATCCTTCACCCCTCCCTCTGACGCTCACCCTCCATTTCCTCTCTCATCCCCCCAAATCCTCCCTTACGACAACCATCTCCTAAGCCACGCCCCTTTCTTGAAACTGGACGAATCAGGGAGTTCCTACATGTTTTGCTCTCCCAATGACAGACCAGTATTTTACCGTCATAAAAATGCATTTATCTTCCAGAGAGCTTCTTAAATCAGGAATGAGCAAGGGCACGATATCATTCTAGTCCAATGGTGATGGCAGCTGCGTAACATTTACAAATGATTGTCCGCAGTGCATATCCACTTGAGTCCATAATTAAAGCAACAACCGAAATTTATACTGGAGTCCAAAATTAAAACAACAACCGAAATTTTGCAAGGTTGCGTTTATTTTGCCACAAAGTAGTATAATCAGGTGATATTAAAGTAGAAACAATATAAAGAATACAGCACATAAACAAATGCAACTCGCATAAAGGTAGACAAAAATGTTCTTCGTTTTTTCCAACGGATTTGCACACATATTCCGACAACTGGTTAATGCACTCAGTATGGGATGCAACCATCTCTGGCGGCAGCACAGGCCTGACAAACGACAGGGCATACTGCGAATGATGTCATCAATGTCATGTTGAGGCAATAACGCCCATTCTTCCTGCAGCGTTACTCGTAAGTCTTGGAGAGTGGTTGGTGGATACTGACGTGATGCAGCTCTTATCCCTAGTGCATCCCAGACGTGCTGCAGAGCAAGACATTCCATGCGTACAATAGCTTCCGTTTCCAGGAAAATATTAACCACCCATGCTCTGTGAGGTCGAGCATTATCGTCCAGCAATACGAAGTCTGGGCCCACACCACCTCGCAGCAATCGCACATGAGGTCCCAAGATCTTGTCACGATACCTGACAGCAGTTAAACACTGCTGATTTAGTCGTACAATTTCGTGAAGAGGTGTTCGAGTGGTCAACAAAATTCCTACCTACACCATTAGGGATCATCCACGATATCAGTCTCTTTCCACAATGGTTGGGTCCCGAAATCGTGCTCCACGTTCCCTCCAGATGCGAATCTGTCGAGAATCACTGTCCAGAACAAATGGGGACTCATCTGTGTAAAGAACAGTGGTCCATTGTTCGACCGTCCAGGTGGCATGTTGACGACTCCAATGTAAACGTTCCCTTCTGTGAAGACGCGTCAGAGATACAGATACAGCAGGTTTCCGACAATAAAGGCCACTCTGCCGAAGCCTTCTGCACGCCGTTTGTCTCGCTACAACACGTCCAGTGGATGCTTCAAGCTCAGATGCCAGTTGCCATGCATTCTGAGGCGGTGCTGTCGTGCCCTTACAGCCAAAAACAGTTCCGTCTTTCTGATGTTGGGATGTGGTCGGCCCCGCCCTGGTCTCTAGGAAAGTTTCGATCTCTGTAAACTGTTGCCACATCCGAAAAACAACAGAACGATTCACATTAAGCCATCGGGCCACGTCAGTTTGCGACTGTCCTGCTTCCATTCTTCCCATGGCCCCCTACCGCAAAGAGCCTGATAGGCGTCTTCTCTGTGTCATACTGCACCGTCTGTGACTGTGTATATAGCGATTGTGGATGTGGGACTTCCCACATGTCCGTTGAGCAGAATGCCGTCTTCCATGCAGGACACGGTCGTACGGACATCTGTTGACAATGTGTATGATTATATCGTGAATTAGAAGCAGGTCGGGGAAATAGTGGTTTGTTGCTTTCATTTTGGACGCTAGTGTGCTTTGCTTGTCTGCACACAGCCAAGTCCATACATACACTCTCTGAAAGCTATCACCATATACAGGGTGAGTCACCTAACGTTACCGCTGGATATATTTCGTAAACCACATCAAATACTGACGAATGGATTCCACAGACCGAGCGCGAGGAGAGGGTATAGTGTAATTGGTTAATACAAACCATAAAAAAAATGCACGGAAATATGTTTTTTAACACAAACCTACATTTTTTTGGAACCCCTTTAGTTTTTTTAGCACATCTGAACATATAAAAATATACGTAATCAGTGCCGTTTGTTGCATTGTAAAATGTTAATTACATCCGGAGATATTGTAACCTAAAGTTGACGCTTGAGTACCACTCCTCCGCTGTTCGATCGTGTGTATCGGAGAGCACCGAATTACGTAGGGATCCTGGACATTAGGTACAGAAGAGACTGGAACAGCACATTACGTCCACATGCTAACACCTTTTTATTGGTCTTTTTCACTGACGCACATGTACATTACCATGAGGGGTGAGGTACACGTACACACGTGGTTTCCGTTTTCAATTACGGAGTGGAATAGAGTGTGTCCCGACATGTCAGGCCAATAGATGTTCAATGCGGTGGCCACCATCTGATGCATCCAATTGCAATCTCTGGCGTAATGAATGTCGTACACGCCGCAGTACATCTGGTGTGATGTCGCCGCAGGCTGCCACAATACGTTGTTTCATATCCTCTGGGGTTGTAGGCACATCACGGTACACATTCTCCTTTAACGTACCCCACAGAAAGAAGTCCAGAGGTGTAACATCAGGAGAACGGGCTGACCAATTTATGCGTCCTCCACGTCCTATGAAACGCCCGTCGAACATCCTGTCAAGGGTCAGCCTAGTGTTAATTGCGGAATGTGCAGGTGCACCATCATGCTGATACCACATACGTCGACGCGTTTCCAGTGGGACATCTTCGAGAAACGTTGGCAGATCATTCTGTAGAAACGCGATGTATGTTGCACCTGTTTGGGCCCCTGCAATGAAGTGAGGACCAATGAGGTGGTCGCCAATGATTCCGCACCATACATTTACAGTCGACGGTCGCTGTCGCTTTACCTTTCTGAGCCAGCGAGGATTGTCCACGGACCCGTAATGCATGTTCCGTAGATTCACTGCCCCGTGGTTTGTGAAACCCGCTTCATCGGTAAACAGGTAGAACTGCAACGCATTCTCTGTTAATGCCCATTGACACAATTGCACTCGATGATTAAAGTCATCACCATGTAATTGCTGATGTAGCGACGCATGAAACGGATGAAAACGGTGACGATGCAGTAGGCGCATTACACTACTTTGACTAAAAAAAAAATGGCTCTGAGCACTGCTGAGGTCTAAGTCCCCTAGAAGTTAGAACTACTTAAACCTAACTAACCTAAGGACAACACACACATCCATGCCCGAGGCAGGATTAGAACCTGCGACCGTAGCGGTCGCGCGGTTCCAGACTGTAGCGCCAGAACCGCTCGGCCACCAGCGGCCGGCGTACTTTCACTCAGTCCACCGGCTCTCGCAATGTCCCGTGTACACATGTGTGGGTTCATGGCAACAGCAGCTAACACACCAACTGCACCCGCATCTCCTGTGACGGGCCTGTTACCGACCCCTCTGCGTGCTACGACCTTACCTGTTGCATACAATTGGCGGTAGATGTTTTGCAATGCGCGGCACGTTCGATGCTCTCTGTCCGGGTACCGTTCTGCATACACCGTGCAGGCTTCAGCTGCATTTCGTCGATCCTCGCCATAGATGAGTATCATCTCCGCCTTTTCAGAGTTCGAATACACCATGGTCTCAGTACCTACAACACTACACTATCACAGACGTTTGGTAACACGGTGTACTACAGTTGGTCTGCGTGCGGAGACGAATGCAGAATAACAACAGCAGCAAGCGCTACATGCGGACACTGCGACAGCTAGACCAAATCACAACAGTGTACTACAGCCACACTCGTAAACACGGTCGTCATCGTAAACATGTCCCTACAAATACTGCTCGCCGACCGTGGCCCGTGTTTGTTACGACACGCAACTGAACGTAGGAGGTTTCAAGAGTCAACTTTAGGGTACAATATCTCCGGATGTAATTAACATTTTAGAATGCAACAAACGGCACTGATTACGAATTTGTTTATATGTTCAGATGTGCTAACAAAACTAACGTGGTTCCATTTTAAAAAACGTAGGTTTGTGTTAAAAAACATACTTCCGTGCATTTTTGTATGGTTTGTATTAAACAATTACACTAGCCCCTCTCCTCACGTTCGGTCTGTGGAATCGGTTCGTCAGTATTTGATGTGGTTTACGAAATATATCCAGCGGTAACGTTAGGTGACTCAACCTGTATACATGCATGAAGCAGAAGACTATTCTCTATGTTATGCAAGTTCAGAAAGGCATGCTAAAGCACAAGAAAGAGTGAGATGCAGCTCAGTATAGGAGGGGCATTTAATAAGTAATGCAACACATTTATTTCTCGGACAATTTCGATTGATAAAACGTAGAGTTTGTTGTGGGGTATCGAGGAATATTCCCACTTCATCCCCTATAGTTTGATGAAGTTCCGATAGATGAAGGCGTTATACTTTGCCTTCAAAATGGCGTCTGTAAGCAGAAAGCAGTCACTGAATTTCTTTTGGTAGAAAACCAGAGCATCGCAGGTATTCATAGGCCATTTCAGAATGTCTACAGGGACGTGACAATGAATAAAAGCATGGTGCGTCGTTGGGCGAGGCGTCTGTCATTAACGCAAGAAGACCGTACAAATCTTTTCGATCTCCCATCCCATGTGCCGGCCCGCCCTGCACAGCTGTCACTCCTGCAATGTAGGAACGTGTGGACACTCTCATTCGAGGTGATAGACGGATTACAATCAAATATCTCGCTGCACAACGGGAAGCCTCTATTCGTGATGCTTATACACTCGTCCACCAGTTGGAGAACTCAAAAGTGTTGACCCACTGGGTTACTCGCCGCCTAAGACCATAAAGTGCAACAAGAGACCATATGTGCAGAATTGCATGCACGTTACGAGGCTGACCGTGAGAATTTTTTGTTGAACATCGGCACAGGCGACGAAACATTAGTTCATCACTTCGAACCGGAAACTAAACGGAATTTCCATGGAGTGGCGCCACGCCACCTCTCACCCAAATAAATAGTTTGAAGCTGCATCTTCGCCCGGTGAAGTCATGGAGACAGTCTCCTGGGACTCTGAAGGGGTTATTCTATTTTATGTCCACTCACACAGTGGAAGATCAACTCTAAAGTGTGTTGTATCACCCTAAGAAAATTGGAGAAACGACTTCAGCGTGTTCGTCGCCACAAAAATGCAAACGAACTTCTCCGTCTCCATGCCAGCACAAGGCCTGATCAAGTTTTCGCACCCGAGAGGAGGTCACAAAACTTCATTAGATTGTTCTTCCTCATCCACCCTGCACCCCGTTTCTTGCACCTTCCGACGTCCATCTGTCTGGTCCAGCACAGGCTGCACTCCATAGGAATCAGTACATGGAAGATGGGGAGGCTATTGATGCAGCAAGACCTTGGCTCCATCGTCAACGAGTAGAGTCGTACCATGCGTGCATATGGACCATTTCAGTAAGGTGGCTTAAGGCCGTCGCACTGAACGGAGATTCCGTCGAAAAATAGAATTTTGTAGCCAAAAAGAGTGGTAAATAATATGGTGTGTTGGAATCCTGAATAAAACCAACCTGATTTGAGAAAGAAAGCTGTTGCATTACTTACGTAAGACCCCTTGTATTATGGGACGTTACATTTCATTATACATAGGGTGGACAGAAATATGGGAACACCAAAAGCACAGCACATTATCATGCATAATACGCTGTAGTAAACACTTTGGCATTCTAAACAGCTTCCAATTGTCTCGGAGTGGATGAATACCGGTCCTACATGGTCTTCAAGGAATTCGTATACTATTCTTCCTGCAGAACAGTGCCAAGTTCAGGTAACAATGATGGCAATGGACTGCCATTACACACAACGATTGCGCACTCTTCTCCCCATAGCATATCACCAGGGCTGAATAATACTAAGATCTGCTGACAGCGAGGGCCGGGAGAGATGCGACAATACATCCTCGATCTCACAAACCCAGTCCTGGACGACGCGATCTGTGTGAGCAGGGGCTCTGTCGTCCTGGAACATAGCATCACCATTGGGGAACAAATTTTGTAGCATGGAATGGACCTGATCTGCCAAGCCCATGGAATGCCACGATATGACTGGCCAAATCATCAGTGAACCTCCATCACGTTTCACTACTAGCAGCAAGCAGCCTGCGTCGTTGGACGGCGTATGCCAGACGTAAACTCGACGAGGAGTTGGAAACAGTATGAAAAAAGAATCTTCCGACCAAATTACTTCTGTCCATTGGTTCATAGTCTAGGTTTTATTGGCTTTGGTAGCTCGTTTTCCTGTTATGGACATCTGAATCACTGATGTGTGGTTTTGGAATTCCATCTCACCCTGGAATTCCCGACTTACGGAGCTCTCTTGACGTTGTTTTGGTGCTTACATGATTTGCGAGTATGGCATTCTGTTCTACAGTGACTTTTGCAGCTATCGTCCTCATATTTTTCCTCACAATCTTCTTCAGTGACCGCCTCTCACGTTCAGTCAACACACATTATCGTCCGCATTGTGATTTACCAGATGACGAACTCACAAAAGCGCAGAACACTGTTTTGACATCAACTAAGGCTTGCAATGTGTTGAGTGTATTGCACGAATGGCGTTCGAGTTCAGATACAACATCGCCACCTGCAGGCTTGGCTGTCAGCTACATCTACGTTCAGGCACGCATTTGTCGCTATTTATCCATATTCAACCCCTGTACATCTGCAATATACGAATTACAATTACAGTTGCATAATACAGCCATAACATGTAGGCTACAGTTTCATTTCATAATACTTATACGACCAGTAAGTAACAGTTACATTTTCATAATAGATATACAACATTCAGACTACAATTTCAGTTTCATAATACATCTGCAGCAAATAGATTACAGTTTCAGTTTCATAATACATCCACGACATACAGCTTACATTCTCAGTTTCCGTATCTACAACATTTATGTTACAATTTCAGTACTTTACGTTGTGTAATTTACTACTAAATCAGCCATTGCGCACACAGCTGCTGACTAATCCTAGTTTCTAAAAAATGACCCCACGCTACAGTTCTCACTTTATTATCTGGCATGAAACATTTATCATCTTTTGCCGATAGTGTCAATTTACATTACTTTACAGAAGGAACTGTACGCAGCTTGGATCGAATTATATAGTGAACAATCAGTTTATAAACATGACTAAACACACATTCTCGGTAATCATCAGTGCATAGTTCCTTTGCTGATACGTGTTTCACAGTTCACACTTTTTGCTGTACGCATTATGCGTTGTGGTTCAGTTCTGAGAGTGTACCTGTTTGCTCCCAAACCTAGGAATTATTCAGTTATCTTCACAGATAATTCAACTTTCATTATACCCACTTTCTTTTTCCTGATTCATGAGATGTTACAAATGTTATCATCAGGATAAATCGAAACGTAAAACCATTTATGCACATCACGTTTAATAACATCATAAATATTTCTAGTAGTTACACGATATATTATGCTATCTGTGTCTGTGTAACACGTTTCAACATTTTTGCATCAGATTTCTTTGTCATTATACCAATAATGGGAATCTACAAGCAATGTTTCTAAAAAACCCATTCCTACAGTTATTGGTTTGTCACAAACAACGTTAACCCCCTTGAATTTTTCTTACGATTAGATTATTATTCAGACACTGCCTTAAATTTCTGCAGTGAATCACGTAATTTTTTAATCGTATAATGTGGGAACAAGCTTCTTTAGAACTTATGGTTTGCTGATGCTTGGTGGTGGTACTACTTCCTCTGCATATAATGACAGGTCAGAATTAAGTTCATGTACATTTTCTGAATACTAATGATCTACTTCTAAAATATAATCAATGTCTGAATCAACTAATTTACTCATTACATCAAAACTGTTCATAGGAAGCTGTGGAAGCTGTTCAAAATTAGAGAATGGGAAGTATCGCATTATGGCCCACTATAGAAACTTAACAGTGAGGTGTATAATATAAGACTCATCATTATTTTCATTATAATCATCCTTGAAGATAATGTTTGATGTATGTGAATAGTGAATAATACCACCTCTGCCACCAACGATGCCACATTCAACAAATTTTAATCATTGTATGTCCATAATAAGTTTCAATTTTACATTAATAGTTTTCAGTTAAGTACCCCATGTTAAACCAAGTGAAGTTAGTCTTCTCTTCACAGATATCTGCACCAACAGAATCTAATACTAAGCTTCCAAGATCGTCGTAGACATACTCCAGTGCAGCAGTCAGTATAGTGCACCATCAGCAAAGGATTACAAATGTTTCATACTATAAGATAAATTGATCACTGATGCTGGGGGTCATTTTTTTTAGGAACCAGGGCCCGTCAGCAGCTGTGTGAACAACAGCTGTTTTAGTGGTAACTTATTGGTTTCAAATGTAAAGTACAGAAATTGTAACCTATATCTTGTAGACGTAGTAGTGAAATTGTAACCTATATGTTGAAAAAGTGTAAACTGAGAGTGTAAGCTATATATTGAAGACGTGTTATGAAACTGAAATTATAATCTGTATGTTGTAGAAACTGTGCCGTGGGCTTATGCTTGCTCTGCCATGAACACACATTCATCCAAGTTACGTGGGTAGCCAGCTTCCTAGAAGACGACCCACAACGGCTGCCACACTACACACGACCGTCAGACGGCAACTTAAGCGCCGTCAGAGGTCACTGACTCCGTGCACCTCTTTCTTGATGCCCGCTACGAGGTAGTAAGCAGGTCTGATTGTATCCTGGCGCCTGGGGCTGAACTTAGGTATGCCTCTTGGGCCCTGGGAGGCCAGTTCGCTCCAAGCGAGCTTCCCACATAAGACGCGGAATGCACCTGCATTCCATGTCAGGAACTCACTCGGAGCCGGCTCTATGCTGTTACCCCTATTTGTGCCAATCTCCACAATGCGGAACCCTCGACGAGGCCTTCCCACCAGAACATGTAGACACAATCACCATAAACGCTCATCAGGCTCCATAATATTTTTTTCTTGATAACTATTGACATCGCTCCGCACTTAGACTTTGTCGTATCTTCTTAACACTGACTGTGGCTCGTTCTCTCGAATCATTAACCAAATGTACGTTTGTTATTGACTGTGGACACGTGATAGCCGCCCGCGGTGGTCTCGTGGTTCTAGGCGCGCAGTCCGGAACCGTGCGGCTGCTACGGTCGCAGGTTCGAATCCTGCCTCGGGCATGGATGTGTGTGCTGTCCTTAGGTTAGTTAGGTTTAAGTAGTTCTAAGTTCTAGGGGACTAATGACCACAGCGGTTGAGTCCCATAGTGCTCAGAGCCATTTGAACCATTTTTGAACACGTGATATTCTAGCTCAAAATTCTTACAAGCACTGTTCCAAAGGTCCAAGATACTGTGACAGTTTCGCTCACATTAACATTATTTGTGGTCTTTAATTACACAACAAGTCTTTTGTTTCATAAACTTGCATGAAGATAGCTACTGACCTTCAGTTTTATGTTCGTTTATCGAGATAACACAGTTAACTTGTTGAAGTTAGTGTGGCATCATAGACCGATTCCACGCCACTGGCATCCCACAATCGGTAATGGCAGCACAAGTTTCCGACAGACGCCGATAGCAGTCATGTGGAATCCAGCACCCAATGGAGCACACCTGCTGGGCCATGCCTCCAGCGACTCCATAGCTCAAGCGCCCCTGCCGCCTCAATAAAGGTTGGTTAGCGACAGCCACAAGGCCCATTCACAACTAGGCATGGCCCAGTGGCAATGAAGTCACTACCATGAAGCAGCGCAGTCGCGGTCCTGTTACTATCGCTCATGCATTAGTTAAGAGAGCCTCACCCTATGATGTTATTGTTGCTATTGCATTAGCTGGACTCTACTGCTGCATGTTCATTTGTAAAGAGTCGTTGAAAGCTTGCAGAAAGCTACAAGCTAAGCAAAGCTTCTGTTTACAGTATTTATTTGTTCGCTAATCGTTTCTACTCCTGAATACGAAGTCTTTCGCAACGGAGTCCTTGCATAAAAAGTTCTCGTCTTACTTGCCGTGTCAAATTGGGATAAAGTCCCAAGCTTTCGATGACTACCTCCGTCATCTGCTGCTCACATCTACTACTTTCCCCTCTTTGGGTTGCGGCTTTTACTCCCCTGTGTACTTGTGTGTGTGATTATGTCTGTACTTTTTGGTGTCTGTGAAATGTGATGATTGTTCTGTGTGTGTCTGGTGCTTGCCTGAGGTTTGGCGAGATAATTGTGGTTATTTGGGTAGGAGCAGGATTTGGGAAAGGATATTGGGATTTACTCTTTGACTTAGTGGTCGAAGATCGTCATGAGGCGATTATGCTTATCGCAGGACATGTCATACTGACCTAGGGAGTGGATGAGGGCGTTTCCCGACCTGGAAGAACCTTCATAGAAGGCCCTTGCCAGGTCTTGAAAACGCTCTTTCAGGAGTGGGATTTCAGCAGCGGCATGCAAATCGTCAATGGGGAATCCGAGAGGTAGACGCAGTGCCCTCCTGAGGGCGCGGTTCTGCAGCCTCTGGAGTTTGTCCAGGTGCTGCGTCGCCGCGTATCCCCAGACAGGACACGCGTATTCCATGACTGGCCGTCATCTTCGTCAGGGGTAAAACTGACTGCCGTGGACCGGTGAGGCTTCCGCTTTTATAATCAGTGGACGGCTTCTCATTGGCTGGATGACGTCACGCTGAAAACGGCGCGTACGGATGTGGCGGCCTCTATGTCCATAGATTTTGTTTGCGCGCTTTATCCAGCGTTGCTTGCAGCGCCATCCATCGCAACAGGCGGAGAACTGCGAGGAATGTATTGTCTCCCTCTGCGCTCTTTCTTTATCAATTGCGCGCATTCATGCATTTCTGAGTACATAAATGGAGTCTGTGTTGAAATTATTTTCAGAGAGTCTAATTTCAACTGCTTCCCTGATGACAGAGTCCCAATAGTTTGAAGTGTGAGCAAGTAGTCTTGTTTCATCAAATAAAATTTTATGTTTATTTAACAAACTGTGCTCAGCCTCCGCTGATTTTTCTAGATACTTGTATTTCAGGTGACGCTGATGATCCACACAGCGATCAGCAACAGTTCTTATAGACTGGCCCATATAATTTTTGTCACACTCGCAAGGACTGCTGTAAATTCCCGGCATCTTTCACGGGTCGCAACATTTCCTTAATCTTCCTGGGTGGCCCGAAGACTGGTCTGATTCCCTATCGGCTCAGGACTCTGCCGATCTTGCTGGTCGTTGCACCGCAGAATGGTAGCCGTGCGGTGTGTTGGTCCTCTTGATCTGTTCGAACAGCGTCCTTCCTAGTTTTTTTCGCCAGAGTCGATCTGATATCACGATCAAAATATCCATTTTTTTCTGAATTCCGTCGTCAGAAATAGTCCTTGCTCACTTCTGAGCTGGGCGGTGAAAACTACGCGCATCTAGATATAAATCTGTATGCGTCGGTTTTCTGTACACAGAATGTCCGAGACGTCCATCTGATTTTCGCTCCACCAGCACATCTAAGAAGGTTAACTTCCCATCCTTCTCCACCTCCACTGTAAATCTCATGTTCTGATGTATGGCATTCAAATGATTAACAAACTGTTGCAGTGCCAGATTAAAAATGTATCGTCAACATACGTAAAGAAGCAGGATGGACATAAGGGAGCACTTTTCAACGCTCATTCTTCGAAATCCTTCAGAAAAAGTTAGCTGTCTTTGCTTCATCATTACTTGTGAATCCTTGTGCTTTCATAAACTTCTTCAGTGGTCCAAAAACGTGGCAGTCACTAGAAGCGAGGTCTCGACTGTATGGTTGGTGGTCCAGAATCTCACAGTGAAATGCCCAGAGCTTTTTGGCAGTTCTGATTGCCACATCTGGTCACGCACTGTCGTGGAGCATAATCACGTTGTCCACGTCTAGAATCCCTCGACGCCTTCGCCTGATGGGAGCCCTCAGACGTCACAGTGTGGAACAATAACTGTCGGCATTGATCGTTGTACCTTGTGGCATGAAATCTAGCAGAAGCAGTCCACGGCTATCCCAGAAGGCCGTTCACATCACTTTCCCAACAGATGGAGCTGAATTTTTGTCAGAGGCGAACCCAGACGTTTCCACACCAAGCTCTGCTGCTAGTATTCCGGCGTAAAATGCAGTGTCCCAGTTCATCGCCAGTAACAATGCGGTTCAGGAAACTTTCACCCTCCTTGCAGTACTATTCCAGATGATTCAGTGAAGGCATAATTCACTTGCCTATCTTCGTGTCATCCAACTGCTTAGGCGAGAAACCTGCGAGTACCCTAACGCCGTGAACGATATCGTAAGCACTCCCATACAACATGCCAAATTCCCAGGAAATGGCCATGATGTGCACACCCCAATCTGCTTTCACAATTGCATCTCCGACGGCCCATTGTCGAGCAAGACTTCATTGCCTTTGTTGTACTCACAACACACCCCGCCCCCACAGTTCTCAAAGCGAGACAGTTTTCCCCATATGTAGGCTGCATTTCCCTGTAGATCTCGTTGGGCTTTAGGAGAGGACAGGGGAAAGAAATGACTTGGGTTGGGGAAAGGAAGTTGAACGTGGATGGGAGAGTGAGAGGGAGGATAGGGGGTAAGGGAAGGAGGGGAGAGGAACATGATGTCGACATGTATTTGTAGCTGCCACTGTATGTAGGCAATCAAAAATCCAAAGGCCAATTTGTAACCAAGATCCCTGTTGTATTCCTACTGTAATTGTTATTATGGACAAGATAGTAAGAAGATTACGAGTAACCATACAATCGACAAAGAAATCATGAGAGATGGAGAATTAGCTCCATTGAGGAAGGAAAACGTCTGTGTCGTTCGAACGGGTATCCAAAAATGTATGAAATAAACATGCCCAGGTTGCTCTAGGTACCAACTAACCGAGGGCACCCATACTATAGTTTGTAAGTCAGGGGGAGGAAGATATGTTTAATATTTTGAAAGACGAATGGCGACTTGTAAGCAACCACAAAAAGTTCCAATTACGACCAGTTAAAAACCTATGTAACAGCGAATTTTAAAATGTTTTCTTGTAAGAAAAACACCTGACTAAATTCCAGTTTTTATTTTGCCTGAGAGCTAGGAGAAGGGGCTGGGACTTCCTAGTTCCTGGACATGGGCGCCCAGAAACCAGCAGTCTTTGATGTAGCGAACAGATGCAGTTCGGGTCTGATTCACCCTTGGCCAGGGCTGTACCAAGGCCATTGCGAGATAAACCCCACCAACAGCTCAGGCGCAGAGGGACCCCTTCCCGCAAAAATATATATTTAGGGATTAACTGGAGAAGTACATGCAGCAGGGCCTGTGAGAACAGGTCTTTCACTAAACCCGAGACTGTTAGTTAATTAATTAGTTACATGTTCCATGGATCATTGTGCACAATAGATCATAATGATGTGCAACGAGTCATTTTAGATTCACATCAAAAATTAATTTCCACATAGAGCTACATTCGGAACATTTCCAAGTTGATTTTTTTTTTTTTTTGTCTCTCCCCATGATTTGTACTGAATCTAAGCACAAATGTGGCTGGGCTAAATTGTTTTAATGGTTTCAAAATGTGTTTTTCCAATTTAAATTCTCATCAATATGGACCCCTAAGAGTTTTGAAGTTTCCGCAATATTTATTATTTCCTCACCATGTGTTTCACTTATCATTTTTGCAGTACCTCCAGATGTGCAGAACTGAATATGTAGTATCTTTTTAAGGGTGAGACCATTTGCAGAAAACCAGTTCATCATACTTTTAAGAACTCTGTTCACCATTTCTTCTGTTCCTGCATGTATGCTTGGATTGATTACAATACTAGTGTCATCTGCAAAAAGAGCTAATTCTGCTTGTTGTATAATAGACAGAAGATCTTTTACTTACATGAGGAAGAGTAGTGGACCTAAGACTGAACCCCATAATCATTCCCATAAAACATCAATTTATCTAGGAGAATACTGTGATTCACACAGTCAAACGCCTCAGAGGGGTAGTAGAAAATACCAGCTAGGGCTTTTTTATTATTAGCATTAGCTTGTTAAATCTGGTGAGTGAATGTGTAAATGGCATTCTCAGTACAGCAACCCTTCTGAAACCCAAATTGTGATTTGCTAAGGACACTATTGTTGCTAAGGTGAGATACTATTCTAGAATATGTCACCTCTCAAAAATTTTAAAGAATGATGTCAGCAGTGAAACAGCCCTGTAGTTATTGGTAGCTCCCTTATCATTTTTCTTAAAGAAGGGTTTAATAATGGCATATCTCAGTATCTCTGGAAAAATGCCTTGAGTTAGTGATGAATTACATATTTCAGATAAGGCTGGGTGTATTAGATGAGCATAAATTTTTAGTTATCTATTGGAAACAAGATGGGAACAATGGCAGGAGGGTATCCACAATGAGGAAATCAAAGAAAAACTGGGAATGAAATCTACAGATGTAGCAGTCAGGGCGAACAGGCTTAGATGGTGGGGTCATGTTACACGCGTGGGAGAAACAAGGTTACCCAAGAGACTCATGGGTTCAGCATTAGAGGGTAGGAGGAGTCGGGGTAGACCAAGAAGAAGGTACCTGGATTCGGTTAAGAATGATTTTGAAGTAATAGGCTTAACATCAGAAGATGCACCAATGTTGTTGTTGTTGTTGTGGTCTTCAGTCCTGAGACTGGTTTGATGCAGCTCTCCATGCTACTCTATCCTGTGCAAGCTTCTTCATCTCCCAGTACCTACTGCAACCTACATCCTTCTGAATCTGCTTAGTGTACTCATCTCTCGGTCTCCCTCTACGATTTTTACCCTCCACACTTCCCTCCAATGCTAAATTTGTGATCCCTTGATGCCTCAAAACATGTCCTACCAACCGATCCCTTCTTCTAGTCAAGTTGTGCCACAAACTTCTCTTCTCCCCAATCCTATTCAATACCTCCTCATTAGTTACGTGATCTATCCACCTTATCTTCAGTATTCTTCTGTAGCACCACATTTCGAAAGCTTCTATTCTCTTCTTGTCCAAACTAGTTATCGTCCATGTTTCACTTCCATACATGGCTACACTCCAAACAAATACTTTCAGAAACGACTTCCTGATACATAAATCTATACTCGATGTTAACAAATTTCTCTTCTTCAGAAACGCTTTCCTTGCCATTGCCAGTCTACATTTTATATCCTCTCTACTTCGACCATCATCAGTTATTTTACTTCCTAAATAGCAAAACTCCTTTACTACTTTAAGTGTCTCATTTCCTATCTAATTCCCTCAGCATCACCCAATTTAATTTGACTACATTCCATTATCCTCGTTTTGCTTTTGTTGATGTTCACCTTATATCCTCCTTTCAAGACACTGTCCATTCCGTTCAACTGCTCTTCCAGGTCCTTTGCTGTCTCTGACAGAATCACAATGTCATCGGCGAACCTCAAAGTTTTTACTTCTTCTGCATGAATTTTAATACCTACTCCGAATTTGCCTTTTGTTTCCTTTACTGCTTGCTCAATATACAGATTGAATAACATCGGGGAGAGGCTACAACCCTGTCTCACTCCTTTTCCAACCACTGCTTCCCTTTCATGCCCCTCGACTCTTATGACTGCCATCTGGTTTCTGTACAAATTGTAAATAGCCTTTCACTCCCTGTATTTTACCCCTGCCACCTTTAGAATTTGAAAAAGAGTATTCCAGTCAACATTGTCAAAAGCTTTCTCTACGTCTACAAATGCTAGAAACGTAGGTTTGCCTTTTGTTAATCTTTCTTCTAAGATAAGTCGTAAGGTCAGTATTGCCTCACGTGTTCCAACATTTCGACGGAATCCAAACTGATCCTCCCCGAGGTCCGCATCTACCAGTTTTTCCATTCGTCTGTAAAGAATTCGCGTTAGTATTTTGCAGCTGTGACTTATTAAACTGATAGTTCGGTAATTTTCACATCTGTCAGCACCTGCTTTCTTTGGGATTGGAATTATTATATTCTTCTTGAAGTCTGAGGGTATTTCGCCTGTCTCATACATCTTGCTCACCAGCTGGTAGAGTTTTGTCAGGACTGGCTCTCCCAAGGCCGTCAGAAGTTCTAATGGAATGTTGTCTACTCCCGGGGCCTTGTTTCGACTCAGGTCTTTCAGTGCTCTGTCAAGCTCTTCACGCAATATCATATCTCCCATTTCATCATCATCTACATCCTCTTCCATTTCCATAATATTGTCCTCAAGTACATCACCCTTGTATAAACCTTCTATATACTCCTTCCACCTTTCTGCCTTCCCTTCTTTGCTTAGAACTGGGTTGCCATCTGAGCTCTTGATATTCATACACGTGGTTCTCTTCTCTCCAAAGGTCTCTCTAATTTTCCTGTATGCAGTATCTATCTTACCCCTAGTGAGATAAGCTTCTACATCCTTACATTTGTCCTCTAGCCATCCCTGTTTAGCCATTTTGCACTTCCTGTCGATCTCATTTTTGAGACGTTTGTATTCCTTTTTGCCTGCTTCATTTACTGCATTTTTATATTTTCTCCTTTCATCAATTAAATTCAATATTTCTTCTGTTACCCAAGGATTTCTAGCAGCCCTCGTCTTTTTACCTACTTTATCCTCTGCTGCCTTCACTACTTCATCCCTCAGAGCTACCCATTCTTCTTCTACTGTATTTCTTTCCCCTATTCCTGTCAATTGTTCCCTTATGCTCTCCCTGAAACTCTGTACAACCTCTGGTTCTTTCAGTTTATCCAGGTCCCATCTCCTTAATTTCCCACATTTTTGCAGTTTCTTCAGTTTTAATCTACAGGTCATAACCAATAGATTGTGGTTAGAGTCCACATCTGCCCCTGGAAATGTCTTACAACTTAAAACCTGGTTCCTAAATCTCTGTCTTACCATTATATAATCTATCTGATACCTTTTAGTATCTCCAGGGTTCTTCCACGTATACAACCTTCTTTCATGATTCTTAAACCAAGTGTTACCTATGACTAAGTTGTGCTCTGTACAAAATTCTACTAGGCGGCTTCCTCTTTCATTTCTTAGCCCCAATCCATGTTCACCTACTATGTTTCCTTCTCTCCCTTTTCCTACACTCGAATTCCAGTCACCCATTACTATTAAATTTTCGTCTCCCTCCACTATCTGAATAATTTCTTTTATTTCATCGTACATTTCTTCAATTTCTTCGTCATCTGCAGAGCTAGTTAGCATATAAACTTGTACTACTGTAGTAGGTGTGGGCTTCGTATCTATCTTGGCCACAATAATGCGTTCACTATGCTGTTTGTAGTAGCTTACCCGCATTCCTATTTTCCTATTCATTATTAAACCTACTCCTGCATTACCCCTATTTGATTTTGTGTTTATAACCCTGTAATCACCTGACCAGAAGTCTTGTTCCTCCTGCCACCGAACTTCACTGATTCCCACTATATCTAACTTTAACCTATCCATTTCCCTTTTTAAATTTTCTAACCTACCTGCCCGATTAAGGGATCTGACATTCCACGCTCCGATCCGTAGAACGCCAGTTTTCTTTCTCCTGATAACGACATCCTCCTGAGTAGTCCCCACCCGGAGATCCGAATGGGGGACTATTTTACCTCCGGAATATTTTGTTAGCACTGAATAGGGGATCATGGAGGAATTTTATAAGGGGGATTATGCTCCAGACTGAACGCTGAAAGGTATAATCAGTCTTAAATGATGATGATGATGATGATGATGATTGGAAACACCATCAAAACCAGGCCAGCTTTTATTTTTGAGGGAATGTATAATTTTCTTAATTTCAGAAGGAGGAGTTGGTGATATATTCATATAACTGAATTTTATGAACGTTAGAATTTTAACATACTTCTGTGATTTTGCTCTTGGACTGTTTATTACTATGCTTTCTACTGCATTTAAGAAATTATTAAATGCATTTGCTATCTGTGATACATCGTTTACAGCCCTTCCATTCAGTTCAATAGTGATTCTGTCTTGTTCTGTGGCTGGTTTTCCTGTCCCAAATTTCACTACATTCCATATAACCTTAAGTCTGTTGTCAGAAATGCTGATTTCTGACATTATGAGCATGTTCTTTGATTTTTTAAATAACATGTCTTTGTAATGTTGAGCAGTTTTTGTAGTGTGCAACTGCTGCAGGGCCCCTAATTGTTCTTGCTGAAAGATACATCTCCCCTTTACTTTCACAATGTTCTTTAATCCCTCTAGTGATCCATGTTTTTTTAGCTCACTGTTTAGTGTCCTTTGTGATTACCTTATGCAGAAAGCTACATTCAAATAATGATATGAAATTATCATGGAATAGATTAAATTTTATGTTAACATTTGATTCATTATGAATTAAATCCCGTCATCTCCTGTAAAATATTATTAAAAACGTCTGTCCTGGAGTCATTAATTATTCCAACTGATTTCCATTGTAGAGTATCCATACTGTAAGGCGATATGTTGTTTATCCTAACTAACTGTGCATCATGATCAGAGAGAGCATTGTTATTGGGTAAACAGTCATTTCCTTACTCTGACCTTCATCAAAGAAAACATTATCATTTAGGGCCCTACTATCTTTATCCACCCATGTTGGAAAATTAATTATTGTGGCCAAATTGTTGGATCAAAATAAGGTTTCCAGGTCATTTTTCCTATCAGAAACTTTCAGAAAATCTACATTGAAGTCACAACAGACTATTAGCTGCTTGCTGCTACCCAACTGATAGCACAGTTAGGAACCCAAATTCTTCAAATACACTTCAAATTTCCCTGGTGGGGATCTATGCACAGTTACAATTAAAAGGAAACTACTTTTCAGCATTAATTCTCAGGCACACACTTCTATGTGATGATCACTACAAAATCTACTTGTTTCAGAGTTTCTGAACTTGTGTTCTGTCTTAATGTATGTAAAACTTCTCATTTTCCTATGTTATTTCTGCGTGAGTAAGCTGCAGTAGTATAATTTTTTCATATGTAACTTACCTAACCCTGTGGTTATGTAGTACTCAGACAGGCACAGGATCTCTATCTTTTCAGAGCTCTCTAAATTTTCCAGACAGACAAGAAGCTCTTCTACTTTACTACTCAATCTTCTAGTATTTTGAGAAAATAAGTTAACCATACCTTTCCGTGCATTATCAAGCTTTTTGTGGGGCTCATTTGTTATTTTCACTTCTTTCAAAACAGGATGCATGAATTCTGATTCTAACCTATAAAAGGTGCCCCTCTAACACAAGTAGCCACAGGGATGTGTGTGGTGTGATGGTTTGATGACAGCCACCCCCCCCCCCCCCCCTATCATTCCCTCTCTGATCCAGGTGCAGGCCATGTCTAGTACATTCCCATCTCCCAATTATATCACCTGGCAGTGCACTCATATGAGATTTAATTTCAGTCAGTAGCAGCCTGTTTAACTCAGTGCTCACACAGCTCACAGCAGTGTTTATCCAGGACTAGTCAAGGCGCTGCAGGACATCCACATTTATGTGTGCAGTTGCTACTCCTACTTCATCCAGGTCACCCCTAACGCCGTAATTACTGTTCTTAGCCAGGCTGTTCCCTGATCCACCAACTATAATTATCTGATCCTCTTTGCCAAGACCTTTGCACAAATTGTATATGTCCTCTGTCACCTGACAAACGCTTCACAATGCCTGTGACCTGGTACCATGTCTCTAATTTGTTCTGTACTGTCTAGCATACACCCCTACCATGACTACTACCTAGCAGAAAAACTCATTTCTACCTACTGCCTTTCGGTACCGACCTACATTGAGTTTCTTTGCTAGAAATCTGTTGCACCTTAGTGTGACCTACAGTTGGATGAGGCTTTACCCGTCCTACTTCAGCTAACAAGTAAAATTTATTCGATACTGTTAACTCAAATGTAGATGAAGTTGAAAAGCTGTTCTCCTTTTGCCCATTGCTTGTTACAGTTACTCAGTTCCCAAGATCTTTTGCCCCCTTCAACCTACCTAGTACAGATATCACAAGATCTAATTCAACCTGAAGGGCACAGCTCTTTGCCGCCTGCTCAACGATTCTCTGTCTTTTTTGCGAAGCCTACTGTTGCGTGGGAGGGACTGGTTGGGTTCCCTATTCAGTTCCCCACATTAGCTGGTTTTCTGCGAATGGCCTCACCCTTAAAAATATCTGCATCTACATCTAGATCCATACTCCACAAGCCAACTGCCGGTGTGTGGTGGAGGGTGCTTTGAGTACCTCTATCGGTTCTCCCTTCTATTCCAGTCTCGTATTGTTCGTGGAAAGAAAGATTGTCGGTATGCCTCTGTGTGGGCTCTAATCGCTCTGATTTTATCCTCATCGTCTCTTCGCGAGATATACGTAGGAGGGAGCAATATACTGCTTGACTCCTCGGTGAACGTATGTTCTCGAAACTTCAACAAAAGCCCGTACCGAGCTACTGAGCGTCTCTCTTGCAGTCTTCCACTGGAGATTATCTATCATCTCCGTAACGCTTTCGCGATTACTAAATGATCCTGTAACGAAGCGCCCTGCTCTCCGTTGGATCTTCTCTATCTCTTCTATCAACGCTATCTGTTACGGATCCCACACCAGTGAACAGTATTCAAGCAGTGGGCGAACAAGTGTACTGTAACCTACTTCCTTTGTTTTCGGATTGCATTTCCTTAGGATTCTTCCAATGAATCTCGGTCTGACATCTGCTTTACTGACGATTAATTTTATATGATCATTACATTTTAAATCACTCCTAATGCCTACGCCCAGATAATTTATGGAATTAACTGCTTCCAATTGCTGACCTTCTATATTTTAGCTACATATTCAGTTCTGCACGTCTAGAGGTACTGCAACAATGATAAGTGTAACACATGGTAGGAAATAACAAATATTGTGGAAACTCCAAAACTCTTAAGGGTCCGTATTGATGAAAATTTAAATTGGAAAAAATACATTTTGAAACTGTTAAAACAACTTAGTCTAGCCACATTTGCGCTTCGAATCATTACAAATCATGGGGAGAGACAAACCAAAAAGTTGACAGCCGCCCCCGTTAAATTCCAACCTACACTCTGCAAATACTATTCCGTCTTTCACTGTCCTACGGCAACATCCAAATTTGTCATGCATTGCAACACTGTTTACACGCTTAAAAATAGAAGTAAATCACTTAACACATTTACACTAACGAATTTTCGTTATTTATGTGCAGCAAAAATTAAGCATGTAAACGCACGCTTTGTCATAGTGTCATTACATACAAGTAGCACCCTAATGAAAGGATTACTTCCGAACACGGGTTATTTGTCAACATTGCACTGGGCCAATACAGTTGCCGACTACGCAGTTCATGTTCAACTATGGGGTTTTTGCTCAACTTCGTCAAGATTTTGTAAGATTTCTGCCAACTGAGGACTGGATTGAAACTATTTAACAAAAATGCTTCAAATTATTTGATAGAATAATATGTGAAATGGGAAACATCTCACATAACAACATGCTATTTCAAACCACTTTAATTTCCTGTTAGGAACGTGTTAAACGAAAGCACTGCATTTTATTCTGAAAAATATGCCGCAGATTTTGGTGTCAAGTACAGAAGTATATCGATCCAGCTGACCTAGTCAACGAAACAGCGGCTTTCAAATTCTAGCAGAAAGAACTGAAGAAGAGCTTTAACGGAGCTTCCCATTTAGATATCTTGAAGTTTTTTTTTTCAAAGTATGCTTATTCAAGCGCTGAAATAGATTTGACAATATTTATAACAATGCCAGTGACTGCAGCATTTTGTCAATGCAATGTCAGCAAATTAAAGACGGCAAAAAATTACTTCATGTCGAGTGTAGGTGCAGCAGTCTGTCAAATTCAGGTATCTTGTCGATAGAATACATCACAGCTGCGAAATTTGACTTCAGTGGCATAAACAAAGAGTTTGCTTCGCTCAAAGCAAGGAAACGAAAACTAAAACTGTAATAAAAACATAATTTTCGGAAAGAAATTACGTTCTCAACACTTACTTACAGCCCTTTTCCATTTATCTCCAGTTAATAATTTAAGCTTATTAATGATTTGTGAATAACAAATAAAACTCTGTTATTTATTGTACATCATACAAAGAGTGTGCATTAGGTGACAAAAAATAAGACAGTAATTTTGCTTTACTTTCAACTTTTTAGAAAGTCTCCGCAGTTTGTGATTTATTTACAACGATCATGCATTTTATTAGTTGTCTGCAATTTTTTCGTATGTTGGCGTTGACGGGGTCTTCATCCACATGCTAGTCTATCCCATATAAACATCTTGATCTCTGCGTAACTACCGCAACCTACATCCGTTTAAACCTGCTTGCTGTACTCGAGTCTTGTTCTCCCTCTAAAATTATTATCCCACAGTACTTACTTCCGTCGCCAAATGATAATTCCTTGACGCCTCAGGATGTGTTCTGCCGACCGATCCTTTCTTTTAGTCCAGTTGTGCCTAAACTTCTTTTTTCATTTAGATTTGTTATTCCATCTATCCACCTAATCTTCAGCATTTTCTTCTAACGCCACATTTCGAAAGCTTCTATTCGCTTCTGGTCTGAACTGCTTATCATCCACGTTTCACTCCCGTACAAGGCTACACTCCAGACATATATCTTCAGAAAAGACTTCCTAACACTCATATTTATTCAGGACAGTTTTTTATGCTATTGTCAGTCTGTATTTTATTTAGTCCTTACTTTGGCCATCATCAGTTATATTACTGCCCAAAGAACAAGACTCATGCGCTACATTTAGTGTCTCATTACATAATATAATTCCCTCAGCACCGCCTGATGTACTTCGACGACATCCCATTACCGCAGTTAATTTCAATTGATGTTCATCTCATCTCTTTTCAAGACACTATTCAGTCCGCTAAACCTCACTTTCAAAGTCCTTAGCTGTCTCTGACAGAAGTAGAATATCAGCAGCAAACCACAAATTCTTATGTTTTCCTCCTGAGCTTTAATTCCATTCCAAAATTTCCCATTGTTTCCTTCACAGCTTGCTCAACGTAGACTAAATAACATCAGGGATGGGCTACAACCCTGTCCCATTTCCTTCTCAACTAGTGCTTCCCTTGCATTCCCTTCGAGTCTTATTGCTGCCTAGTTTCCGTATAAACCTTTAAAATTTCAAGAAGTTAATCCAGTCAACAATGTTAAAAAGGTTCTGTAAATCTACCAATGCTACAAATATAAGTTTCCCCCTCTTCAACCTATCTCCTAAGGTAAGTCGTAGGGTATGTATGGCGCGTTTATAGATTTCTTTGGAACCCAAACTGGTCTTCCCCAAGGTCAGCCTCTACCAGTTATTCCATTCTTATTTAAATAATTCGTGCCAATATTATGCAACCACGACTTACGGTTTGGTAGTACTTATACCTGTCAACACCTGCTTTCTGTGGAATTGGAAATATTATATTCTTTCTGAAGTCTGAGGCTAATTCGCTTGTGTCATATGCTGCACACCACACAAAATAACTTTGTCATGGCTGGCTCTCTCAAGAACCTCAGTAATTCTGAGGGAGTGTTGTCTACTCCAGGGGCCTTGCTTGAGCTTAAGTCTTTCAGTGCTCACTCAAATTATTCAAGCATTTCCTGTTGTTGTTGTGGTGGTCTTCAGTCCTGAGACTGGTTTGATGCAGCTCTCCATGCTACTCTGTCCTGTGCAAGCTTCTTCATCTCCCAGTACCTACTGCAACCTACATCCTTCTGAATCTGCTTAGTATATTCATCTCTTGGTCTCCCTCTACGATTTTTACCCTCCACGCTGCCCTCCAATGCTAAATTTGTGATCCCTTGATGCCTCAAAACATGTCCTATCAACCGATCCCTTCTTCTAGTCAAGTTGTGCCACAAACTTCTCTTCTCCCCAATCCTATTCAATACCTCCTCATTGGTTACATGATCTACCCACCTTATCTTCAGCATTCTTCTGTAGCACCACATTTCGAAAGCTTCTATTCTCTTCTTGTCCAAACTAGTTATCGTCCATGTTTCACTTCCATACATGGCTACACTCCATACAAATACTTTCAGAAACGACTTCCTGATACATAAATCTATACTCGATGTTAACAAATTTCTCTTCTTCAGAAACGCTTTCCTTGCCATTGCCAGTCTACATTTTATATCCTCTCTACTTCGACCATCATCAGTTATTTTACTTCCTAAATAGCAAAACTCCTTTACTACTTTAAGTGTCTCATTTCCTATCTAATTCCCTCAGCATCACCCGATTTAATTTGACTACATTCCATTATCCTCGTTTTGCTTTTGTTGATGTTCACCTTATATCCTCCTTTCAAGACACTGTCCATTCCGTTCAACTGCTCTTCCAGGTCCTTTGCTGTCTCTGACAGAATCACAATGTCATCGGCGAACCTCAAAGTTTTTACTTCTTCTGCATGAATTTTAATACCTACTCCGAATTTGCCTTTTGTTTCCTTTACTGCTTGCTCAATATACAGATTGAATAACATCGGGGAGAGGCTACAACCCTGTCTCACTCCTTTTCCAACCACTGCTTCCCTTTCATGCCCCTCGACTCTTATGACTGCCATCTGGTTTCTGTACAAATTGTAAATAGCCTTTCACTCCCTGTATTTTACCCCTGCCACCTTTAGAATTTGAAAAAGAGTATTCCAGTCAACATTGTCAAAAGCTTTCTCTACGTCTACAAATGCTAGAAACGTAGGTTTGCCTTTTGTTAATCTTTCTTCTAAGATAAGTCGTAAGGTCAGTATTGCCTCACGTGTTCCAACATTTCGACGGAATCCAAACTGATCCTCCCCGAGGTCCGCATCTACCAGTTTTTCCATTCGTCTGTAAAGAATTCGCGTTAGTATTTTGCAGCTGTGACTTATATTTCCTATCTCGTGAATATTATCAATAGTGGATGCTGCTGAACTCCGTGACTGTTCCTTTATAGAAAAATTTCCGCTACCATTCACAATAAAAGATTATTTATTCATCACACGATCGGTTTCGGACTTGTACCCATCCTCAGGTGTTTATACATTCATGTACATGTTTATATTGCTAGAAATCGCTGTTTAAATGTAAAGAAAATTATTTGCTGGTATTTAAACAGTGATCTCCAGCAATATTAATATGTACATGAATGTTTAAACACCTGAGGATGGGCACAAGCCCGAACCCCTCGTGTGACGAATACATAATCTTTTATTGTGAGTGGTAGCAGATATTTTTCTACACACTATTTCCTGTCTCATCTTCATCTACTTCCTCCTCCCTTTCTGTAATATTGTCTTCAAGCTAGCTTTCCTTGTATAAGTCCTGTATATATTCCTACCATCTTTCAGCTATCCCTTCTTTGCATAGCACTGGTTTGTTTTCTAAGGTCTTGGTATTCATACAGCTGCTTCTCTTTTCTCCAAAGGTCTCTAATGTTTCTACAAGCAGCATCCACAACTCATCTGGTTACGTATGTTTCTACAGCCTTTCATTTGTCCTCTACACCTTACTGCTTAATCATTTTGCACTTTGTGTGAATCTCATTATTTAGACGTCTGTATTCCCTCTCGCTTGCTTCATTGGTTGCATTTTACAGTTTCTCCTTTCGTCAACCACATTCAATAATTCCTTAATATTCCAAAGATTTCTACTACGCCTTTTTTATCTATTTCACCTTCTACTGTCTTCGCTGTTTCATCTTTCAAAGCTACCTGTTCGTTTTGTATTGTATTCCTATTCCCAATTTCTGTCCAGCGTTGCATAATGATCCCTCTGAAACTCTCAACATTCTCTGGTTCCTTCAAATTGTCGAGGTTGCATTTCCTTAATTGCTTGCCTTTTTGCTGTTTCTTCAGTTTTAATCTACAGTTAATATCCAATAAATTGTGGTCAGAGTCCACATCTGCTTCGGGAAATATATTACAGTTTAAAATTTGTTTCCGAAATCTCTGTCTAACGATTATATAATCGATTTGAAACTTTCCAGCGTCCCTAGGTGTCTTCCATGCATACAGCCTTCTTACTAGATTCTTAAACGAATTATTGGCAATGATTCATTTATGCTCTGTGTAAAATTCTGCCGAAGGGTTCGTTTTATTCCTTTTCCCCGTTCCATTCGCCCCTGATTTTTTTCCATCTCTTCCCTTTCCTACAACCGTATTCCAGTACCCCGCCATAACTAAATTTTCGACTCCCTTATCTACCTGAATAATTTCTTTTATCTCATCATACATTTCTTCAATCTCTTCGTCATCTGCGGAGCTAGTTGGCATGGAAACTTGTACTACTGAGGTAGCTGTTGCCATTGTGTCTATCTTAACTACGGTAATGCAATCACTATGATGTTCATTGTAGCACCCCCGCATTTGTATTTTCTTATTCAGTATTAAACCTTTCCTGCATTACTCCTATCTGATTTTGTGTTGCTACCCTTGCTCAGCCCTGATAAAAAGTCATGTTCTTCCTGCTACTGTACTTCACTAATTCCCACTAAATCTAACTTCAGTCTATCCATTTCCATTCTTTAATTCTCTAAGAATTAAGAGATTTATCATATCACTCTCGGACCCATAGAATGCCAGTTTTGTTTTACCTGATGACGATGTTCTCCTAGGTAGTCCCCGTCCTGAGGTCTAAATGAGGGAACTGCTTTACCTCTAGGATATTTTACCAATAGAATGACATCATTATTTAACCACACAGTACAGCAGCATGCCCTTGGGAGAAAAAAGTTATGGTTGTAATTTCCCCTTGTTTTCAGCTGTTTGCAGTGCCAGCACAGAAAGGCGATGTTGGCTAATGTTATAACGCCATATCAGTCGATCATGAAGACTGTTCCTCCTGCAAGTACTTAGAAGGTTGCTGCCCCTCTTCAGGAACCACGTGTTAGTCTGATCTCTTCACGATACACCACCGTTGTGATTGCACCTACGGTATATCTGCTTGTATCGTTTCATCCACATAACCATTTGTGTAATTCTTTGGAATAACGCTCCGTTTGTATTAATCCTACCTTACCTTAAAATTACAAAATTTTCTAAGTCCATGTAGGAAAAATTTAAATGAGGCAACTTTTTATGTGTGCGTGGGGGAGGGGGGTAGCCTTGCCATTTCTGCTTAGGGTGCAGTAGTATCTCGGTACTGCTCTGCGCCCGATAATAGTGCTCGTATAGTATTGCGTACATAAAGAAAAAAAATGATGTGGTGTACCTGTTGATCCCCGAACTTTAATGGGTGTTTCTTAATCACACTACATTTTAAAAAGAATGTATGATAAGGCACACCTTTCTCATGTTCTGTTGTTAGATGCAATAAAAAGCGCCACGTTGTAGAGATATCTAGCGAGACGATGACGTCTTTTTGGCTATATTTTAAAAGCATTTATCATTCGAAGTGCGTACTCGCGCCCTACATTCAATATTTACAGCATGTTTAGACGTTACAGAGAGGAAGGGCTAGACAGGCGCTGTTTTAACAGATGACGGCGCTTGAGGCGCGAGTTGTGACAAAGGCGAGTAGGTAGTGCTTTCTGCTAGAGGCAGATGATGCTTAGACTATGCAACTGGTAGAACGAAAGGACACGAAGTAACCCGACCAACATGGGAATGGCAAGTAGTCTAGAGTGTCACTACCGGTCGAATACAATCAATGCACTTGGCTATTGCAGGACACTTATAGCGTAATCTAGCGCCATGCCTTGGAGTCAGCGGACGAGAATTTATTTCTCGGTCACAAAATGCATAAAATCCATACTATTATGTTTATAAGTTAAGCAAGAAGACCAAATGAAAAAGACAAAAGAGAAGAGTAAGTGCGTCCAAGCGCCCTCTCGGTAAACAAAATAGAATTAAGATATTGTAGATGTAAGATCTGGAAATACTGGAAATACCTATGACTTAAGAAATTAATGACTTCTAAATGCCCTAAACGATGTTAAAGAGCCAAGTGTCGACAGATAGCGCTTTCACAGCACAATGGAAGTGCGATTATTGAAATTTTATTAATAGAACATGTTTTGAATTAATAGCTGGAATGTTCATTCTGACTATTAATACCCTATTTATAAATCGGTAAGTGCACCGGCAGTGTGAGACAGCAGATTACAGCAGCTGTCTATAGTCATGTTAATTTCGTTATGTTTAATAACAGTTAATAAGAAATAACGGTAGCCTATCTCGCCGATTAAAAACTAAGGACCCCAGCTAAAATCTAAGGAGACTGCGGGAAATCTGGTCAAATTCTGGTCGTAATTCATATGCAGTATGTGGAGTTGCAATAAGCAAAAAATAATTTGAGAATTTTGCAACGATAAATCTCATTTTATTTAACTCCTATGTTGACACCGAACAATTCACTTTGAGATTTGGCAGAGAACAGACGTATGGTCATACCAGCGGCGTGCCTGTCTCGGGTTCAGGTGACTGAAACTTTCTAAGCGACAGTTCCACGTAGGAGTTCTTAAAATTAGTCTAGAACATTAATGGTGAGCCGATACATGTTTGGACTTGCAAATATTTCGACAGCTAGCATTATGAACATTAACTTTTGAGCAGAAGCACTGGACTTGTAACAGTTTTCGATAGGTTGCTTCACGAGCTGTAGTACCGTGTGCCACAACTAGCACTTTCATAATTGCGAGGGATTCTACCTGTAATCGTGTTGCTTTCACGGTCTTAAAGCTTCAATAAATATTTTTAGTGCTTACGGTGTTACGTAACCTCCAGCGGAGTGATGCTTATCGCTGGATGTTCTTACTGACGAATGATACTCGCAAATGGAAACCCTAAAACAAGTTATAATAGAAGAGGCATTTGTTATTTCATTTTCACGTGATGAGGGATGGCATATGTCTTAAAAATGGGACGGCGATCGCAGTTACTTCGTGAGAGGAAGTACCTACGTGGACACGAATATACACTCCTGGAAATGGAAGAAAGAACACATTGACACCGGTGTGTCAGACCCACCATACTTGCTCCGGACACTGCGAGAGGGCTGTACAAGCAATGATCACACGCACGGCACAGCGGACACACCAGGAACCGCGGTGTTGGCCGTCGAATGGCGCTAGCTGCGCAGCATTTGTGCACCGCCGCCGTCAGTGTCAGCCAGTTTGCCGTGGCATACGGAGCTCCATCGCAGTCTTTAACACTGGTAGCATGCCGCGACAGCGTGGACGTGAACCGTATGTGCAGTTGACGGACTTTGAGCGAGGGCGTATAGTGGGCATGCGGGAGGCCGGGTGGAAGTACCGCCGAATTGCTCAACACGTGGGGCGTGAGGTCTCCACAGTACATCGATGTTGTCGCCAGTGGTCGGCGGAAGGTGCACGTGCCCGTCGACCTGGGACCGGACCGCAGCGACGCACGGATGCACGCCAAGACCGTAGGATCCTACGCAGTGTCGTAGGCGACCGCACCGCCACTTCCCAGCAAATTAGGGACACTGTTGCTCCTGGGGTATCGGCGAGGACCATTCGCAACCGTCTCCATGAAGCTGGGCTACGGTCCCGCACACCGTTAGGCCGTCTTCCGCTCACGCCCCAACATCGTGCAGCCCGCCTCCAGTGGTGTCGCGACAGGCGTGAATGGAGGGACGAATGGAGACGTGTCGTCTTCAGCGATGAGAGTCGCTTCTGCCTTGGTGCCAATGATGGTCGTATGCGTGTTTGGCGCCGTGCAGGTGAGCGCCACAATCAGGACTGCATACGACCGAGGCACACAGGGCTAACACCCGGCATCATGGTGTGGGGAGCGATCTCCTACACTGGCCGTACACCTCTGGTGATCGTCGAGGGGACACTGAATAGTGCACGGTACATCCAAACCGTCATCGAACCTATCGTTCTACCATTCCTAGACCGGCAAGGGAACTTGCTGTTCCAACAGGACAATGCACGTCCGCATGTATCCCGTGCCACCCAACGTGCTCTAGAAGGTCTAGAAGGTGTAAGCCAACTACCCTGGCCAGCAAGATCTCCGGATCTGTCCCCCATTGAGCATGTTTGGGACTGGATGAAGCGTCGTCTCACGCGGTCTGCACGTCCAGCACGAACGCTGGTCCAGCTGAGGCGCCAGTTGGAAATGTCATGGCAAGCCGTTCCACAGGACTACATCCAGCATCTCTACGATCGTCTCCATGGGAGAATAGCAGCCTGCACTGCTGAGAAAGGTGGATATACACATACTAGTGCCGACATTGTGCATGCTCTGTTGCCTGTGTCTATGTGCCTGTGGTTCTGTCAGTGTGATCATGTGATGTATCTGACCCCAGGAATGTGTCAATAAAGTTTCCCCTTCCTGGGACAATGAATTCACGGTGTTCTTATTTCAATTTCCAGTAGTGTATGAGCTCCTCTCATCGCCGGACTTCGGTGGACAAGCGCGTAGACGTCTGACAATAACTGTGTTTGCACCCGAATTAAATAATCATAAAATGTTATTCTGATTTCATCGTTCATTGCATAAAACTGTATGTTGCGGTTTCGTGTTGGGCAATCTGATTTGACGTTTTATGTTATCTAAATGATATTCTATAAGTTTGTGGCCAATATATGAATTATTTATACAAAAGGTGTCCACATAATTATTCAAGAAAAGTAGATGCAGCAGTATCCACTTTCCTCCAGCAAGAAGCAAGTAAGGAAGAAACGAATTTTGTTATCGCCGGATCCAAGGCAACTAGTGAACAAAAGTAAGAGGTTAAGAAAAACCATATTAAATCTTCATTAATTAATTCGCGTCTACTTCAACGGAAACACTACACGATGAAATTTAACTAGATGGTGTTTAAAACAGTTTTTATTTTTCACCACTCATCACAATCCTGCGTGCAATTAACAGTTATTGAGAAGTTAACAACAGTTAACAACCCTGAAGAGAACCGCAGCAAGACGGTCGAAACGTCGGTAATCTAGTTTCTTTATTGTCTCATAATGACGCGGAATAATACCCAAAATTATTTGATTAGAAATGTATATCAGTTAACAAATCTATTTAGTGGGTAATACGACAGGTGTGTGACCATACCCTAGAAACCAACGTAGCCAACGAACATTAAATCTAACTAAATATGAATCCACTGGATGCCGGTGTGCACAGGCAGCTGAATATTCAAATGATAGAAGGACCAGTCAGTCGCAAAAATCTAATTTATTGCAGATCAAGATTTCGACTATAAAGTAATCATCGTCGGTGCATTACCAGAAGAGTCATACAGGTACCAACATGTCAGAGCATAAACTTGTGACAAATGATACTAGCCTTTACATGGCAGAAACACCATGTAAACGCTAGTGTTATTTGTCACAAGTTTATGTTCTGACATGTTGGTACATGTATGACTTCCGGTTATTCAGTGACGGTAACTATGTTATAGTCAAAATCCAGATCTGTAATAAAGTACGGATTTTTGGGGCTGACAACTGTCCTTCTTTAAATTTGGAACATTAAATCGGTCACGCACTTCATCCCACTGACATTCTAGGATACCAATAGTATTAAAGGGGGACAAGTACACTGCAATCTAAATAAAGCTTTTTAATTTAGAGATGCCGTGATTCGTATAATAATTATTGTTTCAACATGTGATACCCCCATATTACTTAAAAGTAAATCATCCTTTGTGACTTTCATTTTTAAACCATTTAAAAAGCTCCCTGATGACACTCTTGACCTTATAAGCTGTGCATTCTATATAACTGCCACAGTTGTTGGTACCTTTTAAATGAAGGTATCCCTATTTCTTTTGAAGCCATCCCAGTGTCCCAGTTCATCTTGAACTGCGACAGTAGTCGTTATTTCTTTTTAAAAAATCTGCATAGAAACCACTCATACAAGTTCTTTCGTGTACCAGAGCAGGACAAACACTCGTGGAAGAAAGGCTCAGTCCCAGACGATGGTCGCGCGTGGTAGCCGGGCGATCTGTGGCGTCTAGTCACAATCCGCGCGGCTCCCCCCGTCGGAAGTTCGAGTCTTCCCTCGGGCATGGGTGTGTGTGTTGTCCTGAGGGTAAATTAGTTTAAGTTAGATTAAGTAGTGCGTAAGCTTAGGGACCGATGACCTCACCAGTTTGATCCCATAAGACCTTACCACAACTTTTCAAATTTTCCGAGGAGTGTTTCCAGGATGAAACGTTCACTTTGCGTCCTTGAAATGAACTTTCTTTACATGTGAAAACTATGTCTCAAACAGGAACTCTAACTCAGAGCTATGACTTTTGCCGGTAAATCTCTACCATCGGAGCACATCTCACATTTCTGTTTACCTCCCTGCGAATTTTTGTGATGAAAGAGAAAAATACTAACTCACAGATTGCGTCTCAACGTAACGAGAATACTTGGACAACGCGAGTGTGCTCACAGAGCTCAGCCAGATCACTCCACGTCTTGAGTAGAACAATGTTTCTAATCTTGTAGAGTGTCCGCTCCGATAGCTGAATGGACGCCTGCGCGGTAGCTCAGGGTGTTCGGTCAGAGAGCCGGTTGGCCTCTGCAGTAAAAAACTTAGTGGAAGGATCAACAAACGAACTTGAGTGGATGTCATGTGGTGTCCGCAACGACCAAACAAAACGATCAACAACGAACAAAATGCAAAAAAAAGAAAGAAAAATTATCATAAAACACATTTCCAAACTATTTTGCCGGCACCGTAGCTCAGCGTGTTCGGTTAGAGAGCTGGCTGATCTTCGTAATAAAAAAAACTGAGTGAAGGTAACAACAACGAACTTCAACGGACGTCATGTGACGTCCGCTGCAACCAAATACAACGAACAGTAATGAACAAAGTGCAAAAAAAAAAAAGGGGCAATGGATAGCGCCGCCAGATCATAACGGAGTGTGTGGTAGGGGGGTGGTTCGTGTTGCTGGTACGGTAGCTGAGCGTGTTCGGTCAGAGGGTTAGCTGCCCTCTGTAACAAAATAATAATAATAATAATAATAATAATAAAAATCCACCACTGCCGGTCCCAAGTCCGGGGCCTCATTTAGCAAGTGATGAGGAAGGAGGAGGGGGAGGAGTAACACCTCGTTAAAAAACCTGGGTCCATCTGGCTCCGGATGGTAGCACCCTGTAAGGTCCCCTGCCTAGGATTACTGGGTGAAAGCTGATCAACGCTCTCAAAGGCGGAAGAGGAAGTTCTGATTCCCAACGGCGGAGAGAGCGGAAGAACTACCTCCAGGACTCACAATCTTGATTGTATATTTTGTGGCCTTTGAGCCACACCCAAAATAACATTCATCAATCATGGAAGTGTGTGATGTAAACTATTTCACCCCAGGTGGACGATCCACCGTACGCCAGTACGTCAGCAGACATTCGGATTCTGGGGAGTCTGCAACATTGCACAAAGACAAGTCGGAGTGTCTTGGAATCTCATCCAAATTTCAACATAGGCAATCAACGTACCTAGCAACTACCAATGCAAACTCATTGTTGAAAACCGGAAAACTAAAACATCTAACAGATACGCTAAAGAACCACAACGTACTCATAGCAGCCATTCAAGAAACACGATACATGGATACAGATTCCTTCGATTCCGAAGGTTTTAGGATATACAAAGGGAAAGTGGGACCGAGAGTAATGAAAAAAATGTACCACATCGTGGGACAGCCTTTATAATCAACAAACAAATCTTGAACTCAATAGTTGGCTTTGATTCACAATCAGAAAGAATCTCAAGTCTTACATTCACAAGCACAAACAAAACCTACACAATTATCAATGCACATGCCCCTATAAACGAGGATAACAGGAAAAACAAAGAAAAAGTGGAGGCCTTTTGGAATCATGTAGATGACATTATTCAGAAAATTCCAGATAAAAACATCATCATTCTTCTTGGAGATTTTAATGCACAGATTGGTAAAGAAAAAAGATATAAGAAAATAGTTGGAAACTATCCTGCACACAAGAGAACAAACAGAAATGGTGTGAGACTAATAGAACTTTGCCAAACACACAATTTATTCTTAAATCCACAGCTTTCAAGAAACTACCACGAAGACAAAAGACATGGGTATCTCCAAATCCTAGCCTTGGGGAATTTCAACTTGATCATGTGGCAATCAAGAAGATTTCTAGCAAAGAAATCATGAATGTTAGGGTACTCAGGGGTGCAAACTTGGATTCAGACCATTACCTCTATAAAATTAAGTTCAAAGTCATCCCAAACAGGAAACGCAGCATGAAACAAATTAAGGGTTGGAAGTATAGCACAGAAAAGATATTAAAATCAGATGAATTCACAAAAGCAACAGAAACCATTCAGACACAAAGCTGGGGGGATATCAAGGAAAACCTCATTACTACAGCTGAGCGGATAGCACCTAACAAAAAAAGTAAAAAACATGCTTGGTGGTCACTGGAATGTGATGCCCTCATTGAAACAAGAAAACAGGCATGGCAAAATTGGCAATCACAGAAAACAGAAGAAAGTAGGCTGAATTTCATATAAAAAGGATTAAGAAGACACATGAAAACAAAACTCTCCTCCAAATTGATGAAGAATTTGCTAAAAACAACACAAGAAGCTTTTACAGAACTTTCAAACAAAGGTTATCAACATACAAAGCACCCACCCTCCAATGTCGAGATGTAAATGGGACCATCGCTCACAACAACACGGAAAACTGCAAAATACTAGCAGGCTACTTTGAGAAACTCTTGAATTGTGAACCCATCCTTGAAAAATTTGAATCCATCCAAAACAACCGTGAGAAGCCGGATTCGGAACCACCGATGACTGAAGAACTACAGAAGGTCATTTCAGAACTTAAAAACAACAAGGCGTCCGGAGAAAATCAAATAGTGGCCGAACTATGGAAAAAGGCTGACAAAAATGCAGTTACATCCCTAAAGTGTGTTTTCGATCAAATCTGGAAAGAAGAAGAGATCCCCACAGAACGGAGAACAGCTCTCATCCACTCTATCCACAAGAAAGGTTTGAAGACAGACCCCAACAATTACAGAGGAATATCACTGCTGGATATAACGTACAATATTCTTTCTAAAGTCCTTTTGAACAGGGCAGAGCCGCAATTGGATCTGCAAATCGGGGAATACCAGGGAGGTTTTAGAAAGGGCAGATCATGTTCGGAACAAATACTAAATCTCAAAAACATTATGGCATACCAAAAATCAAGGGCAAAGACGTACGTAATCTCCTTCATTGATTTCAAAAAAGCATATGATTCCATTGATAGAGAATCTCTGTTGTCAGTCCTGGAAGAAATGGGTTTGGATAAGAAAACAACTAATATTATAAAAGCGACCCTTACAAATACGTTTTCGAAAGTTAAATTTATGGGCGATCTATCGGAATCCTTTGAAATAAAAACGGGAGTGCGACAGGGCGATGGGCTCTCGCCGTTGCTGTTCAATTGTGCGCTTTAGAAAGTAGTCAGAGAATGGAACACAAATATTAAGAGTGGTATAAGACTGGGTTGCAAAAAGAAAAACCTTAAAGTAAATTGCATTGCTTTTGCAGATGATATGGCCCTGTTTGCTGAAACAATGGAAGAAGCACGGGAGCAAATCCTTGAACTAAAGAAACAAGCAGCTAAAATTGGTCTTCACATCTCCTCTGAAAAAACTAAGATATTGACAAACATCAAACACTCATGTAAATACCTCAACGTTCAAGAACAGAAGATTGAAATAGTAAAAGAATTCACATATCTCGGAGAATGGATTAGTTGGAATGATGGGGAAAGCAAAGCAATGGAATCCAGAAAAAATAAACTTGAATAGGGCCTTCCAACTAACAAAAAATACATACAACAAAAAATCCCTTTCATGGGGGTCCAAAATTACACATTACAAGATAGTAATTAAGCCAGAAGCACTGTATGCAGCAGAAACACTTAACATGAATTTCAAAGGCCAAATGGAGAAACTTGAGGTAAAGGAAAGAAAAATTTTAAGAAAAATCATTGGGCCAAATTTCAAGACAATAAGATTATATACATAAAAAATGAAACTCTCTACACGAAAATTGAAAAACTTTCAGATTCTATGCGAAAAAGGAGAATAAATTTTTATGGTCATCTTCTCAGAATGAATTCCAACAGATTAACTAAACAAATCTTTGACTTCTTCCGTAACCGAAAACGAAGCCCAACTGGTTTAAAGAAACTTAGAAAGACCTAGTGGAATTAAAGATTTCAGAAAATTCACTTATTGATCGAACTGCTAAATTAATTACTAAAGATGAAAACATAAGGTTCCAAGACAAATCCACACAAAAGTCCAAACCCTTCATCTCGGAAGAAGAAAGGGGAAGAAGATCAGAAAGAATGAAGAAATACTGGGACCTAAAAAATGAACAACGCACAAAGAAATGATTGATCCAGCGTACCCCAAAGAGGGTGAAACGAAAGAAGAAGAAAATAAAAATAAAAAAAACTGAGTTAATGGATCAACGACGAACTGAAACAGGTGTCTTGCGACGTCCGCCCCGAACAGATGAAAAGAACAAAATGATATTTTTTTAAAAAAAAAAAAAAGGTCAGTGTGACGGACTGCCGTCCTAAGGGGCCCGGGTTCGATTCCCGGCTGGGTCGGGGATTTTCTCCGCTCAGGAACTGGGTGTTGTGTTGTCTTCATCATCATTTCATCTCCATCCCTCGCGCAGGTCGCCCAATGTGGCGTCGGATGTAATAAGACCTGCACCAAGGCGGCCGGACCTGCCCCGTAACGGGACTCCTGGCCAATGACGCCAAACGCTCATTTCATTTCCATTCCATTTCAAATGTTAAACGCACTCAGCTTTTGCCAAAAACAAAAGAAAATCTGTCAACGTCAGGAGCTATAGAGAGCAGTTAAAAACGAAGCTGATAAGAGTTCCAAATCCTACGGTCGGAATTACGCTTAGAATTCTCGTCTCTCAGCGAAGGTATTGTTGCGCACTGACTAGTGACTTCGTAGTTATGGCAATGATTCTGATGGCGAAGAAAGCACAATCACATATTCTGAATTTTTCTGTCTGATACTAGGGAACACTACATTTCAATTCAATTTTTTTGTCCCTTTTATTCGCCCAACGCTTTCGAATGAGCCGCTTGATACAGCATGAGATCTGCGTTTCTCGAGCTGGACAGCGAATGTGGTTACCCAACGCACGCTGGTATGATACGTTACTGATTCGGCTGGAGAAGGAAAAAAAAGAGAGAGTGCTATAACAGATATGCCCGTCTCGTATTTATCTGTTGTCGCTTATCGCCGCGGCGGCTAGTCAACCTACTTGAGCTAATCTGCACACTCAGGAAAGAGTTCTGCTTACTGGTTTCGTCTCGGACATTCACTCGTTCATTCATTCGTGCTCCATAGATTCCACCAAGAAGGACCGTCATGGGTGTTCAACGAGTCAAGGTACACATTAACAAAAGGCGAGCAGAGCATAGAAACTAATTGTACTCTGTATTAACTATTGCTATACTGCTTACTGCTTTTTATGTGGACGACAGCTAAATTTAACTTAGAATATTAGAAAAGAAGCTGTAGCTTTCAAAGAAGCAGTGCTGCTTATTCAGTTGCATTAAATAGCTGCTTTTTATCCGTTGCTTGTCATGAAGGTTTACAATGGGCACTTGTATTTGCCCTGAAAGCAGGATGGCAGTTGTATCCGGTTGTCGCGCTGCCACCACCTAGTTGCCATGCAAACACAGAATATTGATTATAAAATATATCCTCATGTTCCCGATGACCTGCATTGAAACCAAGTACCGCGAACTCTAACGTATCGACGAGATCAATTCATCACACCTTTGAATTCATACTTGCGCCTCATATTGTGGAAACTGGAATCTGTTTTGTGATTCCCGAAGTTAGGCAAAACATTTATAAGTGTTGGTGTGCGCAGAAGCGCAAAACTAGAACTAGCAAATGGTAGCAGACAGTTGTAATCGTAGCTAGTAGAAATCGCATCTTTGTAACGTGTATAGTCACTATGTGAAAGCCATTTTAATTTACACGGAATCAATTAATCGCACATGCACAGTTATCAAGACATGATGTGAAAGCACATCTGTACTGACACATTGCTAATTACGGCCTCATGTAAGAAAGTGGTAGTTCGTAAGTTAGCGTTATTAATGCAACTGATGATTAATTAACTGACCAATAGCAAAACTGTCATTTATTCAAATTCTTTACAACTTGTAATAAATATGATGCAGTGAGTGCATGTGACTCAAGGAGTACACAAGTTGAGGTAGTCGTATATGTTGGTACAGTTGTATTGGACTCGACATTCATAATTATATATTTTTCGTGAGACTTAGATTTTTGGTGCTCACTGGAATATTGTGTATTGTACGCTCGGAGAGTGTCCAGCGTGACAAGACGCATCTTTCGAGGTATATTACTCACGTCTTTTGTGTGTTGAATTTAAACGGTGTCCCAAAAAGATTATTTGTGAACCACGGGACAGGATACGAGTGCTGCGAGGGTATATAAAAGTGTAAAAATGGTGCGCGGGGTCAGTCGGTCATTCTTGGCCGCAATCCGTCATTCTGTCATATTGCAGAAGAGCTGCTTGCTGCAGTCAGCCTGTGAGACTTGTTACTCCGCCTTATGAGACCGCACATTTTCAACTGATAAGACCGCATCGGGCTTTGCCGGACCCTCAAGTAAGTTAGATGACAGATTATATTTGAGAAGGTTTTCAACTTAAGCCTCATTTAGATCCAGTCCAGCTGAGTGAAATATTCTCGAAGGAAGGAAGAAGGAAGATTAGTGTTTAGTGTGCAGTCGACATCTAGGTCATTAGAGAGGGAGCACGAGCTCGGATTAAGAAAGGGTGGAGAAGGAAAGCGGCTGTGCGCTTCCATAGGAACCATCCCGGCATTTTCCTTAAGCGATTTACGGAAAAAGCGGGAAACCTACACCAGTGCGAGTATCTGAACCGTCGTCTTCTCGAACACGTCAGGTGTTTCGATCACTTCCGAATTTACTACAGGTACTGGTTTTGGTGATGGGAAAGTGCGTCTGTTTTGGGCTCTAGCATTGGACCACTGTTAGGCAGTTTTATAGACTGACAAACTTGGAATATTTTCGATACTTTGCAACTTGAACTTTCATTTCATTTTGCTCTGCGGCTGCAGGACTTGAGCTTAGTTAGAAACACTTCATTACGTTTATTTTTGCTGAGCCAAGGCGCGAAGGGACGTGCCCACACTTTGTTGAACTCAAGGTGATAGTTAGCTACGTAATATAATAAAAGTTGGCAACTCTTGCTTCGCTGACGTGAGATTAAAAATAATCACAATATAAAATTATAAGAGAAAGCCCTCTCAAAGTGAAACCTAATTTTTAAAAACTGCTTAACTATTGGAATAGGTAAACTAGACGTGCACTAGAAACATCACAGATGACGCGATCCGCGAGCAGTAAAGTAGTAGCTCGCAGTCGCAAGTATCCCCATTTTTTTCTTTCTTTTTAAACAGAGCTTCTGACGATAACATACAAAGAAGCAGAATCTGACACTGATACGGTGGCCTGAAGCCGATGAATACACTAAATGAATTTCTATATTACGTTTCAGATCGCTGTAATACAAGTAGCTGAAATATCTCTGACGCTAAACTGATTATACTCGCAGGACGGAGGGAAAACTAAAATCATTTTTGGCGGGAATAAATGACTTTTCCCACAGTTTGTGAAGTGTAAGAGTTAACCGACTACTGCATACCATTGGGGGGCCTCTGGAACTCTCACCGAGTCAGTTGAGGGCTATACCTCAAAGATTGATAGGATTTTTTGTGAAAGACTGTAGTTCCCATTTATAATACGCTTTGATCTGTTCTTTTATAAGTAAGCATCAGTTAAAACGCACATAGGCACATAGGAAGCATTATCATAGCCTTGGATGAATAAAAAAATCGTATTATTAAAGCTATTAGAATGTAACCGAGGGAGTGTCGCATAAGTCTTCTAGGAAGATGTCGACTGACTGGTTACGTCTATAATGATGTTACATTTGATTGTGCTGTAGTATTTCACGCATGTGTTACACCACTCATCGCTACCTCAGGTTCGGTTCTAAACTGAGTGCAAAGTACGATAATCTGATTTAAATTAGTCGCCATCTGGCGTTCAAAGTCCAAAGTTGTGAGGTTGTCGCGAGATGTAATTGTTACAGGCAACCGCCACAGCGCTCCACACTCTGCGGCGACAGAAAATTCACTTAAAGTCTCTACCTACTAGGAAAAATACCACTTAAAATATCTGAAATTCACGTACGGTACGGAGTTCTACAGCGTTAGAAAGTGTGTCAAAAGCGAAAGTGAAGTTGGTGGCGCAAGTCCACGGCAGGGCTATTGGCCTGACTGTACAGTCTTTCCTTTCTGCAGCGTTAGAAGGGGAGGGTGGCGGGCGCATCGCCCTGGTCGCCTGGAGTGGACCTGGGGCTCCCTGGAACGAGGAAAAATCTCCGCCTCTCTCCGAGTTTGAACCGGAGATCTCCAGAGCCTGCTTTAGCGCTCTAGCCGCCATTCTCAGTTCTGAGTAGAGCAAGTCTTATAAAGTTTTTGAAACGGGGTAAATTTACCACCTGGGGAATAGCTTCAAACGTCAAATCTCAAAAACTGCCGGCCGCGGTGGTCTCGCGGTTCTAGGCGCGCAGTCCGGAACCGTGCGACTGCGACGGTCGCAGGTTCGAATCCTGCCTCGGGCATGGATGTGTGTGATGTCCTTAGGTTAGTTAGGTTTAAGTAGTTCTAAGTTCTAGGGGACTAATGACCACAGCAGTTGAGTCCCATAGTGCTCAGAGCCATTTTTTCTCAAAAACTATTGAATCCTGGAAATACGAGGGTCAGTCAAAAAGTAATGCCTCCTATTTTTTTTCTACGTTTAATTGTCAGGAAATTTAAATGCTATTACATAGGTTGAAAACCACAACATTGAGGATCATTTTGTCATTTTTCAATGTAATCTCCGCCCATCTCTACAGTTTTGGTCCATCTTTGAACAAGGGCATGTATCCCAGCACGGTAAAAATCACAGCTCTGCTTCCTAAGCCATTGACGCACGGATGTTTTGACGGCCTCCTCATCTTCAAAATGAATCCCACGATGAGCTTCTTTTAGTGGCCCGAACAGATGGAAGTCTGATGGTGCCATGTCAGGGCTGTATGGGGGATGAGGCAAAACTTCCCATCCAATTTTGACAATCTCGTCAGAGGTGTGACGACTGGTGTGTGGTCTTGCATTGTCATGCAAAAGAAGAACATCTGCCATTGATTTTGTTGGGCGAACTCGCTGAAGACGTGCTTTAAGTTTTTTGAGGGTTGTGACGTATTGAACAGAATTTATTGTGCATCCCTGCTCCAAAAAATCAACCAGAATCACACCCTCTGTATCCCAGAAAACTGTTGCCATAACTTTTCCTGCCGATCGCACAGTTTTGAATTTTTTCTTCCTCGGCGAGCTTGTGTGACGCCACTCCATTGACTGCCTCTTTGATTCGGGTTCAAAAAAATGCACCCATGTTTCGTCCCCAGTCACAATTTTTTTCAGAAACTCATCTGCCTCCAAACGGAAGCGCTGCAAGTGTTGGGAGGCTATTGTTTTCCTTGCCTCTTTATTCTGATCGGTTAACATTCTTGGAACCCACCGTGCACAAACTTTTGAGTACCCCAATTGTTAAATAATCGTGATCACACTGCCTTTTCTAAGAGAAATAATGCGACACACTTCATCTGCAGTCACCCGACGGTCACCACGAATGATGTCATCAACTTGCTGAATGTTGTGTGGAGTCACTGCACTCACCGGCCTGCCGCTCCGCTTTTCCTCAGTCAACGGTGTTTGCCCTTCAGCTTCCTTACAACGACGAAACCATCGTCTAACAGTGCTGATATCCACTGTCACAACACCATACACCTTCTTCAGTCTTTCATGAATGCGTATGGGCGTTTCACCTTCTGCATTCAAGAATTCATTCACACAACGCTGTCTCAAACGAACATCGATGTCGGCCATCTTACAAACTTCTGCTGTGCTGCCACCTGTTGACACAGAAAGTTACTACTGCAGTGGATTGCAGAAGAAGGTTTGAGGAATGGCGCCAAATTCAAATTTTTCACTGAACTTAATTTTTTTAAGTAGAAAAAAATGGGAGGCATTACTTTTTGACCGACCCTCGTACTTTCCTTTCGTTGACAGTAAGTATACTTCCTCTTGGCAACTGATCTTGCTAAAGTCCCATATCATATTGCGTTTGCTGCAAAGAAGCATTAGAAAACAGTGAGTTTTCTGTTGTTGTTGTTGTTGTTTTTTGTCAGTATTTAACATGTAACAAGCACGAAGTTTGAAGTTTTATGATCCCACAAAAGTCACGAAAACACTCTAAAATTCATACGAGGTCACCCTAAAGTGCGCGTCATTTATGACGGCGGCCGAGTTTAGGTTCGTTCTGCGCACCTGACGTCACAAAATACAGTCAGCCAATGAACAGAAAACGACGTTGCCAGAGCTCGACTGCAGTGCACAGCACGGACGAGTGTCTTCAGTTTTAGAAACGATCAGTCATAAATAAAGTAATTGAACAAAAGCAATGTCTTGATAGCAGACTTTGTTTTATAGAAAGTTTGGAAAAAAAACATTCTTTATACCAATTGCTTCATATTCTATTAATTAATCAAACCAAACGAGCAATAAACCTCCTAATTCAGGCAACAGCAAGGAAAGGTGTTTGTATCATTCTCACTAACCGCTTTTTAGCAACAAAGAACAGCGGTAATTGTTTATTTCCTATTGTACTTCGACGAAACGTGAGTAATTCATAGTCGTACCAACAATGTTTGTCGGTATTTTGCGTGGTATTTTAAATCCTCCAGGAGATCTCTTGAATGATGAGCTGCGTTAGCGTATTGGTTATAGTGATTGGCTGCTAAGCGAAAGGTTCTGAGCTCCAACCCTGTTTGGTGCTTAATGTTTTCTATATTTAAAAACAATATCGCAGTGTCTTACTTCACGAATTTTATTCGTTTGAATGTAATTTTTTGAAATTTCTAGTGGCAACTAAAATCGACCATATGGAAAGTATACGCTATGGACTTTTACCTCTGCCAATTCTTCAAAATTTCGTGCAATGGCTTACTACATCTAATGCTGCACAATAACGGCGTTGAACATCGAAACAAAATTAAGTCATTTATGAGGGGAAGGTATCAGTCAAGAAGACGTGTAAAAATCAAATTTTTGGGCCAAATAGTTTTTGTGAAATCGAATGGTAAAGTGTGTCACAGCGTTCGAAACACCATAAATCTGTACAGGCGAGCAATGCAGTGATGACAAAATCGCGGAATGCGGTGAGCACGTCTCTTTAGCAGCGAAAGGGTTAATGCGGCCGTGGTGGCTTTACTTCATAAACTACGCGCTCCCCCCTAAACGCAAGTTTGCGAACTATACTATACTACGGCGCTGCTTCTCTTGGCGAGTGCAACTGGCAACGTAGCAGTCTCCCGCGTCTGGGAGGGAATGCGCGAGCCGCCAAGATAAAAGAGTTGAATTATAAAAATGTCATATATCTGTTCGTAATTTTATTTGGGGTCAAAGTTAAGTTTTTACCTAAAGTTGGAGATATTTTCGCGTGCGGATTAGTTTCCTACTTTAGCATTAGCAGATTCAATATTTAACACAGCGGAAGCGACAACATAATTATTGTATACCAATGACAAAGGCAGGTTTCCATTAGTGTAGTGATAGCGGGTATAGTCCTGCGCACTATAGCCGTTAATTGGCAACTTGTTTAAATCCGTCTACAAATACAGAAACTTCGAGCTCCTATCACAAATTCCATAAATCCAAATTGTGATAAATCACAAGGATGTGGAACGTGCCAGGTTTTCAAGCAGGGAGATACAGTACACTTAATAAAAAATATGTACAATGACAAAAATGTAGTATAAATTGGAGAATAAGTTTAAAGGTTGAGATGAAGTTAGCAAGACATAGTTCACGTAACACGACATAATTGCAGAAAACAACTTTAGATACAGGAAAAAGATTCGTGCGCTGTCCATCTTACACATTTTTGGCTAACGCGTAACAAATATAGAGTCTCAAAACATAAAATACAAATAATACAAATCTGACTCAGCAGACTTGTGGTGGGAACCAAGTAGAAGAAGCAGTAGGCACCCGATTCGACGCAAAGTTGTAAAATAATCTGGACATTGTAGCAACTGTATTGTAACTAACACGGAACAAGGTTCGAACACAGGTGCAACTAGAAACACCGAATACACACTCTCAGATACGAGAATTTTGTGTGTTGTCACCGAGCAGTACTACCATTGAACTACTTGGTTACAGCTGTAGTAATTACCCGAGTCACAATGAATTTCTACATCTCATTAACTGAGAAAAAACGGGAGAGTGGAAATGTTATTTTATATATACCAAATAAAACAGTGTTGTTATGCTCCAATACAGCTGTAGATTTCTTTAGCTGTTATTGATAAAATAATATTACTTTATGTGTTTGTTCGAGTGCTACGGAAATTACTCAAGAGTTACGTTCTTCCCTCCCATTCGTATTTTTCAGAACTGATGTCCAGTATATGTACATAATATACCCGTAAACACTCTCTGGAAGTTATGCTGTAGATCTTTTTCGACATTACTTTGCTAACCCTCAATTTAATGACGATCATTCTGATCACGCATTAGTTATTTTTGGAGTGTCCTTTCTGTTGATAACCAGTAGTTTCGCAAGTAGCGCTAGAAAACGTTATTTCCCACATAAAATGTTTTTTTAATTGTATTAAATTTTTGTCTTTCAATTTAGTCAAACATATAGCATGCAGTCCTCTTTTTTTTGGAGGGGGGGGGGGGGGGGGTGGAGGGCGTTGTCAATAGCGAATCTAGACCTTGGGTACACTACCTCAAACTTCATTTCGTATTCACATTAGTCGACTTCGGCAACTCACAAAGGCTTTACAACCCCACACCCGAGCGACATAACTCAGCGATCTTGGCAGCGATATCGCTTGTAGTCAATCGCTCGCTTCATTTCCGCCACGTAACGAGCGATTTACCAGACTGTTTTGACCATTGTTTCGAACTTTTCTGTTTTGTGAACAATTGGTATTGAGAGTAGACTACGTTTAGTAACGGTGGTAATTTATTTTTATACTTTGACAAAAACACGTAAAAATACCAAACGGAACTTGAAAACTTGTATTGGGGCGTTTTTGGAAATATATGCTATCCACTAAGGAAGTGTTCAGATTCAAACTATTTTCAAGCAGTTCCTTATTAGCTTGGTCCATTTCTTCTGTCGCAGTTTTTGCCTTGTTCCAGTTGCTCTTATCGTGTTGCTGCAGGAAGTTATGTCTCCTTGAACATGCATACATTTTGGTGATTTGATTATTGCTTTGCTTGGAATTGTGCCATACAACTCGTGACGTGATTTAATCCTGTCCCAACCACGTCCATTTATCGTACTTTCTATGATGTTCTGATACTATTTGTGACTCAGGCAAAAAAGACCTTTAAATATATTTATGCAGATATGGTGGCTGGTGGGGGGAGGGGCGTGTCTCGTTAACTTAGTTGAGTTGTATACATCTTTTCAGACTGTATTTCCCAAATACATTATAAAGTCCTCTGTTCTTTTTTTTTAAGCATTAGTCTTACTGTTCAAGTATTTACACATGGCTGTGCACTCTCTATATGTCTACAAAAATGCTATCAATAGGAGCACTGCTGCCAGTAACTGTTGATGTTAACTGTGTAAGAGTTAGATTAATTGAAATGACAAATAATGTAGACATAGCTCTAGAATAGGTGTTTCATAAAAACATTAAATTAAAATCTCCATTTAGTATCACCTTATTCTCGTTAGAAGTTAAAAGCATCTAATAATACATTAAGTTGTTTATGAATACTCAAAACCACTAGCTGGAACCCAGTATGTTGTGACTGTTACTATGAACTTCGCTTTAATTTCTACTACATCACAGGCTTCAAATTGCTGGCCACAGCTAAAGTTAAGAGTATCAGTATTTTTAGGTCTGAACGATCTTTTAATACAAATGTCAACTCCACTTTCAAATTCAAATTTCAGAGTCGCTCATGCTCCTTGTATAACTCCATAAATTCAGATGTAAAAGTCCTTACTCCACCGTGCCATAACGAAAGAAACTAAACATAATCACGCTTGTTGACTCCGTCAAAACTAGCCGTATTGTTACACAGAGCGATTGGTCGCTTGCAATTCATAAGACTGCTCGAGAATTACGAGGGATCAGCGATTCACCGCTGCGATTTGTGCGTACATGTGAGAAGCTCGCTCAGTCCGTCAAGATTTAAAGAAGGCGGAAGGGTCGAGAGGGAGGCAAAACTTTCGAACAGGTAGGAGGTCATTATTACATTAGAGTCCCCGAAATTATATTTCCAAACACGAGTTCACACTCAAAAGGATACCGTGTCATTCCGAACCAAAACCCCTCACACCACTAGGCTCGGATTGGGGGGAGAGGGGGGGGGGGGAGCGAACGTGTTTCATTGGAGGGAATTATGACAACCCAAAAAGCAAAATCACTTTAATAGCGACTGATGTAAAAAATTACATTTGTTTTAAAACATTTTATACAAGATTGTTGGAACTTTAATAGCGGCAACTATTTATTTACAAAATAGATACGTGTTTCAAAGTTTTACTGACCTTCAGAGTAGTCACCAGCATTGTGTATAACCCGTTGCCAGAGACGTGGAAGTCGCAGGATACTCTTAGCAGTGCCAGTTATGTTGACAGTTCGAGCGGCGCGGTCTATTGCCCGACGAATTTGTAGCAGTTGTGAAGCGAATGCCGTTAAGTGTTTCCTTCAGTTTAGATGTTTAAATGTTTAAATGTGTGTGAAATCTTATGGGACTTAACTGCTAAAGTCATCAGTCCCTAAGCTTACACACTACTTAACCTCAATTATCCTAAGGACAAACACACACACCCATGCCCGAGGGAGGACTCGAACCTCAGCAGGGACCAGCCGCACAGTCCATGACTGCAGCGCCCGAGACCGCTCGGCTAATCCCGCACGGCCTTCAGTTTAGAAATCGAGTTGAACTCACGAGGGCTTTAGCCAGGGGAGTGCAGTAGGTGATATAGCACTTAGCAGCCCCATCAGTCAAACAAATCAGTAACAGCTTGCACTTTACCTTCTTGAGCACTGCCCTGCAAAATGGTGATCAGGTGCTGCAGAAGGTATCATCACTTCTGTCTCTAAGCTGATCGTAGGTTCTGTTCCAAAAACGAATCAGTAACAGTTTGCACTGTACGTGCTTGAGTATTGTCCGACAAAATGATGGTCAGGTCCTGCAGAAAGTGTCATCACTTCTATCTCTAATCTGGTCGTAGGTTGTGTTCCAAGGATAATCAGCATAGAGACAGAAGTGATGACACTTTCTGCAGGACCTGACCATCACTTTGCAGGACAATGCTCAAACACGTACAGCGCAAACTGTTACTGATTTGTTTGACTGATGGGGCTGCTAAGTACTATACCACCTACTGCACTCCCATGACTAAAGCCCTCGTAAGTTCAACTCGATTTCTAAACTGAAGGAAACACTTCACGCCATTCGCTTCACAACTGCTATAAATTCGTCGGGAAACAGACCGAGCCGCTCTAACTGTCAACAGAACTGGCATTGCTAAGAGTATCCTACGACTTCCACATCGCTGGCAATGGCTTATACACAATGCTGGTGACTACTTTGAAGGTCAGTAAAACTTTAAAACGAGTATCTATCTTGTACGAACTGGAAATAAATAGTAGCCACTGTTAAAGTACCAAACCTCGTATATTTAATTGGGCATTTTTCAAGAATGAATACCTACGCGTCTGTGGCTCGTTAAAATGTGGACGTGACGGCAGATTATATCTGAACGTGATGAGGGGGAAGGAGGGACAGTGAAAATCTGTGACTAGTTTTGCGGATATTACGATGCGTAAATTTGTTCAGGAAGTTGATTAATACATCCTCAAGCGTGCCTTGTGCCGCACGCGAACATGTTCTTGTTTTATGAAATCATCTTCTGCAAATGAGCAGCATTTTGTGGCATATTCGTGAAAGGATGGCGAATGTGGTGTATGGACAATGAATGTAGATTTTAGATTCTTGATTTGTGGCACAACGAAATTAATAAGAACAAATGTAACTGAAATAAGTATGAAGTATTTGTTGAAATTTTGTTTAGAAGCAGGAAACGGACGAGGAAACGAAACCACTGACTTTACAATATTCTAATTCAAAACAAAACTTCCATGACGACAAAGAAACACTGATGAAGAGGAATGTTCCCTATACCGCAAGATGTGCTACAACTATAACGATTCCAACTAATTTGCAGAAAAGCGCTGCAACAGCTCTTGCTTATCGTTGGCAGTTTTCTTCGCTTAGTTCTAACACTAAAGTTAATCCCAGCGAGAACTGTTTCGTTTTATACCGAAAGCGTTAGATAACTCAATGTTAAAACAAAATGACAAATAAACACAATAGCATGACCACCTCCTCCTGTCCCCCATATTGGTGATAAAATGTTAATAGCAACAATTTTTTCCTTAGTAAGCCTGACACACACATACACACACAATGCGCGCAAACATACACACGCACATCACGTGCAAAGACCAACACATTACAGCGCGTAAATTTCTGTCCCATGTGCAGAATGTATTTTTCTCTAAATTAATTACTGAGTAATAACCGCAATTTTTGTATTCTAGTGTATGTTGGTAAAATGTCACTCCGCAGAGCATCACTATAAAGAAGGAAGTCACAACTATATATTTTCTGAGTACCGGTACGTCTTCCGTATTATCTCGTTTGTTGATACATCTAATTTTGAATATATTGCACCACTGAACTTACCTAAATAAAATATTTATCCCTTTAGTCAATAAAATACATATTCACTAATAATGGAATGAGGAACATAATGAAGTAATGTGAAGCTTTTGTTTCAAAGAGAATATTTACCAGGAACACGACATAGCTATTTTTCTTTGCTCAGCTTTAGTACTTTGTTCCAGCCTTTCTTCTTCCATATGAAGTTGTCATTGTTAGTTTGCCTCAAGCCCTTAAGATTGCAGTTATCTTCAGTCACTACACCTTATTTAAACCTTTTCCAGTCTCATACATTTATTTTCATGTACATTTTTAACCAATGTAGTATCAAGATCTATTTTTGAAAGAAACCAAGTGTGAATTAGCAATACTGTAGCACGTTAACAACGCTCTGTGGTAATGGCAGAATCATGTCGTAATGATTTTCTTACGAACATCTTTTGTGAAAATTGTAAATAAATGAAGCCGTAGGATTCAAACATTTCCACGGGCAATATTTCTTTGTATGGGCGCAAACAATGTTTTTACGCGATGTACCAAAGCCTTTAATTTGTTATAGAGTTAAGTCTATTTCGACTTTTTGTTACTTTATCGGCAAAATTTTGGTCAGTGCATATACACGACTGATAAGTTTCAGCAGACTTACAGAACACGAATAATAAATAAATGTTGTCAAGTGTGACTGGATTATAGAATCAGTGAGAACGCGTGAGCACGTCAAAATATTAGCTCTCGACATCAAACCACGTCAGGTAGATGGGCTTACAGCGCTTCAGGTCTGTTAGGACGGTACGGTCATGCTGGTGTAAATGAACTGTGTAAAATTTTGGAAAAAAAATAATGAACAGCCGATGTGGAAACGGCGACTTAACCCTTTCACAAACTGCCAGCACGAAGTCTGTGATCCAAAACTGACGGCCGGCCGATGTGGCCGCGCAGTTCTAGGCGCTTCAGTCTGGAACCGTGTGACCGCTACGGTCGCAGGTTCGAATCCTGCCTCGGGCATGGATGTGTGTGATGTCCTTAGGTTAGTTAGCTTTAAGTAGTTCTAAGGTCTAGGGGACTGATGACCACAGATGTTACGTCCCATAGCGCTCAGAGCCATTTAAACCATTTGAACAAAACCTGACGAAAACATCTAGGGAAGTAATTGAAACACGGTGGAAGAAAAAACGACGTCATTAGCTCAGCTGCAAAAACATAAACTTGGACATCATTGCATTATCATTCCATTTGGATTGAAGTTTATCTAACTTGAGGCTAATACAACAGTGTCATTGACAAAATAAAGATGGTTCGGATACTCTATCACTTTCGACCCTGCATTCGGGGTACTATTATTTCTTCTTCCGATATTTTGACTGATACTCTTCCAGCCATCTTCAAGGGGACTAGCTGGCAGAATTAAAGTTGTGACCGCTTCCTCTAGGGCTTTTGAAAATAGTAGAGGTTTACCACAGTTCCGATAAATTCTAATGGAAGTTGTAGCTCAAAAAAATGGTTCAAATGGCTCTGAGCACTATGGGACTTAACTTCTGAGGTCATCAGTCCCCTAGAACTTAGAACTACTTAAACCTAACTAACCTAATGACATCACACACATCCATGCCCGAGGCAGGATTCGAACCTGCGACCGTAGCGGTCGCACGGTTCCAGACTGAAGCGCCTAGAAGCGCTGGGCCACGAAGTTGTGGCATTGATGTATATATGCACTGATGAGTCTCAACATTATTACCACATCTACATCTACACTTATACTGTGCAAACCACTGTGGAGTGCTTGGCAAAGCGTAATTCCCATTTTACCAAAATGTGTGTGGATTGCTAAGGGACCAAACTGCTAAGGTCATCGGTCCCTAGTCTTAAACACTATGTAACCTACCTTAGACTAACTTCCAATAAAGACAACACAACAGCCATGCCCGAGGGAGGGCTCGAACCTTCGACGGGGGAAGCCGCACGAACAGTGACAAGGCGCCCCAGACCCCCATATTACCAGTTATTAGCGCTCTTTCCCTTACCATTCACGTGTGGAGCGCAGAAGGATAATTGCTCAATCGTCTCTCTGGGTCTAATCTTGTCTCCGCTATGCTTATAGGGCCGATACGTACGGGGTCATAGTATACGTCTAGATCAGGGATCCCCAAACTATTTTGGACAAGTGACCCTTTTTCCAAAATGAACTGTTACCTCAGACCCCCATGGCCAAATAACTTACTTTTCAGATCAACCCCCTTATTCATAATGGTCCGCTAACTTAAAACAGCTGCTACAGAGTGTTATTTTTCATTCTGACTGAGGTCAATAGAAGAAGACAGAGTGAGAATTAGCAATGCTTTAAGTTAGCACACTATTATGAATAAGGGGCCTATCTGTAGTTTTTTCCTATTGATACAAAATACCTAGGTACTAAGGTACCTCGTCGACCCCCAGAATCAGTTTTCGTTTATGTCGACCCCTAGGAAACCGATATCAACCCCTTGGGGTCGATATCGACCACTTTGGGAATCCCTGCTCTAGATGTACACTTCAAGTTGGTTCTTGGAATTTTCTAAGTAGACTTTCGTGGGGTAGTTTGCGTCTGTCTTCAAGAGTCTGCCAGCTCAATGCTTTCAGCATCTCCGTGACACTCTCCCACAAGTAAAACAACCCTGTCATCATTCGACCTTCCCTTCTTTGTATACGCTCAATATTCCTTGTTAGCTCTGTTATGCATGGTCCCACACACTTGAGGATACAGACTGTCCCCAGAGGAATGGTAAATACACAGGGATATGACAGGAACAATCGTGTGAAGCAAAAACGTCTAGGCCGACCGTAGTTGCCGAGCGGTTCTAGGGGCTACAGTCTGGAACCTACTCTGTAGGAATCAGCATGGGTTTCGAAAAAGACGGTCATGTGAAACCCAGCTCGTGCTATTCGTCCACGAGACTCAGAGGGCCATAGACACGGGTTCACAGGTAGATGCCGTGTTTCTTGACTTCCGCAAGGCGTTCGATACAGTTCCCCACAGTCGTTTAATGAACAAAGTAAGAGCATTATTTGATTGGATTGAGGAGTTCCTAGATAACAGAAGGCAGCATGTCATTCTCAATGGAGAGAAGTCTTCCGAAGTAAGAGTGATTTCAGGTGTGCCGCAGGGGAGTGTCATAGGACCGTTGCTATTCACAATATACATAAATGACCTGGTGGATGACATCGGAAGTTCACTGAGGCTTTTTGTGGATGATGCTGTGGTATGTCGAGGGGTTGTAACGATGGAGGATTGTACTGAAATGCAGGAGGATCTGCAGCGAATTGACGCATGGTGCAGGGAATGGCAATTGAATCTCAATGTAGACAAGTGTAATGTGCTTCGAATACATAGAAAGATAGATCCCTTATCATTTAGCTACAATATAGCAGGTCAGCAACTGGAAGCAGTTAATTCCATAAATTATCTGGGAGTACGCATTAGGAGTGATTTAAAATGGAATGATCATATAAAGTTAATCGTCGGTAAAGCAGATGCCAAACTGAGATTCATTGGAAGAATCCTAAGGAAATGCAATTCGAAAACAAAGAAAGTAGGGTACAGTACACTTGTTCGCCCACTGCTTGAATACTGCTCAGCAGTGTGGGATCCGTACCAGATAGAGTTGATAGAAGCGATAGAGAAGATCCAACGGAGAGCAGCGCGCTTCGTTACAGGATCATTTAGTAATCGCGAAAGCGTTACTGAGATGATAGATAAACTCCAATGGAAGACTCTGCAGGAGAGACGCTCAGCAGCTCTGTACGGGCTTTTGTTAAAGTTTCGAGAACATACCTTCACCAAAGAGTCAAGCAATATATTGCTCTCTCCTACGTATATCTCGCGAAGAGACCATGAGGATAAAATCAGAGAGATTAGAGTCCACACAGAAGCATACCGACAATCCTCCTTTCCACGAACAATACGAGACTGGAATAGAATGGAGAACCGATAGAGGTACTCAGGGTACCCTCCGCCACACACCGTCAGGTGGCTTGCGGAGTATGGATGTAGATGTAGATGTAGACCACTACAGTCGCAGGTTCGAATCCTGCCTCGGGAATTGATGTGCGTGATGTCCTTAGGTTAGTTAGCTTTAAGTAGTTCTAAGGTCTAGGGGACTGATGACCTCAGACGTTAAGTCTCATAGTGCTCAGATCCACTTTTTTAAAAAGAAAACGTCTCGTAAACAAGGACTCTGAATTGTGTACCTTAAGAGCTAAGAGCACTTCTTGATTAGATGTGTGTGGCGTGGAGGGGAAAGAGATTTTAGGGCAATGGTTACGATTATAAGCTTTTCTCACTGTGTCACGTGGCCCCTATGCCACCACGCGACATTCAGTCCCACACTGGACAGTGTTCATAATGTTCTGGCTCTTAAGTGTACATTTCAGTTTGTTAAACTGTTCCCTTCTGGAACAAATCCTTCAATGAAGCATAATAATTTTTGTAGATGAATAAATGAAAATAAAACAAGGCTGTCCATCTTTGAAGAAAATAATCAATGGTCTTGACCAATTTTGAAAGTAGCTGCTGTTTTAGAATTACTTTTATGCAGCTTATTGGCAGTTATGAGGTGTACGTTCACTGTGAAGTTAACACATCTTTGTGTAGGCACAGAATGTGTGCCTGGTCAAGATAAATGAATCAGTGGCCATTCATAGGGAGAGTAAAAGGAGAAGGTGAAATGTGCATTTTAAGAATTACGGTTTATTCCCGGTTTGGCGCCAATTAGCTTTGTCGGGGGCAAGAGATGATGTTACAAGACTAACTCTTCAAATGGTTCAAATGGCTCTGAGCACTATGGGACTCAACTTCTGAGGTCATTAGTCCCCTAGAACGTAGAACTAGTTAAACCTAACTAACCTAAGGACATCACACACATCCATGCCCGAGTCAGGATTCGAACCTGCGACCGTAGCGGTCTCGCGGTTCCAGACTGCAGCGCCTAGAACCGCACGGCTACTTCGGCCGGCAAGACTGACTCTGAACACGTGGGTGCACAGCAGCAAGGTTAACACGTCCTGGCCAGCTGGATTGTATTACAGTGTCAAAGGTTGTCAAGAACGTCGTCCTGTTACTCATCGTACTGCTAACCGTTGGTTTCATGAGGCCCTTTGTGCCACTCCTTAAGCCTTTGCGTGTCGATTCTGAGCAACGGTGTATCTGACAAAGGAGACGGCACGAGCGTGGGGTCGGGGATTTGTCCGCAATTTTGTGTGGTGAAAGAGGACCCCTAACACCTCACGTGGTTAAAATATTAGGACGCACTACCCTGAAAATCCAGGGAAAAGTCGATCCAAAGTTTCTTAGGTGCCTTGTGAGTATAAAATGTTAGTCCGTTGCCGAGCCGCCGTCTGTCCTAGCACCTGCAAGTCACACATGAGAAATAAATCAGTAGTGCAGCAGATACAAGAATATGGCGACAAACATCTGGTGTCTGATATAAAGGAAGATCTTGAACTCCCTATGGTTGCGTTTAGAAGGCTGGAACTGATAAAAATAACAAGGCAGTGAAGTATTTTGCCATGTCGCTGTTCGGGACTGCTCTTCTGTCCCCGTAATTTACCCTGGAAGGAACACACATCAAGGATTTACTGAATGATTAATTTGGGTCTGGGAAATGATGATGAGGAACCGGCTGCAGAAGAAGAAAATGTGCTGCTGGACTGCAACCAGTTGAAGGTGACGCTGAAGGTGCTAAATTGTGCTACTGCTAAAGACTCATTCTTTGAATGCTGTAATTTATGACTGCAATTATCTGTCACCTTATTTATGTCATTTCATTGTAGCCATTTTTGTTACTGTTTTTGTGAAATAAAAAAAAAGATGGTTAGGGCTCTTACTCTTACGCCAGAGGTCTCGGGTTCGATTCCTCCTCCGGCACTTCTTCTTTTTTCTTCTGTTTCTTTTTCTTTTGTTATTCCACCAATTATTCAGAAAGTTTCCCAAACCTACATTATCTTTAACAAATTCGTTACATTACTGAATAAAACTTATTTTCTTTTTGTCCAACAACACAATTCATGGCGCTGGGTTTTCCATTTTTCATTGTAAAGTATATAAGGAGAATCATTGGGTTTTTAATCAGAATAACAAATTCGATTGGGGGACATTCCATTTTTATACATATAATAATTATAAACAAGAACTGCAGTGGTAATTATCGTAAAAACAAATAAAGCAATAATTTTTGCGTCATCTGGGGAAACATATAATAGTGGATTTTTTACAATCACAGGGCGTTTGCAATAAGTTTGCACAAAAATATTCCCCATTAACATTTACGAAAATGTTTTGAGTCGTTGAGCGAGGCATCTGTCAATCGTACTTTGGCAAGAAGTGTAGATGTGGTAGAGAGTCAAATGCTTCCTGTAAATCAAGATATACTGTCTCTACTTGACTGCCATGTTATGTGGCTTTCAGAATGTCGTGTAAGAAAAGTGCGAGATGGATTTTAAATGGTCGATATTTTCGGAACCCATACTGGCTGGCATTAAGAAGGTCATTTTTTTCGATATATGTCATTATATTTCAGCTCAGAATATGTTCTAAGATCCTACAGCAAATCGAGGTCAAGGATATTGGACAGTCATTTTTGGATCACTTCTGCTGCCCTTTTTGTAGTTGGGTGTGACTTATGCTGTCTTTAAATGACTAGACGCATTTTTTTTTTCGAGGGATCTTCGATATACTGTGGTTAAAAGAGGGGCTAACACAGCTACAATATGATAAGATTCTAGTAGGCTATGGAGTTTCATTCAGTTTCAGCTGTTTTACAACACCACTGACACTAATATCTATTTCAATCACCTTTGCACTGCTGTGAGAATTAAATTTGAGCAATACCCTTGGATTTTCCTTTGTAAAGGACCATTTGAAAACGAAGTTAAGCATTTCTGCTTTTACTTTGTTATCCTCAGTTTCAGTTCCTGTCTCATACATGACTAATTGGACACTAACTTTGGTACCACTAAAAGTCTTTATATACGAATAGAGTTTATTTGGGTTTTCTGAAAGATCATTTGACAATATTCTGCTACGGTTCAGTAGTCTGTTTCTTTAGAAGCTTCTTTATAGTGATTGTATACAATGGAGAATCCCTCCTATTAGGGTTATTCTGCTGGGTTCTTACCTATCCAGTGCAGGGTCTTCTGAACTATTTCTTTACATGCTCCCGTCCTGTGCTAAAAGTTTCGAACTCATCAATGACATACGATGCCGCTGATTTTTTATCTGATTTGCTGAAAATATAAATCCTTTGTATTTGTTTTAGTTGCTTTTGTACTTTTATACTCATTGTTGTCACAACTGCCTCGTTATGACTGATACCCGTGTCTATGCAAACATCCTCGAAGAGATCAAGTATATTTGTCCCTAAGAGATCTAGTATATTTCCAACTTGAGTGGGCTACTTTTCCAGGTAGTTCTCTGAGAATTCATTGCGTAATGTTTCGCAGGACGTCTTGTCACCCCCAGCACGTACAAAACAGTAATTTTCCCAATTAAGTGTTAGATTATTAAGTCTCTACCAATGAAGAGAGTTTTATTGCGGAACTTTTGTACTAGTGAATTTAGGTTTTGCATAAAGTTTTCGGTTACCTCTGAAAGTGAGTCTTGTGGTCGATAGAAGGAGAGAATTATAAGTTAATGCCCACCCTTGATACTGAGTCGTGTCTGGACAATCTCATATGCAGGTTCAGTGTGTTTTATATTTACTGCGACAGTCACATCAACTCAGTTTGCAATCAGCTTACTCTTTCTATATCCACTTGAATGTTCCCCAAATATCTCACTGCTGTCTATTTCGTGTTGTAATCAACTTCCTATATGTAACATAATGTGAGCTCCACAATTTTTAGGAGCCTTTCAAACACTGGCTCGGATTCTTCGCTGGTTAATCACTATGATTTTGGCACTCATACCTATGGGGACATTTCTTTCGATCTTATACTAACACGTCCAGGTCCTCTACAGCTATGTTATCTGAACTGGCTGGAGGGTCACCAAGAAACCCCTGTGCATAACCCCGCCCCCCCTCCTCCCTTCTCACCCACCACACACACACACACACACACACACACACACACACACACACACACACACACACAATCAGCTGCCTGGATTGCAGTCTCTGGCGTGTAACTAACTCTTAGAGGCACCCTACAGTTCTCAACCCAATGGCTAAAGTGAAGGAAGTCGCAGCATAGCTCATCACAGGACTTTCAAAGTCTTAGGTTCAGTCTGTCCACTTGACTCAGAAGTAGGGGACCACTGTCAGTTCTAGGGAAAATACTGCAAATTGTGCACTTTGTTAAAAATCCGTGAGCAGGACTAGTCTTACCAACCATCTCTGTCAGTCTCTGGAATAATCCAAGTATAACCCCAAAGCCCAGACGACAGACAAAATTTGTCCCAAAGCGATCCATGACTTGCAGTTTCTTGCAACCTGCTCCTTCAATGGCTGCCAGAATATCCTCTTCAACATGTTGAGTGAGACCTCCAGGCTTACACACTGAATGCATCTGGTGTTCTTTCTCATTCTTTGCTTCAATTTCACTAAGAGGTACCGTTATTCACCATGCGTTTGAACTGAAGACGAGTAATAGACCCTAGCCTTTTGTGTTTGCCTGAAACACCAGGACTCCCGCGGGATGTAGTGAGTCTCACTAGCTCAATTTTAGTTCCAGTGGAAGACAGCTTCTCGGACACGTTGATTGCTGGTATCGCCACAACACTCTGAGTTCTCCCTGATTGTTGTCTTCCCTTTTTAGGGTGCCTAGCCCTACAACCACAGTCAAACAGAGATCTCATACTTCCTGTAGAGAGACAGGATTCACAGGAGAGAATATTACTTGGGGTACCTTTGCTGTCTCTGGTATGTGATTCTCATGACATTTCTCATCACGTCCATTCAAGCAGCTTCTAATCGTTTGGCAGTAGTCAGGGCTATTTCCAGCTTCTAACGAATGTCAATTAATTCATATTGTATAAAGCATTCAGAGTGGGGCTGAACTGTAGTTGGTGCAATGTTTTACAGAACAGTGGACAAATAACTTTAAAATAAGCTTGCTGATTCCCTTTTAATTTATGGATCTTGCTAGGGTTTGTTTATATTTTAAGTTACCTCATTGTGATCTTCAGCTCAGAGTGGTCTGCGAACCCCCGACTTGTTAAATATTCTTCTTTTTGTAGAATGACTTAATTTTTAGTAAAAACCAATATTTGGCAACTCAAATCTTTCAAGGCTTTTATTGCGCCTTTAAATACAACACATATTAGATCATAAGCATCTTGTTACAGGAGACATTCTGTGTAACCAATAACAAGCCTTTTTTCAATACATACATCTACATATTATTGATATAAACTTCTGGTCATTGGTATTCCTTGACAGTGTGGCTGTTGCAGAAGACTCTTTGCTGCCTTTGACTGCTTTGCCCTTCAACTCCAAGCACTTCTTCAACTTTCTTGGAACGACAAAACCAGGCAGAATACCTAACGCAAATAAAAGAAGACAAAAAACAGGACATGTCCCCTAATAAATCTGCTAACATAATAGTTAAAACTTTATTTTCTGAACGATTATCCTGTATAACAAAAATGCATATTATTCTACTAATCAAGCCTGTTCATTTATATTCCAAATTAATGTGAGATTTCACTTCCACCCAACGAAATTATTTACTTCCAAACTTTAGCTACAAAATATCTGGAAAATCTCATACCCTCACAATCTGTTAAACTAAAACTATTATTATCTGTTTTTAAGAACTGAAGCAATTAGTACTCAAATCGAAATTTGTACTAAAGCAACAGTAAAAGCTGACATAAAAGTTAACTAATATCCTTATACTTTTTTGAGGTTGTCTATAAAAAATTTCAAAATTGCATTAATGTTCGATAAATGTAGATAATACACACGTCTGCTGAAAGGTAAAACTAAATGCAATACAATATGTTAGTTATAATATGTGCTACAGTAACTAAATCACAAATGACTATTTACTATGAAACAGGTTATACATAACACTCGTGAATTCCGAAAATTCTAAAAAAAAAGTATATTCATTCACGTTGATATGCACTGAAATGCAGACTAAATGATTCTTTGAATGAGGATATTACTGCTAAAACTGTGAATAGCAATGAAGCACGAATGTTGAATACAACTGATGCTACAGCAGGAAAAACTTTTTTCGAAGCACACAATGCACGAATTATCATGACACATACTCGAGTTTTACACATTCAATACGAGAAACCCTTTAAATTTTACATTAAGTTTTTTCGTCCTAAGTTTTCGAGGCGAGTTTGACACATGTGATTTTACTCGGGCCCAAAGGAAATACCAGAAGCCCAACTGCACACGTACCGATTTTGCACGTAGCTGGTTTACGTCACCTTCTGGACTGATGTGCCAAAGATGAACACTCCAGCTTCAGCATACCCCACACAAACAGCGTAAAATGTGCAACACAACCAACTAAATCTTTCGTTTGCTGCAGCTATGACAATGTTGCTTAAATATACCAAATAGGACTGACAAGGAACATCGAATATATACAAGGTTGGGCAACACTAGTGGTCACCTGTTTGTTTGACCAATGGGAGAGTATCACAGAAATGCTGAATAAACGAAACTGGCAGTTACTTAATGGCAGACGCAAACTATCCCAAGAAAGCCTACTTACAATGTTTCAAAACTCAGTTTTGAATGATGAATGAGGAATATATTGCAACTTCCTACGTGTTCCTCCCATAGCAGTTGTGAGGAGAAAATTAGATTAATCACAACATGCGAAGAAACATTTAAAAGGCCATTCTTCCCACTCTCCATTCGTAGATGGACTGGGAAGAAGCCCTAATATCTGCTACATTGAAAAGTACCCTCTGCCGTGTACTTCGCAGTGGTTTGCAAAGTATGGGTGTGGATGTAGATGAGGCCTCAAATGGCTATTAATATAAAAAATTAGTGCAAAACAAAACACACCCAATGGATGCTTACTCTTCCAAAATTCAAATAATCGTGAACTGTCAGGTGCTAATTTCAAGTAGTATATTGTATTATATTTCATTTCATATGCTGAACAGGTGTTGTTTTGTACTTTGTGGCCGTTGATCAGTACATGTTCACAGAAGCAGGAAGTCATCATCACTGATATTACTGCCAAACTATGTTACACAACAGCAGGTGGCATTCATTAAGTAATTGTTGCACAACATCCTTTATTAAATAAAAACTTCAGCTGTAAAAAATGGTATGGGATAGTTGACGAGAAACTGCATATAAATGTGGTATGTGATGTGCTGTATTCATATTTGTTGATCATTCTACCATAAACCGAGAACTAACAGCTCTATCTCTAATTTCACATTCTAATGGCGACTTTCTCAAGATGTGTGACATGTGCATGCAAACAGTGGTAAGTGTCAAAACCATTGCTACCAGCAATAGCAACTTGCCAGTGTTCATACAAGGAAAATGCTTCTCGGGCATTATGTAGATAACTATGACTCAGATAAAGATGCTAAACATGTTCTTGAATGCAAATACAATAAAAAAGTTGTTGGTTATCTGATAAATGTGAATGAATATTTAAACAGGCAGTCATTGTTATCTCTTACCACAGTTTACATGACTGTGAGATCGAAGAAATGTTAAGGACCATTCATAATATTATTAATGTGCTGTAGTAAGGTGGCAATAAAATTAATTTTATATTGTGCTGTATTACAGATTAATTTTTTGAAATTGTTATGCTTTATTATTGCAAAAAATTATATTGAAAATCTTAGTATCATAAACTGAAAGAATTCAGACTTTTGAAATTTGTATTTTTGGATACAATTTATGTTTTTAAAAATACATGTTTCTCTAGAAATGTTTGAAAACTGTGACTTACCAAAAAAAGAATATCTTAATTATGAGCTTTTATTGAAACTGTACTACATAATTTCTCAAAACAACCAACTTGTCCCCTCCAGTTGTTTACAGCTGAATTCTTTAATTAATTTTATACTCACATCTATAAATAAGCACCACATTCGGGCTTGAGTGTCTCTATAATGCACTGTAATGAAACTCTGCTCATGAGTACAACATGAAGGTGTTGTTCACAATGAATGAAAGTGTCTCTCAATTTTTCTATAGTCAACAAAAGGTCGTACGTGAGCAATGGTGCATGAATGTGGGTTACTTGGAAATTTGTGCATTGTGAAGTGTAAAACGATAGGCAATAAAGAGGAAAAATTATCGACAGTCATAAGTTTTTTCTATCACATAAACGAATGAAAACTGAAAGCGAAAGTGAGATAATTGCAAAATATTCTGCCAGCAATGAAATACAGCAAGAAAAGGGTGAGCCAAATTCAAATACCTCTATTAAAAATCCCACTAATTTTACTAGTTGAGAAAATATAGATCTAGCTAGTACCTCTGCTATATTCAAGTGCTTTGATGAAAAGGCTACTGGTATTTCTGTTGTGAGAAGTTATGTAGAAAAAAGGGAGATTGATGAGTTGTAAAGTATAAGCATTTACAGAATCCATGGCAACATGACAAAAATTATACAATAATTTCAAGAATGACATAAAGAGGACATTTCACTTGGACTGGCAGTCATTATATCCATGATTTGTTTATTCTAAATGTGCACCTCCAAAATTGTTTATGCTTTTACACCCATCTGTATCACATGGCAGCCATAATGATGTATTCAGAAGCTGTCAGTCTGTGAACTTCAAAAAGTTTCACAAATCACGAAAAATGCATATCAGTTCTGAATTGCATAAATGAGCAACTGAAAAGTTAAGCAATTTTATTAATTTTATGACAACTGAACAACAGTGCAGAAGCATTTGTCAGAGACAATATTGCAAAATTGGTGCAAACTAACTACCTAAGTTGAAATAAATTGTTCTTGTGTATTATATGGGTTATCTATAAGAGGAGAAACGAATTTAGATGCAGTTTTTGATTATTTATTGCAGTTTAGAGTGCAATCAGGTGAGGAAGCACTGTTCCAACATTTTGAAAGTGTCCTTAAAAATTGCACATATATTTCTCATAGAGCCAAAGATGATACAGATTCTGAAACAAACTGTACAGATCTAAGCTATGCATTATCCTACAGATCATATGTGAGAGTGAACGCGACATTGTTTCCACATAAATCGATTTGAAAATCCATGTTGAATCATGTGGTAGTACAAAATGTGGGAAACATTATATACCAAAAAAAATTATGACAGGAAAATATTGTAAATGGTGGGAAAACATAAAATCTAGGAAAGTAAAAACAGAGTTCATTATAATTACACCATTAGCTTCTTTACATTTACAAAGCTGATCAGGCACTCAACGGTGCACTGTAGAAACAAATAGGTTTGAACGATGAGCATATAATTATGTCCTCAATATTTTAAAATCAACAGCGTGGCGAAAATGCTTTGTCCTCACTGAAATGAATATCTGCAGCCACACTTGCAGGTGAGTGTCACAATAGTACAAACAGGGAGTTATCGGCAATACTTGTACTCGCACAATAGGTCTGAGAGATAGATCTCAGCACCACTAATACAAGACTATAAGGAAACCTCTTGGGGTTTTATAACAATCAAATCTGAGTGGGAGCCCTGCAATGTTTGATTTTTGGTAATCCATAACAGGAGCAACTATATGGTGTTGAAATAAGGTGTTTATTCCTGTGGCCACGGGAGTAAAAATATGAAGTAACACAGTAATCTAGAAAAACAGTCAAGTTGTGCAAAGTATTTAGATGATAAAAATATTCCAAATGTTGACCTTCAATTCAAAATCCAGTTTAGGAGGCAGAAACTCAAAGTGGAAAACAATATGGCGTCTAGTAACCCGAAATAAATCAAGCTGTCAGTGTGAAACTTAATGATGGTGTTAGTTAATCTCTACATACTCATCCTTCAGTGCAACACTATCGTCTCAATGATAGATGAATTGATGGAGATCTTTGTTGGGCAATTCTCCATTATAAGTATTCAAGACATGTTCCACCTCAAAAACTACCTCATGATCATTCTGAAAATGCCTACTATACAATGTTTTCTTTACCTGAGGAAAGAATAAGTCACTTTGGTACCACATCAGGATAATAGTGGTGGTTGGGAAAAATTTGATACCTCAAACAAGCGTTATGAGTGATTGTATCATGTGCAGAAGGAATTTGGCCAATATTACGGAGCAAAAGCGCAACATTGGACAATGATTCCTTGTCTTGGTAGCCCCAACCTAATGAGAATATTTTGGTTGTATGCCCCTGTGATGTTCTGTCTCCTACAAGCATACTTTATCACTACCACATTAAGACAGTCTCAAAACCAACTCAGTCTCACCTTGTACGAGGCTGGTTGGATTTTTGCCATTTCTGAGGCTAGTGAATCCACATTTCTACTGTTTGCTCAGGGGTTTGAATGATACACCAGCACTCATGCCCAGTAATTAGCCAGCTAAAGAAGACATCTAGGTTGGGCTGGCACAGCATCAGTATTTTCGCTGCTGACTAAGCTCAGGGGGCTTTTTGAATAAATGGGAGCAATTGTTGCATCCAACAGGAGCAAAATTTGTTATGTCCAAAATGCAAGTTGTTGGAAAGTGGTTTATGAATGATTTTCACTATTTTCACCACAATATTAATAACTGCATCTGGAGAAGAAACTTGTCATGTCTCCTGATCACCACAATGAGACGATGTGTGTGATATGAAATGAATAAAACACAAACACAAAAGTATTACATAATCTCCAAGTTCTACATCTCAAAGTTGCAGCTGATGAAAATACTCACTTTACCCCAGCACCAAATAGTGGAAGTGAGATTATAAAATAGTTGGTATACTACAAAAGATGGGAATCCAGTTTTAAAATTAAGGAAGAGCAATGACTGTAAGTCTTATTAATGACTAAAGCAAAATACACTCCTGGAAATGGAAAAAAGAACACATTGACACCGGTGTGTCAGACCCATCATACTGGCTCCGGACACTGCGAGAGGGCTGTACAAGCAATGATCATACGCACGGCACAGCGGACACACCAGGAACAGCGGTGTTGGCCGTCGAATGGCGCTAGCTGCGCAGCATTTGTGCACCGCCGCCGTCAGTGTCAGCCAGTTTGCCGTGGCATACGGAGCTCCATCGCAGTCTTTAACACTGGTAGCATGCCGCGACAGCGTCGACGTGAACCGTATGTGCAGTTGACGGACTTTGAGCGAGGGCGTATAGTGGGCATGCGGGAGGCTGGATGGACGTACCGCCGAATTGCTCAACACGTGGGGCGTGAGGTTTCCACAGTACATCGACGTTGTCGCCAGTGGTCGGCGGATGGTGTATGTGCCTGTCGACCTGGGACTGGACCGTAGCGACGCACGGATGCACGCCAAGACCGTAGGATCCTACGCAGTGCCGTAGGGGACCGCACCGCCACTTCCCAGCAAATTAGGGACACTGTTGCTCCTGGGGTATCGGCGAGGACCATTCGCAACCGTCTCCATGAAGCTGGGCTACGGTCCCGCACATCGTTAGGCCGTCTTCCGCTCACGCCCCAACATCGTGCAGCCTGCCTCCAGTGATGTCGCGACAGGCGTGAATGGAGGGACGAATGGAGACGTGTCGTCTTCAGCGATGAGAGTCGCTTCTGCCTTGGTGCCAATGATGGTCGTATGCGTGTTTGGCGCCGTGCAGGTGAGCGCGACAATCAGGACTGCATACGACCGAGGCACACAGGGCCAACACCCGGCATCATGGTGTGGGGAGCGATCTCCTACACTGGCCGTACACCTCTGGTGATCGTCGAGGGGACACTGAATAGTACACGGTACATCCAAACCGTCATCGAACCCATCGTTCTACCATTCCTAGACCGGCAAGGGAACTTGCTGTTCCAACAGGGCAATGCACGTCCGCATGTATCCCGTGCCACCCAACGTGCTCTAGAAGGTGTAAGACAACTACCCTGGCCAGCAAGATCTCCGGATCTGTCCCCCATTGAGCATGTTTGGGACTGGATGAAGCGTCGTCTCACGCGGTCTGCACGTCCAGCACGAACGCTGGTCCAACTGAGGCGCCAGGTGGAAATGGTATGGCAAGCCGTTCCACAGGACTACATCCAGCATCTCTACGATCGTCTCCATGGGAGAATAGCAGCCTGCATTGCTGCGAAAGGTGGATATACACTATACTAGTGCCGACATTGTGCATGCTCTGTTGCCTGTGTCTATGTGCCTGTGGTTCTGTCAGTGTGATCATGTGATGTATCTGACTCCAGGAATGTGTCAATAAAGTTTCCCCTTCCTGGGACAATGAATTCACGGTGTTCTTATTTCAATTTCCAGGAGTGTAGATTATAAATGTTCTTCACTAAGGTTGTATGTTAAATTTTCAATATTGCTCAAAATTCAAAGGATAGGAAATTAGTCTTTCAAACATTTCAAAATGTTATCATATATTTGGTTGAGAAAGTATATACTTACACACATATCAAACAATACTCATAAGGCAATACATAGTGCCTTTTTAGTTTATGTGTTATATTTCGTTTTCTTTCTACCAAATGATGTCAAGAACCTCAGTATTTTTCATTTAGTAGAGCTGAATATTTTAATTTTAAACATTTTTATATACACAGGGCATCTGTTTTAATTGACGACATTAAAATATCTCGAAAACTACACATCAGAGCAAAAAACTTATAATTCAAATTTGTTTGTATCGGAGGGGCACGCAATGATATCACACTCAACCCCTATTCCACCCCATACGTGAAATATTCCACAGGAACTCCATTTTTAATGAAGGTAACGATTCTATGGCAAAATCGGCATACGTTTTGTCTGAAGTATTTTCTTCATTTCGCCACACATCGCATTGTAATCTGAGGAATAAAAATGGATACACAATCGTAATTTATGACATGTTACTCGATGGGCCTTGAATATTCAATAGCATGTGGGAGCCCACCTCCATACTGTGATGGTAGGACACACCAGAATTTCATAACTTTTAATTGGAGACGCCTTTTTGCACCATTGTATTTCTCTGACATATCGAACATGTGACTCCTCAATGCGCCATTGTGGCTTTGGCTCGAGGCAAGCATTACTCTACTCTTCCAGATAGTGTAAGTGTCGAAATGTAATACTGCCAACTTCAGTGCACTTAGTGATCCACCTTTCAAATGATCATGCATAGGACAGAAACATATCTGCAGGAATGTCAGCACAGGCGTTTCTGATGTAGTCAGCCATGTCTTCATGCCCTGTTGCCACCTGCTGGTCCTCCTTATCTCTTAAATATCCCCACAGAAAGAAATCCAAATCCAGTGACCTAGTGGGCCAACTATAGGGCCACCTCTGCCGATCCACCGACCAGTGTAAGCAAGGTCTATTACCACCTGTTTTTCAGTTGTATAATGCCCTGGGCAATCATCATGCTGAAACCACATACATCGTCCAGGGCAATATCCTGCAATAGTACCAGTAGTTTCTGTTCCAAAAAGTTCAATTTTTGCTTTCATTCCACGTGCCATCGATAAAACAGGACTAATGAGTTTGTTCCCCATGATGCCACATCATACGTTAACTGGCCAAATATATTGATGATCTGCTTGCCATAACCAGTGGGGATTGCCTACACTCCAGTAATGCATGTTATGCCAGTTAATGCGAGCATGGTTTGTGAATGTAAACTCATCGGAATATACTACCTTGGCAAAGAATGTAGGGGTCGTTTGCATTTGTTGACATGGCCATTCACAAAACACTACCTGGGCATGGGAATCGACCCCATGAAGCTCTTTATGCAGTGACACATGGTATAGATGATACTTATGTTGATGCAGTATTGTGATAATACTACCTATGGACATAATGGAATTGTGGTGCAATTGCCAAGCGCTTATCTGTGGACTGTGATACACTGCCATTAGTATAGTTATTTCATTACCTGCTCTTGTAACCCATTTGTTTCGTTTCCTTTTGCCAGCCTGCATGTTGCCATCAGACATAAAGGCATTCACAACCTTGTTAAAGAATGAATGAGAGCGAGCTTCTCTGGAAAACTCTCAGCATACAAGGGAACATCAGTCTCGACATTTCTCCTACATTCTCTATAAAGCAGTGTTAATTTACGTTTTCTTTTATTCTGTGGTTGCAACATTCATCATTCACTTGCACATCAGTTCTCTAAATGATAGGTAGGTGTGCAGCCAATAGACACTGTGCAAATATTGTAAGGTTTAGAGCTGCTATCTGTTCTATGTCTGCATGGTCAGTGTACTGCCTGTTATAATTGTTGTTGTAGTTCACTACATGACCATTATGGTGTGTTGAGTAGTCCCCTGTTCGATGTGTCAGAGCAATACAATGCTGCGAAGGGGTTTCAGATTAGAAGTTATGAAATATTGGCCTGTCCTACCCTTGCAGCATGGAGGTGGATTCCCATGTGGCATTAGATATTCAATGGACATTGGGTAGCATGTCCCACGCATGGGATGGGGTGGTGGGTCGAGTGTGGTATCATTGGATATCCGCTTCTGAGACAAATAAATTGGAACTATAACTATTATTTTATCTGATGTGTAGTTTTCGGGATACTCATATTTCAATGTCTTCAGTTAAACTGCACACCCCATGTCATCTATTTACGTTCTTATTTTTGCACAGTATACGTCCTCTATAATAGCATACTCTACACAAGTCAGCGCCTTCAATACAGCACCATTGTCCAGTTGGATACTTCAATATTTTTTACACTGAGTGTTATTTCACAAGAGAGGCCTAGATCTCTGAAAGCGAAAAGTGATTTCGGTCTTACAACACAGCATCAGATCAAAGCTGATGTCTACACCGCGTATAAATAAGGATATAAATAGCTAAAGCAATTTTCATTAAATAACATTTTTTAAGTGAAAAGGAGAAGGAGAAAAGTACAGTTATTACTGCCATTATTTCCTTCATAGGAAAAACAAACCGTGAATAACGCTAGATTCTATGTATCCCCTTTTAAGTATTGTTTGATGTGTTTGTATGTTCACTACCAAATAAATATCGATATTTTAAAATTTGTTTTATTTCTCAACATTTTTCCACAGACAACTGATAAAGAGCAACTGTTATGAAGTTTTCTGTAGACATTAACAATAGAGTGTGCTTGCTCTTTAATGTTACATGAGGAAGTGCTTGGTTTATTGTGTACACATTGATGACAAGTGACATTTGCTTTATCATTTATTACAGTAATTTACATTACATCATACAATGGTTTCAAGTAACATTTAAGCTTTTGCTCAACAACAGTTACATATGTTATAAATGCTAATTTCTTATATTGGAATAATTTACTTGCAAATTAATTTCCTTCAACTCCGAGTGAATGCACACTAAATTTTTTTTCAGAGAACTGTTGTCTGAGAGTGATTTTTGCAAACAAAGTCATTACAGGAGCTGCATCTTATTGCTGTGGAGATATTCTTTGCTCTTCCTTAAATTACACATCTCCCTTTTTTCTTCACTGGTTTCTCTCGTATATGTGTCTCTTGAACTTGTGTAAATATATAGATATATGCCAACAATAATTGGTAAACTTAGTTTGACAGATCTTTCGATAAGATGTGGCTTTTCATACCAGCCACGTTCAACAATGCTTACTGTACAGCCACTGTCCACCTTCTTGTCATTTATATTACTGTATATTTACTGCAAATTTGTTCAACAATACCAACCCCACACTTTGTCTTATTATAATGTGAGGTATGTTGTTGACCTTATCTACTTTTCCTTCTTAGTGGATTTTGGAAATGTGTACAACCGATTTGTTACATTTAGTTACATACAATTCCATAGTATCCAAAAATTGATGAACTGATTTTCTTATTCTTCTTGAGGAAAAGCTCAGCTGGGATTTCTTTTGTATCCTTTCTTAGGTTTCCTACATAAGTGATTTTGTTTTGTAGCAGAGAGAGAGAGAGAGAGAGAGAGAGAGAGAGAGAGAGAGAGAGAGAGAGAGAGAGAGAGCTAGTGAACAACTCATAAACCAGTTATCTATTGTCACATTTCTATTTGTGCCTTTTATCAGCTCAGTTAATCCCCACTCAATATCAGATGGCTTATTAGAAACGCAAAACGGCCCTTCTGGCTGTTTGCCACAATACACTTCCAACAAACCAGAGTAGCATGACTAAGAATTGCACAGAACAAATATTTTGGTACCATATCTAGATGGTTTTGAGGAATGTGTTGTGCAAAGCTGCACCTCTGAATGGTCATAGTTTTTCATCAATAGTAGCCAATTTTCCAAGAGTACTACTGTTCATGCAGTTATTCACAATTGCATCCCAACAGCTACTAACAGCTGCTGACCTACTTGTTTTACACCTCATATTCTTAGTTCCTTTACTGTCGTATCTGATACACCTGAGAAGTAATAAATATCTCTTGTAACTCATGCAGGATCTCATAAAAGTCATTCCTCTACCGTCATTTGACAAAAGCCCCAATGCAGTTTCGTGGCTTCCACCTTTGAGGCCGATAAAATAAAGAATGCCTATGTTGTTGTTGTCCTCAGTCCTGAGACTGGTTTGATGCAGTTCTCCATGCTACTCTATCCTGTGCAAGCTTCTTCATCTCCCAGTACCTACTGCAACCTACATCCTTCTGAATCTGCTTAGTGTACTCATCTCTCGGTCTCCCTCTACGATTTTTACCCTCCACGCTGCCCTCCAACGCTAAATTTGTGATCCCTTGATGCCTCAAAACATGTCCTACCAACCGATCCCTTCTTCTAGTCAAGTTGTGCCACAAACTTCTCTTCTCCCCAATCCTATTCAATACCTCCTCATTAGTTACGTGATCTATCCACCTTATCTTCAGTATTCTTCTGTAGCACCACATTTCGAAAGCTTCTATTCTCTTCTTGTCCAAACTAGTTATCGTCCATGTTTCACTTCCATACATGGCTACATTCCAAACAAATACTTTCAGAAACGACTTCCTGATACATAAATCTATATTCGACGTTAACAAATTTCTCTTCTTCAGAAACGCTTTCCTTGCCATTGCCAGTCTACATTTTATATCCTCTCTACTTCGACCATCATCAGTTATTTTACTTCCTAAATAGCAAAACTCCTTTACTACTTTAAGTGTCTCATTTCCTAATCTAATTCCCTCAGCATCACCCGATTTAATTTGACTACATTCCATTATCCTCGTTTTGCTTTTGTTGATGGTCATCTTATATCCTACTTTCACAATACTGTCCATTCCGTTCAACTGCTCTTCCAGGTCCTTTGCCGTCTCTGACAGAATTACAATGTCATCGGCGAACCTCAAAGTTTTTACTTCTTCTCCATGAATTTTAATACCGACTCCAAATTTTTCTTTTGTTTCCTTTACTGCTTGCTCAATATACAGATTGAATAACGTCAGGGAAAGGCAAGAACCCTGTCTCACTCCTTTCCCAACCACTGCTTCCCTTTCATACCCTCGACTCTTATGACTGCCATCTGGTTTCTGTACAAATTGTAAATAGCCTTTCGCTCCCTGTATTTTACCCCTGCCACCTTTAGAATTTGAAAAAGAGTATTCCAGTCAACATTGTCAAAAGATTTCTCTAAGTCTACAAATGCTAGAAACGTAGGTTTGCCTTTTCTTAATCTTTCTTCTAAGATAAGTCGTAAGGTCAGTATTGCCTCACGTGTTCCAACATTTCTACGGAATCCAAACTGATCCTCCCCGAGGTCCACATCTACCAGTTTTTCCATTCGTCTGTAAAGAATTCGCGTTAGTATTTTGCAGCTGTGACTTATTAAACTGATAGTTCGGTAATTTTCACATCTGTCAGCACCTGCTTTCTTTGGGATTGGAATTATTATATTCTTCTTGAAGTCTGAGTGTATTTCGCCTGTCTCATACATCTTGCTCACCAGCTGGTAGAGTTTTGTCATGACTGGCTCTACCAAGTCCGTCAGTAGTTCTAATGGAATGTTGTCTACTCCGGGGGCCTTGTTTCGACTCAGGTCTTTCAGTGCTCTGTCAAACTCTTCACGCAGTATCGAATTTCCCATTTTGTGTTCATCTACATCCTCTTCCATGTCCATAATATTGTCCTCAAGTACATCGCCCTTGTGTAAACCTTCTATATACTCCTTCCACCTTTCTGCCTTCCCTTCTTTGCTTAGAACTGGGTTGCCATCTGAGCTCTTGATATTCATACACATGGTTCTCTTCTCTCCAAAGGTCTCTTTAATTTTCCTGTAGGCAGTATCTATCTTATCCCTAGTGAGATAAGCTTCTACATCCTTACATTTGTCCTCTAGCCATCCCTGCTTAGCCATTTTGCACTTCCTGTCGATCTCATTTTTGAGACGTTTGTATTCCTTTTTGCCTGCTTCATTTACTGCATTTTTATATTTTCTCCTTTCATCAATTAAATTCAATAATTCTTCTGTTACCCAAGGATTTCTAGCACTCCTCGTCTTTTTACCTACTTTATCCTCTGCTGCCTTCACTACTTCATGCCTCAGAGCTACCCATTCTTCTTCTATTGTATTTCTTCCCCCCATTCCTGTCAATTGTTCCCTTATGCTCTCCCTGAAACTCTGTACAACCTCTGGTTCTTTCAGTTTATCCAGGTCCCATCTTTTTAATTTCCCACATTTTTGCAGTTTCTTCAGTTTTAATCTACAGGTCATAACCAATAGATCGTGGTCAGAGTCCACATCTGCCCCTGGAAATGCCTTACAACTTAAAACCTGGTTCCTAAATCTCTGTCTTACCATTATATAATCTATCTGATACCTTTTAGTAGCTCCAGGGTTCTTCCATGTACACAACCTTCTTTCATGATTCTTAAACCAAGTGTTAGCTACGATTAAGTTGTGCTCTGCGCAAAATTCTACTAGGCGGCTTCCTCTTTCATTTCTTAGCCCCAATCCATATTCACCTACTATGTTTCATTCTCTCCCTTTTCCTACACCTGAATTCCAGTCATCCATTACTATTAAATTTTCGTCTCCCTTCACTATCTGAATAATTTCTTTTATATCATCGTACATTTCTTCAATTTCTTCTTCATCTGCAGAGCTAGTTAGCATATAAACTTGTACTACTGTAGTAGGTGTGGGCTTTGTATCTATCTTGGCCACAATAATGCGTTCACTATGCTGTTTGTAGTAGCTTACCCGCATTCCTATTTTCCTATTCATTATTAAACCTACTCCTGCATTATCCCTATTTGATTTTGTGTTTATAACCCTGTAGTCACCTGACCAGAAGTCTTGTTCCTCTTGCCACCGAACTTCACTAATTCCCACTATATCTAACTTTAACCTATCCATTTCCCTTTTTAAATTTTCGAACCTACCTTCCCGATTAAGGGATCTGACATTCCATGCTCCGATCCGTAGAACACCAGTTTTATTTCTCCTGATAACGACATCCTCTTGAGTAGTCCCCGCCCGGAGATCCGAATGGGGGACTATTTTACCTCCGGAATATTTTACCCAAGAGGACGCCATCATCATATAATCGTACAGTAATGCTGCATGTCCTCGGGAAAAATTACGGCTGTAGTTTCCCCTTGCTTTCAGCCGTTCACAGTACCAGCACAGCAAGGCCGTTTTGGCTACTGTTGCAAGGCCAGATCAGTCAATCATCCAGACTGTTGCCCCTGCAACTACTGAAAAGGCTGCTGCCCCTCTTCAGGAACCACACGTTTGTCTGACCTCTCAACAGATACCCCTCCGTTGTGGTTGCACCTACGGTACGGCCATCTGTATCGCTGAGGCACGCAAGCCTCCCCACCAACGGCAAGGTCCATGGTTCATGGGGGAGGGGAAGAATGCCGCCTAATACTACAGAAATCTCATTTCGATCTATCAGTTTAGCATCCCCATATACATCTACATATCTACATACATACTCCGCAATCCACCATACGGTGCGTGGCGGAGGGTACCTCATACCACAACTAGTATCTTCTCTCCCTGTTCCACTCCCAAACAGAACGAGGGAAAAGAGGCTACCCATATTCCTCTGCACGAGCCCAAATCTCTCTTATCTTATCTTTGTGGTCTTTCCGTTAAATTTAAGTTGGCGCTAGTAAAATTGTACTGCAGTCAGCTTCAAATGCTGGTTCTCTAAATTTCCTCAGTAGCGATTCACGAAAAGAACGCCTCCTTTTCTCTAGAGGCTCCCACCCGAGTTCTTGAAGCATTTCCATAACACTCGTGTGATGATCAAACCTACCAGTAACAAATCTAGCAGCCCGCCTCTGAATTGCTTCTATGTCCTCCCTCAATCCAACCTGATAGGGATCGCAAACGCTAGAACAGTTCTCAAGAATATGTCGTATTAGTGTTTTATAAGCGATCTCCTTTACAGATGAACCACATCTTCCCAAAATTCTACCAATGAACCGAAGACGACTATCCGCCTTCTCCACAACTGCCATTACATGCTTTTACAACTTCATATCGCTCAGCAATGTTACGCCCAGATATTTAATCGACGTGACTGTGTCAAGCGCTACACTACCAATGGAGTATTCAAACATTACAGGATTCTTTTTCCTATTCATCTGCATTAATTTACATTTATCTATATTGAGAGTTCACTGCCATTCTTTACACCAATCACAAATCCTGTCCAAGTCATCTTGTATCCTCCTACAATTACTCAACGACGACACCTTTTCGTACACCACAGCATCATCAGCAAACAGCCGCACATTGCTATCCACCCTATCCAAATGATCATTTATGTAGATAGAACAACAGCTGACCTACCACACTTCCCTGGGGCACTCCAGATGACACCCTCACCTCCGATGAACACCCACCATCGAGGACAATGTACTGGGTTCTATTACTTAAGAAGTCTTCGAGCCACTCACATACTTGGTAACCAATCCCATATGCTTGTACCTTAGATAGGAGTCTGCAGTGGGGCACTGAGTCAAACGCTTTCTGGAAGTCAAGGAACATGACATCCATCTGATACCCTTCATCCATGGTTTGAAGGATATCATGTGAAAAAAGGGCAAGTTGCGTTTCGCAGGAGCGATGCTTTCTAAAGCTGTGCTGATGCATGGACAGCAACTTCTCTGTCTCAAGGAAATTCATTATATTCGAACTGAGAATATGTTCGAGAATCCTGCAACAAACCGATGTTAAGGATATTGGTCTGTAATTTTGAGGATCTGTCCTTCTACCCTTCTTATATACAGGCGCCATGTGCGCTTTTTTCCAGTCGCTCGGGACTTTACTTTGGGCAAGAGATTCGCGATAAATGCAAGCGAAGTAAGGAGCCAATGCAGTAGAGTGCTCTCTGTAAAAAACCGAATTGGAATCCCATCAGGACCTGGAGATTTATTTATTTTCAACCCATTCAGCTACTTCACAACCCCAGGGATGTCTATCATTATGTCCTCCATATGAGAATCTGTACGAGACTCAAACGGCGGTATGTTTGTACGATCCTCCTGCGTTAAAGATTTCTCAAATGCTAAATTTAAAATTTCAGTTTTCGTTTTGCTGTCTTCCGTTGCCAGGCCAGATTGGTCAGTGAGTGACTGGATGGAAGCCTTCGACCCGTTCACCGATTTTACGTAAGACCATGTAACCTCCCGCTCACTTATCGACCTTAATGACAGTGAAAAATTAAACCGCGTGTACCTAATGGAAATTTGGGAAAAGCAATCGTCACCGAAGTTAATCTGTCGGTAAAGAGGGAGGAAAGTGTTACATCTAAATGAAAGGAAAAATGCAAATGAAACTGGTGGAAATTAATTTTGAAAAGGGGTAAAGTTGATAAAGAAAGTAAATGTGCGACCATTACGTTAACAGTTAACTAGTGGTAATTGGATATTTGAGATTTGGGGAAAATTACAGTCGCCAGTCCTATGAACAATTACTATAGTAACCAAAAAAGAAAGGTCATTGCACATATAATTAGCACTAGAAGGGTGGCAACTGAAGGTTGACACATGTAGTGCGAAAACTGAATGTTTGTCAGAAGTAATAAATTTCGCTACACTTCGACTTAATTTAGCAAAAGAATTAATAAAACCGGAAAACTGAAAGTTAATTTAGTGACTGAAATTATTAGTGAGCTTTGTTTCTGAAGCACATCGAAATTCAGTAAAATACGGTTAGTATTGGGATACCTCAACAATCATTTCAAAAGCTAGTTGAATCTACGCAATTTATAAGTAAGAGATTTAACTTTGAACTTGAATTAAATGATTCTGAACAATTAACAATAGTAAAATTTATTACATACGAAGCTGAGCTGCACTCACAGGTAAGCTAAAATACGGTAACAAAACTCACACTCTTAATTTGTGCTTTTGTAATCTAAATATTATAGCAAGCTATGAATACCTTAACTGAACTTTGAAATTAAAGCAGTGAAATCGAATTATATTACTTTAATGCTGGCGTTTGAATTTCAACGACACTCAGGTTCATTCTGGAAAAGGAAGGGACCCTGCTTGGTAATGCATTTGGGACAATGAGCAACAAATGTTCATGCTATGTTGCTGTAATTTAGCGAGAAAAATTTAACAGTTTGAAAAGCTGAGGTGTGCCATACAGGTCTAAAACTTTACGTGCTACCAGTCTTCCTTGTTGGTTGATTGATGGGTTTGAAGTCATCGGTCGAGGAGGTGGCGACAGTCACTCATTGTTGGCCGTCGCTGTTGCAAAAGCTGAATGTTGGCGCGCCTTCTTCTCGACACGGTCTGCAGCCGAAACGGGCTCTTGATGTGTGCCAGCTAACACTTCCCGTCCGCGACACCGTGTCAGAAACTATCATAGCAATTCGAGCGCAATTACATGCTGCCAAACCCCGAAAGCGCGGCAACTCGCGGGAGCGTCACACAACACACCTGCTCCACTGCACTACTCTAGCCAGACCCTCCCTGCCCGCGCTCCACGCGACAGCGTTAACGCTACCAAAGTTCCTAACCACTTTGGTTCTCCACACGACCTATCGATGTATTCGTTCGATAGCATAGTTTTCCCTAGGCAAGACTCAGCGTAAAAATACAAATAATATTTACAAACCCTATATATATATATATATATATATATATATATATATATATATATATATATATATATATATATATATATATAGGGTGTTACAAAAAGGTCCGGCCAAACTTTCAGGAAACATTCCTCACACACAAAGAAAGAAAATATGTTATGTGGACATGTGTCCGGAAACGCTTACTTTCCATGTTAGAACTCATTTTATTACTTCTCTTCAAATCACATTAATCATGGAATGGAAACACACAGCAACAGAACGTACCACCGTGACTTCAAACACTTTGTTACAGGAAATGTTCAAAATGTGCTCCGTTAGCGAGGATACATGCATCCACCCTCCGTCGCATGGAATCCCTGATGCGCTGATGCAGCCCTGGAGAATGGCGTATTGTATCACAGCCGTCCACAATATGGGCACGAAGAGTCTCTACATTTGGTACCGGGGTTGCGTAGGCAGGAGTTTTAAAATGCCCTCATAAATGAAAGTCAAGAGGGTTTAGTCAGGAGAGCGTGGAGGCCATCGAATTGGTCCGCCTCTACCAATCCATCGGTCACCGAATCTGTAGTTGAGAAGCGTACGAACACTTCGACTGAAATGTGCAGGAGCTCCATCGTGCATGAACCACATGTTGTGTCGTACTTGTAAAGGCACATGTTCTAGCAGCACAGGTAGAGTATCCCGTGTGAAATCATGATAACGTGCTCCATTGAGCGTAGGTGGAGGAACATGGAAAATGAACTCTAACATGGACATTAAGTTTTTCCGGACACATGTCCACATAACATCTTTTCTTTATTTGTGTGTGAGGAATGTTTCCCGAAAGTTTGGTCGTACCTTTTTGTAACACCCTGTATTACAATATATAAAGACACAGAAATGTTATATCTTCAGGTAACAAAATAAGGAAAAATCTTTGCAGTGCAATACATGGAAATAGGAGGATATGCATTTCCAGCGTTTCAACCAGAATTTCCTTTGGTTTTCAGCAAGATCTTTTGCTAAGGTATGTCGGAGGTAGCAGTTGAATGCTTCGCGCATCGCTCTTTTTACAACAGCATGAATCTCTACTAACTTTAGCCTGTCCTCATTCTCCCGATCTTTCTTATACCACGAGTGCAACTGCCTTTGTTTCCTGAGCATTCTCCGAATTGCTCTGTTAAACCACTGTGAGTCTTTTCCGTCCGTAACTTTTTTGGCACATATTTGTCCAATGTGTTTAAAATTTGCCCATAATTCTTCCACGTCCATAGTACCGATAGTAAATGAAAAAAATGAAATGTCGTGTGGATAGGGCCTACCCGTTGGGTAGACCGTTCGCCTGGTGCAGGTCTTTCGATTTGACGCCACTTTGGCGACCTGCGAGTCGATGGGGATGAAATGATGATGATTAGGACAACACAACACCTAGTCCCCTAGCGGAGAAAATCTCCGACCCAGCCGGGAATCGAACTGGGCCCTTAAGATTGACAGTCTGCCACGCTGACCACTCAGCTACTGGGGGCAGACACCGGAAGTAAATGAAGTCGATTCATTTACTAATTGGGATGCTAAGAACTGCTTATCTGCTCTTTCTAGTAAGAATACTCTCCTAGCCTTCTTGAGCGACTTTTTAACTTTCATAAACATAGTCATAATGACAACATCATGATCACTATTCCCTGTCTCAACACTGACACTGTCGATGAGGTCTGGTCTGTTTGTGGCTACCAGATCTAAAATATTTCTATTACGAGTTGGCTGTCGATTTAGCTGCTCCAGACAGTTTTCGGATAATGTGTTCAAATGTAATTCACACGACAGCTTGTATGTACCACCCGTAAAGAATCCATAGACATCCCAGTCTATACTGGGTAGGTTGAAGTCGCCTCCTACTAATGTAGCATGATCCGGGTACTTCAGCGATACAGAATGTAGACTCCCTTTGAATGATTCTAGAACTGTCACGGTGGCACCTGGTGGCCAGTAATAACACCCCACAATTAACTTTATTTCCCCTAGCCCTGTTAAATGTGTCCAGATAATTTCACAATCACACGCTACATCGACCTCAGTAGGCACAAAATTTTTGTCAACTGCAATGAAGACACCACCTCCTACGGTGTCTAATATGTCTTTCCGATACACGTTCCAACCCTCACTAAATATTTCGGAACTTCCTATCTCAGGGTTCAGCCAGGTCTCAGTCCCGAGAATAATTTGCGCGCCACACGCTTCCTGGAGGGCAGTAAATTCAGGAATTTTATTTCAGACACTCTGAAAATTTACTACTAATATCTTGATAGCTGAAGTGTCTTTACACTGAGCGCATCCTGATTCCCCAGCCTGCCAGTCGACTGGTGAGTGTTCATCAGGACACCTCGCACTACTGCCTAGCCTAAAAAAAACCCATGTGCACGCCACAAGTGCTCTGCTACCTGAGTAGCCATTTCCTTTGTGTAGTGCAGCCCTGACCTATCTGGGGGGTCTCCTACAATTCCCCACCCAATAGCGCAAGTCTAGAAATCTGCAGCCAACACCGTCACAGAGTCGACGAAGCCTCTGGTTGAGACCCTCCACTTGACTCGAAACCAAAGGACCCCGATCCACTCTGGGAACGATGCTGCAAATAGAGAGCTCTGCTTGCACCCCGCGTACGAGACCAGCGGTCTTCACCAAATCCGCCAGCCGCCTGTACGAACTGAGGATCGCGTCAGAACCCAAGCGACAGGCATCATTGGTGCCGACGTGAGCAACTACTTGCAGACGACTGCACCCCGTGCGCTCGATAGCCGCAGGCAAGGCTGCCTCCACATCTTGGATGAGACCCCCAGGCAGACAAAATGAGTGCTCCTTATATTTATTACCAGTCCTGGACGCTATTTCCCTAAGGGGCTTCATCACCCGCCTAACGCCATCTCTAAAATAATTTTCTTATTGTCCTTTTCTGTAAATTTGAACATTTGCAAAATATACAACTTTATCTGTCATATGAATACTTTTTATTTTATGGAATGCTTCATTTTCCTCTACAATACCGCATGCTGTCATTTTAGGGTCAGGAAAGATTTTGATAACATTTTTTGCTGGTACAGGAATGTTTTTTATACATATCAGTTTCCATCCACTTTGTTTGTTTGTTTATTGCTGCTAGTAAATATGGAGTCTTCAGGATCAAAGGAAGATAATCTTTCATCGCATTCCATTTCAGAGTCATTATCATGATCACTCAGTCACTATCATGATCGCTCAGTAATATTATTTCATCCTCTTCAACAGAAAAAAAAAATTATCAATATCTCCGCAGTTTTCTGCTTCTGCAAGCAACTCTAAAAGAGTCTGCTATAATTCCTCCTCTAGCAAGTATTTTTTTGCCCTAAAATAAGAAACATGAGCTATTGTTAAAAGGTATTGAAGTGTAATAACGGACATCTCTGGAATACGTCTCTTTTTTTTTAACACTGTTTCGTGTAAACGTACAGGACATAGTGTTGACAATTTCGAATAGTACGTACATGATCACACGCATAATGTGTGCGGTACACGGTTGCTGCAGTTCCAGGTGTAAGTTTTCGATACCCTTGACCTGTTGACGCTACAATAGCTTTGGTACAACAAAACATAAGCTAAACAATGACTAGAAAGGTATTGAAAATTAGAAGGCTGTTAGGCTTATCATTTGTCCGGTAGAGGGGAAAAGGGGTTTTTGGGTACAAAAATGCACCGAAGCGTCTTCTCTAGGGTTAAGGTTTCGTCTAATGTGGAATCTCCGCCATTTGAAGGTGAAGTGGGCTGTTGTTTCGTTGACAACTTGTGTGAATCGGACTTTTAAACACTTGCTGTTCCGTCAGCAGTCTGTGTGAACTTTTCCTTTGAAATGATTGCATATAGTATTTTTTTAAAAACATTTCATTTCATGACGTCCCGTGTGAAGCGGGTTTCAGCGATAGGTATTCTAGAGTTATCAATTTGCGCATCCGGCTCTTTTCTCCAGATTCACAGACGAAAAGTCAGGATAATAGCTTTTTCCCGGTTTTTTTATACTAAAAATTCACTTAACAAGTTTGTGCTTTCGTTTATTATATCCCGATGTTCATGACAGTATTCGTTGCTATAGGATATCTATCATCTGTAAAGAGTGTGTTAGTAGTGAGACTGGCATTGAACTGTTTATATCGCGTGTATAAGTCGTTTTTAGCAGAAAAATGTTGAGCAAATTGAATAACTGTTTTACACCAATACATTTGCAATGCAATTCCACTATTTGTTGTCGTAAGCGTGTATCCTAGAAACAGTCCGAAGACTGAAGATCTTTGACTACGGATATTACATAGTAGAGCGAGGTTTTGTTGTATGCTGTGAAATGTGTAGGCGTGAATAGTTGAGATGTGTTTGTTGTTAGTGGTGTTCGTGTGGTGGCCACCGTTTTTCAAATGAATAGAACTTTGGAAATTTTCGTCTGAGTTTGGCGGGTATTTTACAGATATGGTTCCAACTTGACAGCGAAACTTTGTGAACTGAGTTTAACATGTATATATTTCAGAAATTGAAAGGTAAGGTAGCTGGGAGTGAGTAGTTTTAACAATAATAAAATTCTAAAGGGGTAGTATCAGATGAATAGCTGTACCCACAATGCTGCTTATGTTGTGCCACCATTCTAGCGCGAGACTGACAGACAAAGAACTTGGGAAAACAGTGATCTGTGAATTTTCAGTATATTTATTCATTGCTCAGAACTGCCCCCTACGTGTTTACATTTCTTGGTCACAGAGAGTTATCGAATATCAGGATTTAGATTTACTTACGTGGCAGTTCCCTTCAGAACCCCGAAGTATCGAAAAAATTTAAGCAGTATGAGAGAATGATGAATCCCACCAGTACTGGTGTTAATTTTACTAATTGCAATGGTATGAATTCCAAGCCTTTCCTCTTCCACCTCAGGGACCAATAACCCAGCTGTCACAACTCAGTAAACAGCTGACGACAACAAGACCTGTTATTTTTCTTCCAATTAATTATCTGTAAGGTATATAGTATTCTACAACAAAAGCCATAAGTAACCATTCTGTTATCGCCCTTCATTTACATTTAAAATGAGGGTGAATTGCTTGTCCTTCTAATTCATAACGACGGATGTGGCGTTTATAATGTTTTTCTGTTTGCAGAAGAAACACTTACCAAGAATTACATTTTTACCTTAGCTTGGGAACTGCTTCTAGTTATTTGGCCACCCATCTAGAAGACTTTAGGAAAATGAAGCACACAACCCCCCCCCCCCCTCCCCCACCACGCACACATGCATAAACAGAGAGTTGGGGAGTTAAATAACGAACAGACTTAATTATTTAGTGCCAAAGTGTGTAGAATTTCTGCTGTTTGATAGAAGGCCTGATACGGATTCTGCCATTTAGTTATTGTAAATAGTGAGCTGCAATAAAATAAACCTACCGTTTATAACATCTTTTAATATATTGTATGTTGTTGTGGCGTTCAGTATGTAGCAAGTCTGTTCATTTTGAGAAACGGGGAGGTAAAGGTAGATGTCCATGAGGAGGATTGAATTATTTCAAAAGCTTATTTTCTTTTATCTCATTATACATTTTTGTCAATCTCTTCCTTGTATGTAGAGCTGATTGGCATACAAACGTGTACTATCATGGAGCGTGTTGGTTTCATGTCTATCTTGGTTACAATAATGTGTTCATTATGCTGTTTGTCGTAGCTGTCTGCATTCCTATTTCCTTATGTGTTGCTAGACCTACTCCTGAATTACCTCTAGCGACCTATATTGTTTTTATAACCTTGTACTCAGCTGACCAGAAGTCCTGTTCATCCTACCACTGAACTTCATCATTCCCACTAACTTCAACCTATCCATTTCCCTTTATAATTTTTTAATCTACCTGCCTGATAAAGGGGTCTAATATCTCATGCTCCAACTTGTAAATTGCCAGTCGTGATTAGTCCTGCCTGGAGATCAAAATGGGAACTGTTTTATGCAAGAGGATATCAGTATCATTTAAACATACAGTAGAGCTGCATATCCTCAGGAAAAATGGCAGCTGTAGTTTTTAGATGCTTAGCTGTTCACAGTACCAATACAGGAAGTCCATGTTACATAATGTGACGAGGCTATATCAGTCATTCATCCAGAATGCCTCCCCTGCAGAAAAGGCTGTTTACCACTCTTCAGGACCAAAGTTTGGCTGGCCTCTCAAAAGATACCCGTCTGTTGTGGTTGCACCTACAGCATGGCTCTCTGTATCATTGAGACATGCAAGCCACTCACCACAGCAAGGTCCGTGGTTTGTGGGGAATATGTTGCACAGACACAAAATTTTCTATTTTGTGAAGTACACAGCACAGTTTGGAAATACAATGGGTGGTGCTGTTCTTTGCCACGATGACAGAAAAATTTCACTCTGCTGAAATATGTTGCTTAAGAAATAGCTGGTTTCTCAGGGTTTTATTAACAAAATATTATAGTAGTTTCATGATAACGGTTGCTAGTAAACTCTAAACTCGAGCTATAGTGTTGTACCATTACGTTTAAGGGGTTATGGTATGAAGTCATCGGTTATTTGATCATTGGGTCATTCCATGTCAGTTCAACCAGGGGCTCCAGCCCATACTCTCAGATTTGACTGAAATTCTGTACACTAATTCTACCATGTGTGGAACACTCGTGTACAATGTATTAGTTTCCCCTGCCAATTAGTTCCAGAATTATGACTTGTGAAAGAAGGTGGCATGGCCTGGAAATTGCAACCCACATCTGGCAATCTATCTTCAGACCCAACTTCAGGTCTTAATAACTTGGGAACTATTCTACACAGTCCAGTGAAATTTTTACAACCCAGTAACATCCATTTAGAGAACACACTCCATGAATCAAAACGCCAACAAAATATTTCTGAGGGAAAATAATAAATTCCAAAATGTGATTAAAAAATGTAATAAGTTAAAAGGTACATATTGTAGTTGCCCTCTATGCCAAGGAAAGAAACTTCCACATGGGAAAAATATATTAAAAACAAAGATTCCAAGTGGGAAAGTGCCGGTAGACAGTCACAATAAAATAACACACAAGTGTGGTGTGTGTGTTTGTGTGTTATTTTATTGTGCCTGTCTTGGAATATTTGTTTTATATATATAGACACACACACACACACACACACACACACACACACAAGTGATATCCAAGCCAAATTTCACACACTGCATAAGTAGACCATAATGATATATATCTCAAAATTTCAGCATATTATTGCAAGACATTTGTGTACAATGAAAGTTGAGATATGTATTTGATGATGTGGCCATTGTACCACTACACAATTTTGTAAAAACATATTGTAAATTGTTCTGCCTCTTCTTGTCCTCTCTCACAACAGTTTAATCGCTATGCAACAACATATAGACAGATTAACACAACCTATCATTAATGTTTACTGCACCTTAACTGCTAAAAACCAGTCGATTGTGCTTTGAACTGAAGTTCTCCCACACTTTAGCTACTTTACTCTGTACATTGAGTGGCACTGTGGTAGGAACTGGAACTGTCATAAGAATATGTTTAAAAGGAATCCAACACCTGTCTGCCAGAGTGGCCAATGAAATGATACTGCTGGTGCCATGAAGTTCACAAATAAATCATCATCTGCTTCACAGCACTCTGCAACACATCCTAAGTACCATTTGTCATCATAAACAGCTATAACATAGCAACCTGTTTGTATGTTGCTGCTTTTGCTTCTGAATCCTGAGTCAGACACACTGTGAAGACACATGTTGTGCATGAACCTATAGTTATAACCGGACAGTCTGCATATTGTCAGAGTCCGCTGGAGAGAAGTGATGCTGGCTCCTTGTGCCTGAAACAGTTTTAACGTGTTCTAGTGTGTTTTTTAGCAATTCTTCAACTGATTTCACCTCATCTTTCGTAACATAGAATGATTGTACGCCAGAGATATTTTTCTGTACCCAGGTAAACAATGGAAGAGGTGTTAGAATTTGACCTTCTGTAGGGTGTTGCAGACCAGCTCATGGTGGCATGTGCTTAATGGTAGCATGAATACCATCACATATATTTTTACCATGACTTGTTGCGAAAAAATTCCATTCTGCATGAATCTGAAAATCATGGTAATGCATGCATAAATTCTTGAGATTTTTTGTTTTTGTACTGACTAGCTGCCCCATCACTGAAGTATTTCGCAAAATGTATGTGAGGCAGCTTGTTTTTCACATATGCCATGACAGTGCGAATATGGGAATGAACTGCAATGGCATCATGAATTGTAGTCGCTAAAAACGCACAGGTTCATGACAGACACATCACCTGATTCGCCTCTATAGTAAATTGCAAATGGCTGGAGAGTTGCTTGACAGCTGTCCCAATGATATCCTTGGATGGCATTTTGAACTATAAATGCATAATTTTCAGAAAAGTCTAGTATTACTGTAATTTCATCTTGTTTCAAATTGTCCTTACAAAACTGGAGATAATCCGATTGTGCTGTTGCTGTGAAGGTGTGTGTGGTCAGTTTGTCTGTTTTTTGACATCCCATGTCAACAAAATCTTCCACTGTACTTTGCTTTGTTTCAAGACTTGTGCAATCCATATGTGTCCATTGTTTATAAGAAACAAGTTCATCATCATCCATAAGTAGTTCACCATACAGATTGTTATTCATGTGTTCTGCAAGATTTGCCTTACCAGGACACTTTTCACACCTGTGTATCATGCACTGGTAGGAACTGATGTCTCACACTAACAGCTTCATTGCACCTTTGTAATGCAGACCAGAATCCCTTATAGCAGCAAACATCAGCTTAGCATTATGTTGGGTCTCACATACACAAACATTGTATGTGCCCCTTGCACTTTCAGGCACAACCCATTTTGGCCGAAAATTGAAAAAGGTTGATAAACCTACTTTGGTATTGGGATATTTTTCCTTTGAATTCTACATATAGTTCTGACATGTTGCACAGCAAGTCTTTTTTGCATCTGTACATGTACATTTCCTATTTTCACCATTACATTGTCTTTTTTTCCAGGCATTGTTCAGATGTAGTCATTATTTTTGTAAAACTCCGACACTAGCACCTTTATTTCTGAGCTCGATTGCTTACCCTGAGCCTGCTGGAGTTGTGGAAGCACTCCTTGTGTTGCTTTTATTTTCATAGCTTGCTTTACCATATATGTAGAAACATTGAATTCCTTTGCAGTGTAGTCAATAGACCAGGTGGAAGGCGCAAGGGTAAAAATTGCTACTTTTTTCTGGCATGTGGATATGGCAGATTTTTCTTTCAAATAATGCACAATTTTGCCCAAATCAGAGCATTTCTGGCATGATTTCTGTTCCTTTGGAGCAGATAGTTCTTCCTCTTCCACCATTAGTGTGTCAGCTATTTTGTGTTTTAATTCCATTTGAGCTTCTTGTAGTTTTCTTCTACCATAGCTGGGCCTATGCCTTTTCCCAACTTTGTGTGTTTTCATGGGAGACAAACCAAGAGCAGTCACTGAAGTATTTAATTGCTCATCCGCTGTGGTTGGAAGTGGCTGATACTCTTCGTCACTGTCGTGTAAATCATCAGAATAAATCTTTTGTTCTGGTTTCATGTTAAGTCCCATGCACTGATTCACTTTCAGTACTGATTTTATATCAATTTCTCTGAGACTACACTTCACTGACTTCTTATGAATCCAAAATGGATCAAAACAACTTCTTTGTAGGAAACAATACTTACCCAGAAACACTTTCATATGATGATAACAAACACTAAAGTTTCCTGGAACTGTACTTCTTGTGCCCACATGGTGTATCCTGGATCTCCATAGCAACAAATCTTGGTCCGATTCATCCTGGTCATACTATTTCCTTTTCATAATATTGTTATATTCCATACTGGATTTTCTGTTTGAAAATACGAAAATGTGGTAAATGAAGCAGGAGAAACGGAATACAAATGTTGAAAAAAAGGAGATTGACCAAAAGTGCAAAATGAATAAGCAAGGGTGGCTAGAGAATAAATGAAAGGACTTAGAAGCATATATGATAAGGAGAAATGTAGATACCATCTACAGGAAAGTTAACGAGACCTTTAGAGAAAAGAGAACCAGCTGTATGAATATCAAGATCTCAAATGGAAAATCAGTGCTAAGGAAAGAAGGGAAAGCAGAAAGATGGAAAGAGTATATAGAGGATCTATGATATTGCATGAATAATTTGACAGATTGCTGATAGACATAAGTTGATAAAAGGCCTAGAGAGTAGGGACTTTTCACAACTGCTGAATATCATAAAAGAACATATAAACAAAATCTGGCATTTCGCTTTGTACTGTATGACCAGTAGCATCAGTATTGCCTCATTTGCTCCTAAAGTTCTCCTAATCTTCCCCAAGGCCAGTTTTTCCATTCTTCTGTAACAAATTCATGTTAGTATTTACAGCCATGACTTATTAAACTGGTAGTTTGGCAATATTCACACCTGTCAACACCTGCTTTCTTTGGAATTATTATTTTCTTCTTGATGTCTGAGGGTATTTCGCCTGACTCATACATCTTGCTCACCAGATGGAAGAGTTTTGTCATTTCTGGGAGTAGACAACATTCCACCACATTTTCACCAACCTCCACCACCAGGGTTAACCTTCTGTTTAATCACTCTCCAGTCTTCTGTCGGGACTTTTGGGTTCTGGGCCCCTGTTTTCCTGAACAGAGTCTTGGGAGAGACTTCCTTAATGTTCTTGGGTATCCATAATGATATCTTTGCGGTCTTAAGAAGCTCCGCTGTCATCTTTACCAGTAGCTTCGCATCTTCCCACGGGGATGTCATGAGCAACTTGTCCTTGAGCCATTCTACTGTGTGCACCCCCTCACAGACAAAAATGAGTGCACCACGATCTAGATAGACCTTCCTGAAGTTGGGACCTGGGCCAGCGTCCCCCCCTCCCCCAATCTTTTCAAAGAGCGCTATCCTGCTGCAAGGTAATGGCCACCAGTGAATAACATTCCTGGATAGCTGCCATCCTAAAAACCAAGACTGCAGGACTATAGGTCTGTTTCCCTATTTCTTGCCTCAGTTTTTCTGGACTCGCTTATCCAGGGAGGAGGGAGTCTTTGATTCCTCCCTTATCCATCTTTGACATTGGGGGGGGGGGGGGGGGGGGTTCTGCGTGTCACCTGCAACCTGAGACAGTTTTTTCCTGGGAGGTCTTTGGTTTTAGTCCCTTTACTTCCCTCCATTTGTGTTTAGTAAGCCATTCTTTTCCTTCCTTTTCCCTCTGTTCCCTGAGTAGCTTCCTCCTTATGGTCCCAGACAAGCTTTTGATCTTAATCTGGTCTAATTCTCGGTTACAGTTCCCACTTCTGGCTCAGGTCGAGACCGTGATTCAGTAGTGGAAGTTCCTCCTAATGTTTGGCTATCTGAGGTCTCAATTTGCCCCTCAGTTCCTTTTTCTGTAATTGTGTCCATGTTGGTCCTTCGAGATTTGGGGATCTAGAAGGTCCACAGTACGAATACCCTGCGCGGTGTAATGCTAGTTACACAGGGAGGTCGCCCGGTATCCCTGAGACTCCGTTTGCAACACATCTTTCCATGTGCCACACACCCCTCAGCACGGATGCATCACACCTTGGGTTGGATCAGGGAATAGGGTAGGACTGGGAATGGATATGGAATAGGGGACATTGTGGGACACTCTTAGTCTGATCCATCGGCTGAGGCCTTTCCTGCAGTAGGTCCTGTACCTTTGGCATAGCCCTCAGCTTCCCGCGGATATGCAAGCCTCTCCACCTGCACGGACAGTGCTTTGTCAAGGTGGTGTGTCCCCCGGAGAGGTTGTTAACATAAAGTATGGATTTAAGTGTAAGGAAGCCTTTTCTTATAGTAAATGTGTGGCATGTAGCAAGTATGCAAGTGAAACATGGATGATAAACAGTTTAGAAAAGAAGAGAGTAGAAGCTTTTGAAATGTGGTGACATGGAAGAATGCTGAAGCTTAGATGTGTCAATCACATAACAAATGAGTAGGTACTGAATAGAGTTGGAGAGACAAGAAATTTGTGGCACAGCTTGACTAAAAGAAGGGATTGGTCGATAGGACATATTCCAAGATATCAATTTATCACCAGTTCAGTGTATTGGAGGGAAGTGTAGGTGTAAAAATCATAGAGGGAAACCAAGAGATGACTGCAGTAAGCAGATACAGAAAGGGGTAGGTTTATTTATTTATTTATCCATCCGTAGACAATCAGGATTGTATGGATGTTGTCAACATGAGTATATACAATAGGTACACAAATTTGTAATTGTCACAATCGGAATTCATGAATATTATAACAAGATGCATTTTTAAACCACTTAATGACACAGTTACTAATTTTTACTTATTTCTATGCATTCACATCATCTCAAGTAATCATTGACAGTATAAAAGCACTGTTCCGAGAGATATTTTTTTAGCGATTTCCTCAGGTTATCTATTTTGCTTATGTCTTTGATCCCTTGTGGAAGTTTATTGTATAATTTAATTCCATTATATAACATGCTATTTTGAGTTTTTGATTTGTTTTTCCTATAGAGGTGTAAGTGTTGTCTGTGTCTGGTGTCTTGTGCATGTATGGAACTGTTTATCGGGAACTGGTCAATGTGTCTTTTTATGTATATTACTGTCTGCAAAATGTATTCACATGGAACTGTCAATATACCCAAAGATTTAAATAACTCTGTGCAGTGGGATCTACTGCTACTTTTTGTTATGATTCGTACGGCCCGTTTTTGCAACTTAAATATTGTTTGTCTGTTCTGCTCTGTTGATCCCCAGAAGGTTATGCCATAACTAATTATAGAGTGGACATACGCAAAATATGCAGTTCTAGTACACCGGCTACTACACACTGAATTTATAATCCTAAGTGCATAGCATGCTGAAGCTATTCGCTTTACAAGTACTGCAGTGTGCTTGGTCCAATTTAGTTGAGAGTCGACATGCATGCCTAAAAATTTTGTTGATGGTACACATTCTATGTGCTCGTCATTAACTTTTAGCTTGCTACTGTTCGGTTTTCTGTTTAAGTGGAAGCTAATACTGTTGGTTTTTTTTTTTACATTTAGGGTTAATTTATTAGTCTCTATCCATTGGCATACATGCTTAAGTGTTTCCTCAGCTTTTTCATTGAGTGCACTTGGCGACTCAGCTTTGATTAGGATGTTACTGTCATCAGCAAGCAGTACTGATTCACCATGTTTGACACTTTGTGGAAAATCGTTTATGTATATAAAAAAGAGGATTGGGCCCAGCACACTTCCTTGGGGGACTCCTATGTTGATGTATTCTGGGTTTGAGAGGTGTGAAAAGGTGTGATTAGAGTTGGTTTGAGTGATCTCCACCTGTTGGACCCTGTTTTGCAGGTATGAATGAAACCACATGTTTGTTACTCCTCTTACTCCTAGTGCATTTAGTTTGTTTAGCAAAATTGTGTGGTCTACCGTGTCAAATGCTTTGGTCAAATCAAGGAAGATCCCTGTTATGTGGTCTCCTTTGTCTAGTGCTTCGAGGATAACATTTGAGAAGTGAGCTACAGCTGAATTTGTGCTTTTGCCAGCCCGGAAACCAAATTGCTCTTTACTCAGAAGATTGAACTTTGTTAAGTACCCCATGAGCCTGTTTTTCATTATGGTCTCTATGACTTTTGAAAAGGATGACAGTAATGAGATTGGTCTGTAGTATTCTATGATTTCTGGGTCACCTTTCTTATATATAGGTAGGATTTTTGCATGCTTTAGTATTTCTGGGAAGCAACCCATGGAGAAGGATTCATTGATGATGTGCACTAATGGGTCTTTGATGTTGTCTATGCAGACCTTCAGTAAGCACACAGGTATTTCATCTATGCCTGCTGAATTTTTACATTTTAGGTTACTCACAACATTGGATACTTCTTCTGCTGTGGTTGGTCGTAGCATCATTGTGTGTGCTATTTTGTTCAGCGTTTGTGATTGCTTTGTTTTGTTGAACTTCAGTTGCAGTCTGGTAGCCATGTTACTAAAATATTGATTGGCAAAGTTTGCTAGTTTTTTGGGATCATTTATTTTGGTATCATTGTGCTGAAACTGTATGTTTACTGGCTTTAATTTTTTTCCTATTAGTTTCTTGTTTGGTGATTTTCCATGCTGCTTTGATTTTATTACTGGATTTTTCTATAAATTTGTCATTTTGGTACCTTTTAGCCACTAACAATACTTTTCTATAGATCTTTCTGTATCTATGATAATAGTTATGAAATGCTGAATCATTACGGTAGTTTTTCATTGAGCTGAGGTGCTTGAGCGTTTCAGCAGATTTCCTTATCCCATTGGTTACCCAGCTGTTGTTGTTGCATGATTTAGTGATTCTTAGAACTTAAGGGAACACTTCTTCAAACCTGAATTTAAATACTGACAGAAACTTTGAAAACATCCCATTTATAGTAGGTTCTCTGTACACTTCCTTCCATGTTTCACTGTTAAGTAGTGCAGCAAATAGAGCTCTTTTTGACTTAGAGAAAACCCTACTGTACTTGTGTATTTTAGTGTTATTATCTAATTCTATACCCAATTTTAATAACTGACTGGAATGGTCTGCGATGCCAAGGTCATCTATGACAACGTCACATCTATCTTGCTCTATGTCTGTTAGCATATGGTCAATACTTGAAGCTGAATGTCTGGTTATCCTAGTGACAGTGTTAATTAATGGTGATACACCATAGGCATACATAATGTTCAGAAAATTATTGTACAACATATCTGGGTTCATCATGTTCATGTTTAGATAATTTTGCCTTTGGGGCTGGAGACCATATCTAATGCTTGGGTTAACTTTGTAGTGAATGTGTCCATGTCACCACTGGGAGCACGATAAATACATAGTACTGTTAGCCTTTGGAATACATCTAGGTTTTTTATATCTAAAGCAGATATTTCTATGTGTTTATCTTCACTTAATGCCATGACGTCATTCCTAATTTTATACATAATCCCCTCTTTCACTTATATGCATGATCCACCACATTTCATAGTGTTTCTACTGTAATGACAGGCTAGAATGTATGAATGTAGTGCTACATTTGATAATTCTGAACCGTTACACCAATGTTCTGTTAAGCAAACAGGTGAGCTGTCAATAGACTGCAGTTCCACTTCTAATTGTTGCACTTTGTTTCTTATGCATTGCATATTTTGGTGGAAGACTGAGAAGCACTGAGCACTGCTTACCTTGTAGTCTTTACGTTTCTCTTGCCTTGGTCTAAAAAATCCTTTTGGTGATGGGGTGTTATGGTTATCCTACTGATTGATGGACTGGCCACTGTTTCTTCCGTTGGATCCTCACATTTTCTCGCTGTTTTTGTTGAAGATGATTCTGGCGCTGCCTCTTCTTGTTCAAGTGATGATCCTGGCTGCACTGATGCTGTGGCTGCGACTAACTTACTAGTTATGCAGCTGTTAAGGTGTTTTCGTATTTCCTTGATAGAAACTGGCTGTATTGCAATTGTATTTCTTACAGCGTGGTCGTCTTTTTGTATTAGTTTTGTCAGCATTTTGCTAATGCACGACTTCCCAGCACTGTTATAGTGTTGACCATGTTTCGTGAACAGTTCTCATGAATTGGGAAGCTCAAAGAATGTTACGTTTTGATAGTACTTGCATATTTTACGAAATTGTCTATTTATTTTTGTAAGCTCCAAATTTACGATTGAGTTGTCCTGCAGGTCGTTTCTATGAGGCATGCTTGTGACTACGATATTCGGCACTTTGAGGTTCAGTAGTGTTGTTTTTAGACATTGTGTGGCAAATTTACCCTCGTTTCGGTATACATCGTTGCTTCCACCCATGTTGTAGTAGTTATTCAAAGATGAAGAGACTCACATAGGATAGAGTAGCATGGAGAGCTGCATCAAATCAGTCTTCAGACTGAAGACAACAACAAAAGTAACCCATTGTTAAAGCTGTCAGTGCCTCAGAGAGGAGTTCAATATGCAGCGATAAAAATTTTTGATCATTTGCCCAATAACATAAACTGTCTGACAGGCAGCGAAGCAAAATTTAATTTAAAATAATTTCTGCTGGAAAACTCCTTCTAATCCATTAACGAATTTCTACTTAAAAACTGGTAGCAAGTAAAAAAAAAGTTTAGTTGCACGAGTGGGAATAAAAATGATAGTGTGTTCAGTAATGCTAACACTAAGCTTGATACATGTCCTGTAAACTGACTCATTCTACATCATTCGGTAAAAGAATCATTCAAATGAAGTATGGAACATGTAACTAAGTAATTAACTATAGGTGACTAGCCAACTTTATATATATGCTCTATGTAACCATCTAACAAACTATTGGTGACTAGCCAACTTGATATACATGCTCTAAAAGTCATTCCATGTGAAGCGACCAAAGGATTGCGCCTCAACCCTCTCCAATTTTGACGAAGTTTTTGCAGGATATACGTGTAGATTTTACATGAAGCCTTGCCAAATTACAGCTCCATAAGTAGTATGTTTAGGCCAATAGACACATCTTTATGAAGCCTACTTTTTTGACATTATGAGTTGAATGAATAAATCATTGAGTTTGTTTTGCCATGGCTCAGAATCTAAATGACTTATCATGACAAAACTTAGTGATCCTGTTCAACTTTCTGGGTACAACAGCTTAGTTGTTGAACAAAAGCTCGAGTTATAGTAAATTTATTGTAATATGCTATGAAGGTGGCTCACAAATGTTGCAGTAACAAATTTGGACTGTATTTTATTGCCCTGTATGTATTGAAAGAGTAACGATGCGAAGCAGATTTTTTAGTCATGTGTAGTGTTATCTATGTTCAAAGTCTACTCAAAAATTTAATTAGTCAGTTTTGACTCATTTTCAATAGGCCATATCTTGAAAGCAATCATTGAAAAGAGCTCACTTTGACGTATCAAGTAAAGAGTCTTTCATTTTTGAGGCAGACAGGTTTAAATACAACAATGAAGTATAAAACATGCTTTGACCTCGGTGCCGAAGGGCACTTTTGTGTGGCAAAAAATGTTCAGATTTAATGTGTGCATTTTTAAGTGCTGTATAGTCTGTTGTAATTACTGGCTAAATGTGTTTTCCTGTAAATAAAAATTATTTCAAATTATCTGCATATTAAGAAAAGTTTATCTGGGTATTTAAATTTCTTTTGTTCTGTTACAAAATTCCCCGCAAAAGTTTTCGTCATCTGTGATTGTTTAATTTTTTCGGGTGGAAATATGAATTGTAAAATATTGAAATCAAAGGCAATAGGAGGTGAAAATTAAACGGTAGTATCATGGATATCAAAGAACTTTCAATGGCAGATAGCACTGGCCTTGCAGATAATTCTGTGTCATCGGAAAACATTTGTGCATCAACCAGGCTTCAAACTAATCTCATAGAATTTTCAGTAGTACTACAAGAATTACTAAACCAAAGAAGTGAAATATGTCTCATTGAAAATGTCCAAATATGCTTTCATCACAAAGCGATAGCCTACTTTTGAAATGGAATAAGTATGAATTTCTACAACAATCCCATTGTAAACCTTTTGGTGCAAAGAACCATTCTGTGAAAAAGGGGTTATGGATTGTTAATGCAAGAATAGCCAATCAGTTGTAAGCTGTGCAAAGAGCAGTGTGAAACCTGCTCAGAAGATTTGTCCAATTTGAAGAAAACAGTTTTCTGTAAAGAACACAGCAAAGTCTCGGTTAAATTCATCCCAGTCAGATGACGAACCAGAGTTAGCATAGCCAGCAGAATCATTCAGTACAAGTCTAACTACTAGTGGGGTCGCTCCTCTAAGATTTCAGTGTACCAACAAGGGATGCCGAAAGTTATATAGAATGAAAAGCAAGTGAAACTCAAAAGGCAGTTGTGAATAACATTGTTGCTGCCGGATGCTTTAACATAAAAGATTTTCAATACCTACACAAGCAAGGCATATCCTGAATGTGAAGATTAAAATCAATTGATTAAAGAATTGAAAGAGAAGTTGCAATTATCATTGCAACCTGAAGAATTGCAGATTTTGACATTGTACGTCAAGGCTGGACAGTAAACGAGGTAATGCTGCCAAAGAACAGCTGTGGCAAGAAGATTCCACAGGTTGTAAAAGAAAGAGTAGTAACATTTTTCAAAATAAAGAACTTAGCCGAATTTTCCCAGGTAGAAAACTGTAGTTCAATTAGAATAAATGGAAATGTAACAATGAAAACAATCAGTTATTGATAACATTATTTAATTGAATAGATAAAAATCTACTCACCAAACAGCAGCACAATAAAAACGTAAAAGCTTGTGATTGGCAAGCTTTCAGAGCCAGTGACTCCTTTATCAGGCAGAAGTGTTGAAGGGGAAGGAAGAAAGGTGAAGGAAAGCGACTGGAGAAGTCTGAGAAAAGGGGTAAATTTTGCGAAAGAACCGTGGGTCAGGGGAGACTTACTCTATAGGATCAGAAGGAAAGACTATTGTTGGGGACTGCATCGGACAAGATTTGAAAACCTGAGAACTTAAAGGTGGAAGACAGGGTACTATCCAAGACAAAGATTACTAGTAAAATATCGTGCACAAGTTAGTGGGGATTGAGAAGCTAAGTGCATTGTACGTAACAGAGGTGGGAGGGGCAGTGAAAATAGATGGGAAAGAGAATGAAAGGTGTTGAAAACTAAAACTAAAACAAAGAGTAGTACAGTGAAGAAAAGCTGGGATGGAAGAAATTAACGTAAATTAATGCCAGTTGGATGGCGAGAACCAAAGACATGTTGTAGTGCTAGTTCCCATGCGCAGAGTACTCAGAAATTGGTGCCTGGGGGCAGAATGCAGATGGCGCATGTGGTGGAACAGGTGCCAAGGTCAAGAATGTCATGTTGTGTTGTAGAGCATGGTCTGTAACTGGATACTGTGTGTTGCCAGTATATAGCCTGTGCTTATGCCCATTCATCCCAGTTGATAATTTGGTGGTAATCATACCGATGTAGAAGGCTGAACAGTGTTTACATAATAGCTAGTATATGATGTGTAATTTCACATGTGGCTCTCCCTTTGATAGTATGTTTTGCCAGTTACATGGATGTTATAGGTGGTGATAGGAAGGTGCATAGGACAAGTCTTGCTGCAGGGATGGTCACAAGAGTTGGAGCCATATGGTAGGGAGCAGGAGCAGCATAGGGTCTGACAAGAATATTGCGGAAATTTGGACAGTGATGGAAAGCTATTCTAGGTATGGTAGGCAAAATTTCAGACAGAATGGATCTCATTTCAGGGCATGATTATAGGAAGTGGGATTGACGGTATAGCTCACTCGAGTCCATTTTAATTGATATTATCAACACGTTCAGCGACTGACTCAATGAGAACTGAAACAGTAGGCCTTAGGAACTACAAAGAGTAAGACTAGTAGTGGCAAAGCCAACATGAACCAATGCAAGACCGCGCAAATGGTATGTTTTTAATCTAATGAAAGAATAAGTTTGTTTGTTCTTAAATGCAGTGTCTCGAAAATAAAAACATCTTTTCTGATCAAACAGAGTAAACTCTTTCCAATGGTGGCAAGGAAAATCAGATTTGGGTGATCCCTTTTGAATTATGGCCTCTTGAAAATGTGCAGAAAAAAAAACTAAAAACATATTCAGAAGACTTGAAACTTAGATAAGTCAGTTTCTATTTGAACCATCAAGGTGCCACTTATAGAGCTTTTTGACTTGCTGAAAGGCTGCAGATGACTAAAAATTCAGCTTCAGAAAGTTATTCATTCAGTAGATACAGGCTGATAAAATATGATCCAAATTTATGAGCCATTTTGATAAAGTTATCATAATATGAGCTTTCATTCTACAACTGAGATGAACCCAAAAAGTTGGACAGGACGACAAGTCTCTTAAGTCACAAACAATCATAAAACAGAAAGAAACTTCCACATGGGAAAAATATATTAAAAACAAAGATTCCAAGACTTACCAAGCGGGAAAGCGTTGGCAGACAGGCACATGAACAAAACACACACACAGAATTACGAGCTTTCGCAACTGGCAGTTGCTTCGTCAGGAAAGAGGGAAGGAGAGGGAAAAATGAAAGGATGTGGGTTTTAAGGGAGAGGGTAAGGAGTCATTCCAATCCCGGGAGCGGAAAGACTTCCCTTAGGGGAAAAAAAGGACAGGTGTACACTCGCGCACACACACACACACACACACACACACATATCCATCCGCACATACACAGACACAAGCAGACATATTTAATGCCAGGTAATCAATTTCTACCTAGCAGTAAATCATGTGTAAATTGTGCAACGGCAGCGTAGACTCGATTTTTCAACTCGGTTAAATTGCTTGGTAAGGGAGGAAATTCCAGACCAAGAAATCCAGTGGTGTTAAGTTTGGAGTGCCAGACGACCATGCTGTTGACTCTTCACGTCGTGTCCACCGATCTGGGAAGCGTTTATCGAGGAATCCTTGAACTTCCATGAGGAAATGAGGTGGTGCCCTGTCTTGCTGGTAGTAAACAATATCATCGGAGTCATCTTCATCAATCTGTGGATGTAGTCCGCCTGGAGTTTGCCATCTGAACAGGTTTTGCCCAGCACCACCCCTTATTGTAGTCTTCTCCAATGCACATAAAGCTTATGATATCACATGGCGCCATCACATTCTTGCCAACTTAACATGAGCAGAGCCTCTGTGCTCAATCCCAATTTTTATACAGAACTTTCTTCCATGTCGCACTTTTTGGGTACAGGTTGACACCTCCCACAGCGGGAGAGTGGGTTTCTGCAGGGTTCTGTCTAATGTGTCCCTCTCTTTTTAGTGGCTATCAATGGCCTGGTGACAGCTGTGGAGAGTACGGTGTCCCTTTATTTGTGTGACTATTTTTTTAATTAATTAATTTATTTATTTATTTATTTTATTTTATTTTATTTTATTTTTTTCCCCTTCCGCGATGGACATTGCAGAACACTGACTGCAGTAAGCAAGATGCAGAGCATAATCTGGGCTGTCACCCATGACTTTCATTTTTCAGCTGCAAAGACCTGCATCATGTATTTCTGTTGTTCATGTATAGTACATCTTCATCTAGATATGTACCTTGATGGCCAGTCCCTCAATGTGGTGGGCTCTCATTGTTTTCTGGGACTGTTCTTTGATGCCCAGTTGACATGGCTTCCCCATCTTCATCAACCAAAGTGGACAAGTTGGTTGCACCTCAGTATTCTTCAATGCCTCAGCAACACCAGCTGTGCAGTGTGGACCGCTCTGCTCTGATACGGCTCACACAGCAGTGGTCCAGGCCTGTCTAGATTATGGGAGTTCACATACGGCTCGGCATCACCTTCAACATTACAGATACTTTATCTGAATCATCATTGTAGGGTACGATAGGCAACTGGCACCTTTTGAACTAGCCACATGCTCAGCCTCCTAGTGCAGGCTGGGGTTCGACCACTGCGGTTTTTGCGTCAACAACAATTGATCGCTCAAGTTATGTTTCTGCTGCTCCCTGGAGCACCTGAGCTACCATCTCTTCTTTCCAGATAAGGAGGTCCACATTCCACAACAGTGACCCAGATCTGGGGTTTCAAATGACTCTGCATCTAGTCCTTATTTTCTGAACTCCATCTTTTCCCTCTGCCACCTCTTCTCCCTGTCCGCTCATGTACACCTCCGTGGTGCACCCTTCGTCCACAGTTCTGTCTATATATACCACAAGGTCTGAAAGATGTCGCTCAACTTGAGGCCATTTCTTCTCCATTTTCTCAATGTTTCAGGGTTCAGAAGTAGTCTGTACTGATGGCTCGATGGTTGCCAGTCATTCTGGCTTTGCTAGTGTTTATGTGGAATATGATCAACTCTGCTCCTTTCTAGATGACTGCAGTGTTTTCACTTTAGAGTTGGTAGCGATCTCTCATGCTATTGACTATATCTGTTCCTGCACCAGTGATTCCTTCCTCATCTGCAATGACTTTTTGAGCAGTTTACAAGATTTTGACCAGTTTTACCCTCACACGATTATCCAGTATACCTTTGTCGCCCATGAGCAATGTAGACACTCATGGTCTTTGTCTGAACCACAGCTCATGTTGAGATCTGGGGGAATGAACTTACTGACAGGTGGGTCAAAATGGCTCCTGGCAAGCTGCCTCTTGAAATCAGTATTATGGAGGTGGACCTTCGATTGGTATTATAGCATCAGGTTCTAAGGATTTGGAATATGGAATGGCTCACTCCGACTTTGCTGGACGAACTACAGACAATAAAAAGAGACAAAATTTGTGCAGGTCCTCCATGTGGACCTCTCGCAAGGACTCCATTTTCCTTTGTTGGCTCTGCATCGGTCATGCTCAACTGAGTCATAGTCATCGTCATCTCCTCTGTCACAAGGACCTGCCCCACTGTGACTGTGGTTCACATTTTGTTGTGCTATCCTATCCTAGCCAACCTGTGACAAATATTTAATCTCCATGACTCGATACGCGTGGTAGAAGCAAACGATGCCTCAGCAGCTGACCTTGTATTAAGGTATATTCGTGAAGGGTGCTTTTACCCCACTCTCTAAGGGAAGGTGCCTCAGCCTTGTTGGCCCAGCAAGGAGCTGGCAGAATGCCCTGTTGCCTTTTCTGCTCTGCCCCCAATGAGCAGCAGCCGTCTGGGCTTGGAACTCTTCCCCAGACTTCACCCTGCCCGCTGTTTTGCTCTTCTTCCTCCACCTTGCCTTATTTGTTTGACTTGGTGTCCGTCCTCTGTTTTCCTGTGCTTCTCTCGCTCTGTTAGTGTCACTAGTATTTTCTGGGTATTGATGGGTGGGGTGCCTCTGACAAGTGGTGAGGGATATGTGCCCCATCACACTTGCTGCATTCGGGATCCTCCGGCTGTTCCCTGGATGGGGCACCTCGCATACCTTCCTTTTTTTCCCCTCCTTTCTTTTTTCTTGTTCCTTCAGCCAATATTGAGGTTTCCTTTCCTAGGTTTCGTGCTGTAGGCCCATCTTTAATGTGTAGTTTTGCTGACTTGCCTGTTCCAGGGGGGACTGGTGACCTCATAGTATGGTCCCTTTAATCAGTAAGCCAACCAATCAGTTGTATTCATCAAACAAATAACATTGATACTTACTGCAGAAACAGCTCTGTCCATGACTGTGGGACAAGATCTGGACTGCCAAGGAATAAAACTGCAATAAATTTCCTAAGGAGATTAACAAAATTGCTAAGTTTAACTTATTTAAAAAGGCAGTTAAAAAGTACCTGTTAAACAATATATTCTGTACATTGAACGATTGCTTGGATAGTAAAGAGTAGGACAATGGTGGAAAAATAACACAAGTGAATAATAATAGTGATGATGAAAAAACCACACATACACACGTACTGCTAAAGCCGTGCAGTGTATAATACTAATATCTTATCCTCTATCTGGACTCAGTATATCACTTTCTAAAGGGGGATGTTGACTCAGTTTTTTGGACTAGAATATCAGAAGTAGCAGCACACAAAATGTAAACTAAGTATCCTCACTGTAGTCCTGAAGCCAGATGATTGTGTGTGTAGCATTCCATTATGAAACCATGTGTGTATAGTGTGTGCAGTGACAAGAGTGTGAAACAAATGAACAGTGAACGTTTGATGTTTATAGTATGAAATTGTAAAATAGTATAGGGCTAAACAGAATGAGGGTAGCACCAGTTTTAAACAGACTGGCCTTGTATTCAGGAGGAAATTCTCCATACAAGCCAAGAAGTATGTGCCCATCATGGTTGGGACACAACAGTTTCCTGACCAGTTAACCATTGCCATGGCTGGGTGGTACCTGTGGGGAGAGTCCCCATTTGGAGTGGGTGGTATCATGCCGGATGATTCACACAAGAAACAGTGGCTGCAAGGCCCCAGCAGTCTCTTCGGATTGGAAAGATTATTACAGTCCAGAGAGATACGGCCCCATGACATTTCCTTCACTGGTTACACTGTGGGGAGGAATGAGCTAGATGTCTAAGAGGGAAACACTTCAGCTGGTACTTGGTAGGAGTTGTGGGGATAGTTTTACTGCAGCAAAATCATTATTTTTTTGTCAAAAACATTGAAGAAAAATTTGGGGAACTTCAGTCTGCAAAATAAAAATGTGAAATGGATTATTATTAATTAAAACTCCCTCTGCTGCCCAATCTACAGATCTTCAGGCATGTGATTGTCTAGATGACATTACTGTGACACACACTAAACTTCAGACATGGTCCAGGGAATCATCTCTCACAGAGATCTTATATCCCAAACAGATTAGAAGCTCTGCACTAACCTCCAACGGTGATGCATACATTTATATGCAAAAAGAGTTCCAAGGATAATCATAGGAATTTTATCTTAATCTATGAAGGAACGTTCTACCAGATAAAGTAAAGGTCATAGTGTGCAGGTGAGAGTTGAAACCATATGTCCCATTGCCTATGAGATGCTTCAGATGATTACACTTCGAGCATATGTCATCCCACTGCTTGGTGTACCCAAAGTGAAGCAACTGTGGACGATCAGTCCACATAGGTTGTCTTTGTTACTCTCCATGTTTGCCAGTGTACACAGTTATCAAGAAAGAACAGAAGATCCAGGAATACAAATCTATTGCCTGCCTATCATATAGTGAGATACTAAGGCACAGAACTAATATGAATTCCTACATCCTGCTGACATGACAATTAGTTACGCTTACATGACCATCCTTGCCCCCCCTCTCCCTCACAACCACCTTCACCAGACCAGATCCCCCACCACCCTCCCCTCCCATGGTTCCTACAGTACCTTCTTCAGGATCTACGTCCCACACTTAGCCAGAGAAATGTTGTTCTTCGGCAAGTGCTTGTGACAGAACTCCTTCTTGGGATCCCTCTCTCTAGCAATCCTCGGACTGGAGGCATGACACCAAATAATGGCTGAACCAGCCTTGGTCTCAGGAGCACCTACTTTTCATCTGTCCTCGCACTCAGTGCAGATAGCCGTTTGAGTGAACCTTGCCCACAAAATAGGAAAGCAAGAATAAGAATTAGGACAAGGCTCTTCTGTTGCCCCTGGAGTTCTCAGACCCCCCCCCCCCCCCCCCCCCAAATGCCATCAGATTCTGAACAGCTGTTTGTGGATCTGGTTCCATTCCCACTGGTGACATGCAGTGATCCTGTGGCGTGACTGGTCTTCGTGTCCCCTTTTCACTTAACCTTGCCAACAGTCGTGTGATTGTTCAATGCAATTGTAATAGGTACTACTGTCACCTGTCAGAACTACAATACCTTATTGCCTCTTCTTCAGTTTGCACTGCTCTCCAAGAAACAAGCTTCACTAATGACCATTCTCAAACACACTGTGGTTATTGTGCATTCTGTAGGAACTGTGCTGGTACCGAGAGGGCATCTGGAGGGGTCTGTACTTAGATTTGTATTGATGTCATCAGTGAATGGATTCCCCGTCGTACCTCATTGAAGGCAATAGCAGTGTGAGTCCAAAGAACCTCAGCAATGTTTACCTGCCTCCAGGCAGGCCACTTACTTATGTTGGAGTGACCACATTAACCCAACAATTCCCCCCTTTTCTCCCGCTTGGGGTCTTCGGTGCACACTAGTCCTTGTGGATTAGTACCATTACATCTGGTAGGGTCTTACTTATTGACCAGCTTCTCACAGATCATGAGCTGTGCATCCTCAGTGATGGTTCTCATACCCTCTCCAGTGCTGCCCATGGCACCTTTCCAGCTATCTTAAAACACAGTAAGAAGTAGTACTGGGAGCGCTGTGTCTCCTCGCTGGGGATTTATGCATCTTCATCTCAGGTGCGGGCCAGTCTCCATGGTCTTATGGGCAGTGAACAATCAACAGCTGTTCCAGGTCATGTCCTACAGAGTAATATTTGTACTGATTCATCAGTTCTTCCAGAATACCTTGTGATCCACTTTGCAACAGATAAGCATCCTCTTCTTATACAGCAACCTTTCTACTGCAGAAGCTACAAGTTGAAGATAACCCCATTATGTTTCACTTCCCACCAAGCTGAATCCTATAATGGGCACTTCACTGACGGGACCTACTTCAGGCTCGTGCCTTGTCCCACAACACAACCCCAGGCCGTGATGCAATTCACAGTCAGATTATCGAACACCTGAGTGTTCCCCGAAGGCAACATCTCCTCGGGGTCTTCAACCATCTTTGGCTCCACAGTGTGTTACCCTGCAATGGCAAGACAGCATAATTGTCCCAGTCCTTAAACCAGGCAATAACGCAACATCTCTCCATGGTTACCTGCCGATTAGCCTTGCCAACATACACTATAAGCTGTGATCTTATAGTGTTTTGCTTTTGCTCTTCATGGATATGCTGCCGGATTTGATCGTCTTCGCTACACGATATTTTTGTGATCCATCTGGCCGCCATCTTCAGGTGAGATTGCTGAATACACAATCACGCCAGAACTGAATGAACATCAAAAACGGCAGCTGCTTTATACGCCGGGTCCAGGCCACTGCACCTACGCGAGAAGCGGAAGAGCTGCCCCCTGTGAAGCAAAGAATTGCAGCGCCGCCGGTGGTAGAAACTGGCGAAAGTGATAAATCGCAAATTAAGATTTAGCGGGTCGAAAATCAGACTTGTCATTTTGTATCTGATAAAACAGCGTTCCATAGCTTGCTTAAAGGAAACCTTTTATCTCTATTGATAATGTCATCAGATAATCGTATGTCAATGGATTCCGTGAGCACACGATCCCAGTAATGAGAAGCCGGAGCAGTGATGTGCGTCTCTTCAAATGACATGTTATGCTCTTCATTGAAACAGTTTTTGGCGAGGGCAGATTTTTCAGGCTGGAACAAACTTGGATGATGCTCGTGTTCCATACATTGGTCATGAACAGTGCGAATAGTCTGTCCAATATAGGCATTTCCACAGTGACAGGGAATTTTATAAACTCCAGGCTTTCTCAATCCCAAATCATCTCTAACAGATCCAAATAGGACTCTAGTCATGGCCAAAGGCAAAAGGACACTTTTAATATCATATTTCCTCAGAATTCTAGAAATTTTTGAAGAGATACTTCCAGCTAAGGGTAGAAAAACAACTGATTTACTAGTATCTAGCGCTGCTTCTCTTAATGGTCCAAACTGAAAAGCACGATTAATTTGATAATCAGTAAATCCGTTGAGCTCGAAGACAGCCTTAAGATGATTCAGTTTCTGTGTCAAATTTTCTGAATCAGAAATGGCATAAGCTCTCTTGACTAATGTACGTAGAACTCCCATGTGCTGATGTGGTGGATGACAGCTCATACAATGAAGATAGCAGTCCATATGTGTGGGCTTATAGTATACACCATGTCCCAAGGTACAATTTTCTCTTTTGTGTACTAGAACATCCAAAAAAGGTAATTTTCCATCTTTTTCAATTTCCATTGATAATTTGATGCTTGGATGAAGACAGTTAAAATGATCTAATAACCGATTAACAGCTTCCATTTCATGTGGCCAAACTATGAAAATACCATCCACATATCTCCAAATACATGTAAGTTGAAGAGAAGTAGTCCTGAGTGTGATATCTTCAAAATCCTCCGTAAAAAGATTGGCGACATAGGGGAAAGAGGACTCCCCATAGCCACACCATCAGTTTTTTTTTTTTTTCCAAAAATATGTCATTAAATAAAAAATATGTCGATGTCAACACATGACGACACAGGGGCTCTTCCAAAGGTACCTGGGTGAAAAGAGAAACCGTATCAAAACTAACTATAAGGTCAGATGTTTCATTGCATAAAGACTTCAACCGCTGAATAAAATCAATCGAGTTGTATAAATGATGATTACATTTCCCAACGTAAGGGCTGAGGGCGGAAGCAAGATATTTGAGAACTAAGATTCTTATCTTCCCTCAGTGACCGAATGGCTTTCCTTTCACTGGAAGAAATATTACTCTGTTATCAGTGCGTGGTGAAGATGATAAGAAACTTCCTGTCTAACTTCCTCTGCCAAATCTTCAGGAAAGCGAGCAATGGCCTGCTCAACAGCATTAATAAAATCAGTAATAGACAGGTTCCTAGATGTAGGAAAAAAGCTCATACCTTTTTCCAAAACTGACAAAGTAGCATCATCCAGTTTTCTTGTCGGTTAAATTAATAACTGTCCAATGATGAGTAATGTTGTCAGATATGGATGGTTGTTGGCGAAGTTGAAAAAATTTCGGCGATTGTTCCTTAATTGTATTGTTCTACATAGAATCCAAATAGGCCCGCGAAGCTTCATCAGTGCACTTCCAGGATGCGGGAGACAGATGAAAGGGAGTTCTAAATGCAAGAAATACAATTCTTTGGATATCAGATCCAACCATTGACGTATGAAACGAATTCTCTCCCATACTAATGCAAAACTAGCACGTTTCTCGATCCTTTTTGCCATTTTAGTATCAATAAAATGAGAAAATTGAGCAAATTTGGGAAAAATACCTTCATCACAGCATCTCAATAAAGCTGCAGGGAAGGATGGTTTGCACACAAATTATGCTGCATTCTTTAATCTCATGGTCTTTTGTACTCCTGTCGCTGTTGTTTCTGGGAGGGGTGATCCACAACTGACAGTCTGCTTAGGTTGGAAACTCCAATCCAACAAGCTTTTTCTAAACGCCAACACTTTGTTGCAGCCTTTTTTGACTTGCATAAGGCATATGACACACTCTCGATGACTGGGGCTTAGGAAGCCACCTACTGATTTTTATTTCTCAGTATTTATTGCATTGATTGTTCAGGATTAGAGTCGACACCTCACTCAGCTACCCACATGCCTAAGAGAAAGGTGTCCCACAAGGCTGTGTATTGAGTATCACTGTCTTCCTTATCACCATCAAAGGGCTAGTGACCTCTTTTGGGCCACTGGTCACCCCCGTTTTATTTGCATTTTGTACAGCTCCCACTTGGTAACCTCTGCCGAATGCAAGCTTCACGAGTGCCATCTGCCAGGCCTCTGCTTAAGCTCTTTCCCGTGGTTTACAGCTGTGTCCTACAGAAATGCAACTCTTGTGTTATGCCATTATACCACGGTCCATCCTGACCAGGAACTCTTCTTTAGTACCTAGCATCTGCTCGTTGTAGCCCAGTCCCACACCTTGTGCCTCCTTTTTGATAAAAAAAAGCTGACTTGGCTGCCTGACATGTCACCTGAAGACTAGGTGCACGTGAAAGCTTAACCCTCTCTGCTTCCTTGCCCACACGTCTGGGAGTGTGAACCTTACCCATATTTACTGGGCCGTGGTTTCATTCCAGGTGGACTACAGTTGCCTGATTTATGGCTCAGCTGCTCTTCTCTCTTCAGATTTGGTGGTACCAGCTCGTGGTCTTCTGTGCAATTGCCATTCAACAATTCCCTGATCATCCCACGTATCCCATGGTCTTTACATACAAGGAGTGTCATCTTCCTGATTCCTGCCCTCGGTTGTGATTACCAGGTGGAGTGTGCCTCGCTTTCCTCTGCCAAGATTCCAGTCTCCCCTCACTGAATTGTTCATGCTGTGTTTTCTTGTGCACTCCTCCTTGTTTGGTGTCCAGGCCATGGATTAGGACCAATCTCTTCCAAGGTCCAAAAGTCTTAATTGCCCCAATGACCTTTTGGCATTTCTTTCATCCAGCTTTTCCAGAGTTCCAGGGTGCTACTGTCATTTACACCAATGGCTCTAAGACTGATCAGACAGATATGCTTTTACTTCTCCCGGCAGTGTGGAACGCGATTTGCTACCGGGAACATGTAGTGTGTTTATGGCAGAGCTGACAACTGGTAGCAGACCTTTCAATTTTATTAAATGAGCCTCCCTTGACTATGATTTAATATCTACTGACTGATTGAACATGAGCAGTTTCCAGGCTATTCACGGATGCTGTTCTTGCCACCCTTTGGTGCCCACTGTTCATGATGTTCTCACTGACCTTTGTCGGGCTGCATTGCTTACCCACCATTCACTTTGCCAACCCAATGTGTGAATTTGTGAGATCACATGAAATAACTGCTCACTCAGAAATGAAAGACGACATCTGGTTAGCTACTGCCCCACATAACAAAATCCTCACAATCAAGGAAGCTACTGCAGCATGGTGCTCTTCCTCCCACTTCTCCCAGAAGGAATCCACAGACCAGTATTGCCTCCACATCAGTCATACCATGTTAATGCATAGTTTGCTTTTGTGTAATGAGCCACTCCACTATTGCTGTTGTGATACACTCCTGGAAATGGAAAAAAGAACACATTGACACCGGTGTGTCAGACCCACCATACTTGCTCCGGACACTGCGAGAGGGCTGTACAAGCAATGATCACACGCACGGCACAGCGGACACACCAGGAACCACGGTGTTGGCCATCGAATGGCGCTAGCTGCGCAGCATTTGTGCACCACCGCCGTCAGTGTCAGCCAGTTTGCCGTGGCATACCGAGCTCCATCGCAGTCTTTAACACTGGTAGCATGCCACAACAGCGTGGACGTGAACCGTATGTGCCGTTGACGGACTTTGAGCGAGGGCGTATAGTGGGCATGCGGGAGGCCGGTTGGACGTACCGCCGAATTGCTCAACACATGGGGTGTGAGGTCTCCACAGTACATCGATGTTGTCGCCAGTGGTCGGCAGAAGGTGCACGTGCCAATCGACCTGGGACTGGACCGCAGCGACGCACGGATGCACGCCAAGACCGTAGGGTCCTACGCAGTGCCGTAGGGGACCGCACCGCCACTTCCCAGCAAATTAGGGACACTGTTGCTCCTGGGGTATCGCCGAGGACCATTCGCAACCGTCTCCATGAAGCTGGGATACGGTCCCGCACACCGTTAGGCCGTCTTCCGCTCACGCCCCAACATCGTGCAGCCCGCCTCCAGTGGTGTCGCGACAGGCGTGAATGGAGGGACGAATGGAGACGTGTCGTCTTCAGTGATGAGAGTCGCTTCTGCCTTGGTGCCAATGATGGTCGTATGCGTGTTTGGCGCGGTGCAGGTGAGCGCCACTATCAGGACTGCATACGACCGAGGCACACAGGGCCAACACCCGGCATCATGGTGTGGGGAGCGATCTCCTACACTGGCCGTACACCTCTGGTGATCGTTGAGGGGACACTGAATAGTGCACGGTACATCCAAACCGTCATCGAACCCATCGTTCTACCATTCCTAGACCGGCAAGGGAACTTGCTGTTCCAACAGGACAATGCACATCCGCATGTATCCCGTGCCACCCAACGTGCTCTAGAAGGTGTAAGTCAACTACCCTGGCCAGCAAGATCTCCGGATCTGTCCCCCATTGAGCATGTTTGGGACTGGATGAAGCGTCGTCTCACGCAGTCTGCACATCCAGCACGAACGCTGGTCCAGCTGAGGAGCCAGGTGGAAATGGCATGGCAAGCCGTTCCACAGGACTACATCCAGCATCTGTACGATCGTCTCCATGGGAGAATAGCAGCCTGCATTGCTGCGAAAGGTGGATATACACTGTACTAGTGCCGACATTGTGCTTGCTCTGTTGCCTGTGTCTATGTGCCTGTGGTTCTGTCAGTGTGATCATGTGATGTATCTGACCCCAGGAATGTGTCAATAAAGTTTCCCCTTCCTGGGACAATGAATTCATGGTGTTCTTATTTCAATTTCCAAGAGTGTATTACATAACAGTCAGTAATAATCTGAGAGAGGTGCCAGCAGGAAAAAAGAACATAAACTGTAGGCAAGCACTTGCTTTCAGAACCAACAACAGAAATTGGTTTACTGAACACCATTCACTCCTGATTATTGCTCAGTATGAGCCTGTTGTGTCGGAGAGAAGTTTTCTGTAAAAGAGTACGCCACTAAACTATAAAATTGGAAGTTAATGCAAATGATTCAGAAAATGTTACATGTAACTAAGTCCACAGGAGTTAGAAGTCCAGCTCGAGAGTGAAAGCATCCAAAAACTCCAACATGAACAAGAAAACGCCAACTACTGCTTGTTCATATTGAGTAGCACACAGGAACATGAAGAAAGAAAACCATTTTAATAAAGTACAGCATAAGGAACATTTCAAGCAACATCAGGGAAGTCGAAAGATAGCGTCTAAAATTTGGCCAATAAATTTCATGTTACAGGGAAATTTACCGACTGAAAACAGGGGGAGGTCGCAGCACTATCAAAGATAAGGAAGTTACACAAGCTGTAAAGAATGATATCAAAACACACAGGCTTAGAGAGAGCCACTATTCAAGGAAAATGTCCAGAAGAGGTTATTTACCATGTGAGCTGAATACAATCAGAATTTGGGAACAGTTCTGTAAAAAATGGGAATTGTCTGGCTTCCCTGCTTGCTCTTTATCGAAATGCAAACATATTTTTGTGCTCAACATGCAGGAAGATTGGTCTACTGAAATTCAAAAAGGAACAAGATCTGGACAAGAAGAATCAATTAATAACAAACCACAGGATGCACAAACTTCATGCATAAAAGTTCTATGCAGTAAAGGAGAGGAGAAAATCCTAATGCAGTTAAAGTATGTTTTGATATATAACAGAATCAGCCAATACCAAAGTTCTGCATAGGTGAAGTATTCTAATCAAGACAGGTTTGGGTATATAATTTTTGCGTTAGCTTCATTCTTTAGCACAGACAAAAGAAAATACTACTTTTTACATTTAGCTTGAAACAGGAGGACCAAAAGTACGTAAACAAGTAGCCTGTGCTTTTTGGGTTTTGCCAGCAACTTGAGGAATCCCAGCCAGAAAATGGTCCAAATGAAATTCATTTATTTCCTGGCCTCTATACGACTTAAACTAAAAGCCCTTGGCTGCCAAAGACTGGTCATATGTGTATGAGTTGCATTTGTGTGTATGGTGTGTGGGTTTTTTTTTTTTTTTTTTTTTTTTTTTTTTTTTTTTTTTTTTTTTTTTTTTTTTGCCCCCTTATGAAGGACTGCTTGGGATGAAAGATTTCTTTGACTGTGCTTTTGTTGTGCCTGCTGAGTCACTCAACATCACTGCTATATGATGAGTAGCAACTATCCTTTTCATAACATTGTCCTAAAAAAATACAATAATTATATGCATACTAATGACCTTCTTGGAAGAGAGTAGAAAATTTAATAAGCTGGAACATAATTTCCCTGTTCATGGTCACAGCTGCATGCCCTCAGACAGTGCGTTGGTAGAGTGGAAAGACCACTGAAAAATGAAGCTATTTTGCCAACTGCATACTATAAAGTGATGGAACAATATACATGCTTGCCATAGGTTCTGGAAGTCAGGGAATTTCAAACGCATCAGAGATATCAGAGAAATATCTGGTAAATTTGGAAAAAAGAAACTGGAAAAGTCTCATTGTATGTCTCAGTAGATGAAATGCTTTATTTACTGAGGTGTCATGCAACATCAGTGGCTGGGCGCAGCTGAGTACATGCACTGCTTTCCTACTCCTTCATTCTTATTGTTTATCTCCTTCCTGTCACTCCCCTCAGCTTGCAGTCAGTGCTGCCACCACTTCTTGCCACTAGCCTAGCAGCTGCTGAAGAGAGGCAGGGAGATGTGAGGACTGGTTTGTTTGGATCTGATTGTCAGAGAGGCAGACACAGCAGCCAGAGAAGGCGATCATGTGTGCATGAGTTGTATCAGAGTGATTGTGTGAATAAGTGTATGCTCTTGTTTTCTGACAAAACCTGTGGCTGAAAATTTAGGTGCAAGAGTGTGATTGGCTTTTCTACAAGGCTGTCTGTGGCCCAGCATTCAATTTTACGGTGAGTTGCTACCTATCCCCATTATTATTTATGCTCAAAGTATATGAACAAGTTACCTGTTTCGTGGATTGATCACCATAGTCTCATTTCATCAGCATGTTGTCTGTGGCTCATGAATAGCTGGCTACAAGAGTGGACTTTCACAACAGACCAAAACTGTTTCTGTGGGTATTTGTAATGGATCAGGGCTGCCGATCTGAAACCATTCAGTTCCCACTAAGTGTAGAGACCCTTCCTGTCGGATCTAGTCTCACTGATCTGCCTGCAGGCTAGTTCTATGGTTTATCCATGGACTCAGGACTGCAGTGCTCCTCAGCAGGCCAGAGGCCATGGGAGATGGATTTCACGAATTGCGACTGTCTCACTGCAAGGATTTTGTACTGTGTGGCATTCTATAGACATTTTATTTGTTGTAGTACATTTTGGCACTTCAAAAGTAGTTTATATGTTAGAAAGTATGGATGATAAGAATAAAATTGTGTCAGTCACTGGCAATTTGTACACTATATACTTATTTATTTCTCAACAGAAAAATCACACATTACCAGTAAAATAATAGATATAATACAGTGGGTAACAACCTATAATAACGAACATATAGAACCAAAATTTTATTGGTGGTCACCTACAGTGTAGGTGTATACAGTTCTTTCAAGAGGTCTACTTTTTTCTGTTATTTCTGAAATCAGTGAAAGTATTTTAAATCTGTCTTGTGACTCCAAGGAAATGTGTAGTTTTGTCACCAAATGTGTTTTGTTTTATTGAAATAAAATAACATCACTGGTCGTCATGAAGCACACATTGGCTTATTTTCTCCTTCTAGAAACAGTTCATTACAAAACATATTGATGTTAATACTTAAGATTTTTGCTCCCATCAGGAAATGCTTGCAAGGGTTTTTTTTTTTTTTTTTTTTTTTTCCACTGTCGTTTCTTGTGCCATAGCTGGAAAGACATATTATCAACTTATGTCTTAATTTATACTTGAGATCTCAAAATTTGTCAGGGAAAACTGCTAAAACTTGTCTGGAAATCGGGGAAATATCCGGGAATTTCACTCGGGAAACGGGTGTCAACCCTGAACATAGCATCATTGAGATACTAAATAAAGTTTGGGAAGAAAAGGATCTCAAGTCCATTGCACTGAAAGTCTTATGATCAAAACTTGTTCCAAAATAACTGCACAACGAGGAATGGTTTTTATAAAAAGTCAAAGAAGAAGGTATTGTTGTCAGTATTGGACACAGATGATTGAAGTTCTTTAGAGATTGAGGTACAGAAATCCAGAAACTGCTGCCAGGAAACGAGGAAGGCACCCACCTTATAAGAGAACAACATGGACAGCAAGTAAAAGAAAAAGTATGTCTTGGAACTTATAAGGTGTTTTAACAAACCAGAAGGAGCAGAAGAGTTTTGTACGGACATTATTGAAAGTGGTCAATAGATTTCCAGTTTATTATTGTTATAGCGAGTGTTCTGTTTTGTATCAGTAGCATTTGTTGCTATTTTGCACTTCTGCTTATCAAACATTTACTGGAAAGCGGGATATTAAAGTGTTATATTGTAGTATTTTATCATATTTCTTTGCAAAATGAATGATAAAATAGCTGCTTTGTTGTAATTGTAGATGAAAAAGAAACAGAAAAAAATTGCTTTGAATATGTATATTAACAAAACTTTTAAATTTCCTGTTTGCATTTATTGTATTTGAAAATAACTTTCAAACTTTTTCATCTACTCGGATATAAAAAAATGAAATTTTAGAAAAGTCAAGCACACAATCAGAATCATGCATACAAAAGTGGTGTAGATGTTAAATTATCTCTCTTTTTTACGTAATTCGTAGTTCAGTATGATACTTTACAAAATGTGTTTCCTGCAAACTTTAAGTTTTTGTGTCTATTGACTTCTGAGCAAACGCCACTCATATATTTCATAACTGTGACAGTGTAAGAGTTCGTGGCTTAGTGTAGTGCTTTTGCAAAGAACTGAAGTATTTATTATTTCTTTCCTACTGCATCTGCTGTGGCTAAATGTGTCTCATAAATTAGTTTGAACAGTGTGCACTATTTAGAGAATGGGAAAACTGCATTTTTTATGCACTTTAACACAGGGTTTGGTTTGCAAATACTCTTGAAAAAGTATGTATTTCTGGTTCAGACAACATTCTCTCATAAACCTGAAATTTTGTGGGATTTTCCCTGCCTTCCTTTTGGTTTGTTATCTGGCAGTAATTGTCTGAGAAGCAAAAATCTTCTTACCACATTTCACTTTTTCCTGCTGCTATCTTTTAGTACATGGTGTAAGACTGATGCTGTATTTTTGTTTACACTTGTGGCAATTTTTACTTTCCTGCTATGCCAGATGTGTTCAGAATGTTTAGGAAGTTTTTACCAATTTTGTTTTTAACACGTGTGGCAATGTTTATATCTACATCTAAGATTGTCAGTTCAGGAAATTGATACCGACCAAGACGGAAGTAAATTTGTCGTAAAAGGTACCGACATTGTCACTAGGTGGTCTTATATACACATAAAGTAATTAATTTTTGGTTGATGTCAATCTCCTTGTTTGTATTTAGTAGCTGACACTTTTCACTAGTTATAATCAGATCCTGCCTATCTTTAAAATGTTCACTATTTATGATACAGATGCACAGTCCACCATTCTTTATGGTAATTCTACAGTAGCAGCTCGTCCTTTCATGTGGTGGTAATGCTACATGGTGTACTTCAGCATCACTACATCAGTGCTTTGTAATACATACCACTGTGCTGTTGAAAGGCTGTAATTCAGCTTCAAGGCACCATATTTCTTGTAGTCTTTGTCCTTACAATTTTTATTTTTTTCATGTTACTGATGAGTGAACCCTCCAATGTAGTACATTCTGTCTTCTATGTACCTGGTCCTGAAATCCCTATACGGGTTGAGACATTTTTAAACAGGGGAACCTTTTATTGTGATCTATTATGAAGAGTTAAAGCTGTGAGACGTAAATTGGTCTTGATTTTATTTGCCACTTATCTCTGAATTCCATTTGTACACAAAAATGATGTTCCCGATTATGACAAGGATGTTGATGCATGTAAAAATGTTTTGAGACTATGAATATTTTCCAAAAAGTATGACTACTGTTGATCTCTTCATGACTACTTCTCTTACAGGATCTTCTCGATAATGAAGAGTGTGTTGAAAAAGACACGAAATTCTGGTTGAATGTTTTCCTCGGGTCTGAGTTGTAACTTACCATTTCCCAGCTGCCTGGGATATCCAACAGAAGCTGAAGAACTTATTCCAAGGATGGCTCGAGAGCCAGTCATCTTGAATGTTTATGACATGGTAAGAAGTTGTAGACTTGTTTCTTAAATTATAACCAATAAGGAAAAATCATTATTTATTTTTATTTTCTCGTACCAGTCACTTTCATTTCTTTTGTTTAATTTAACATAAACACATTTCAAGGATGTCCTGCCCAACTTTAGGTGTTGTGCATACAGAAAATTATTGTTTAAAAATAAATTGTCTTAAATTAGATTAACATATAACTTTTTGTTTACTGTTCACTGCTGGAGGGGTATTTGGAGGGAGGGGCAGGAGTTGGCCAGAAACTGATGTCCAGTGATGTCTTCTGCCAGTGTGGAACTCACTCTCATTGTTTATTTATTATGATGGACAGCGCAGCCTCTGTGGGGTGGAGATAGTTTTGTATCAGTTCTTATGTTGCAAATTTGTGTGATACATTTTTTTATATGACAGTTATTCATCCTCAGTACACTTGCGGAGCTGTTGTGTAACATTACACTATTGTACTATTTATTTTGTCATTGTTTATGGACATAACTCACTGCATAAATGTTTCTATATACATGTAAACTCTGTACACTTAATAAAATATGGCAGTCTTGTTACATGTGAATGAGTGTAGACTATTGAATTTTACAGTGATTTTTGTTATACTGTCAGTCTGGTGGTCCCATGTTTCACATTGGCACGTCTTAAATCTGTTTCATTAGATTAGGCTTAAAACTGCTGAAGACTTGAGTTTTTTTAACTCTGTTATCACATTAAGAATATTCTCTCCATATTTTGTATTATGAACACTTCCATTTCTTCTGTGATATTCATTCTTTAACTTTTTCTGAGTTTGTGCAAAATTTCAAGATTATTTTCAATTTTGGAAGGATGGTATGTGTCTTTAATATATGTTGCTACCACTAATATGTTACATTTATCCAGTTTGTTGCAGTCTCTATGGTTTTTAAATTGAGTTCTGAAATTTCTGCCTGTTTGGCCTATAGGGCAGTTTTATCTCAAATGAAACAGGTCAAGAGTGAACTATTGTAAAGTTTGCTGAAATACATATATGTTGAAGTTCCACATGATACCTCTTCAAAACTACAATATTTTGATTTTCTGATGATTTGTTAAAGTGTTACAGACCACTATAAATTGAAAAATTGTAATAAAGAAACGAAAAGTGATAGCAATTTGATTTTATTTTCAATAAATACTTTGTTCCCAATACTATGAGATATGATCAATACATGCACACTTCTGAGCTTTTTCTTTTTAGCCATGATGATAGCCATGTGAAAGCACTAGCAGGAGCATGAGGTGTTGTATCTTGCAGCTCATATATGCTGTGAAAATTTTTGAGTTTTTGTGACTTCCAAAATTATGTTTTGAAAATAAAAATAGTCACAGGATGCTAACTGTCGTGAGAAATGATAAAGTGGAAGTACTGCTGTCAGTTTTGACGTTAACACATGACACATGAAATAGTTAAACTGTCAAAATATTTGTACGTAAATTGTTTAGAAATTATTTCCTCCAAAACCCCTCTTAAATGTTATGAAAATTTCATGATATGTTAGTTGATCATTGTACTCAAGGAATGTAACAATCAGAGTGTGCAGTACTTGTCTGTACAAAATTTGAGAAATTTTTTAGGTAGACCTAGCTTTACTTCAAAGGTCAAAAAATTGTGGACATTTTAAATTGACCACTGATTTTAAGCAAATGTCATGTAAAACTGGTATTTCTGAATCAAAATATTTATTTACAACATAAGTGGCAAAACAATTTATAATTTTGTTTGAAAACATATTATAGCAAAAATGAGGTGCATAGAATATTTATGCCACATTTTCTTTTTATGGTGTTATTCACAAATTATTATTGTCTTCTGTCATGTTTTTACTTCTTTGTGACTTTCCATGAAATCTTCTCATTGACTTTGTATAGTCGAGCTGAATTTGCACACGGACAATGATAATCTAACAAGAGCAGTATTTGGAAATTAGAACTGCACACAGATCTTATGATGATAGCCATGTGAAAGCACTAGCAGGAGCATGAGGTGTTGTATCTTGCAGCTCATGAGAGACACTTATCATCTGTCTCACCCACCACTGATTGTCCTGCCCACAGCGAAATAAATGGCTCACTACAGTCTTCTAATGTATACTGTGGTCTCTGTGTTGCACACACAATAACAGGATGTGTATCGTGGAGAACCATTCCTGCAATGTATGTGCCACTGTGGTATGCAATCCAGTAGTGACTTGATTGAATTCCTACCACAGGCTTCATAGCAGACCACTCTTCTCTCTTGGTGTGCAATCCAGTAGTGACTTGATTGAATTCCTACCACAGGCTTCATAGCAGACCACTCTTCTCTCTTTTGTAAACAGAATTCCCTTAATTTACTTTCACTCAGAATTAAGAGTCTCATGTTTGTTACTAGTGTGGATATGGTGTGAACAAATTCAGTAGCATCTCTTACATTATCAACAGCTTCATGCTGGATATTAAATCTTGATGTCTACAGAGACCTATAGCAATTTTTTCTCTTAATTCCTGTACTACACAGTTGACCAAGCTCATAAAGCTGAAAGCAGTTTTTAAAATGAGATGCTGCACTATCAGTCACATACACATGCTAAGGAAATGCATTGCCTCGTGATTCTTTGTTGTTGTTGTTATCGTCGTCTTCAGTGCAGAGATTGGTTTGGTGCAGTTCTCCATGCTACTCTGTCCTGTGCAAGCTTCTTCATCTCAAAGTAACATCCTTTGGAATCTGCTTAGTTTATTCATCTCGTGGTCTCCCTATATGATTTTTACTTTCCACACTGCCCTCCAATACTAAACTGATGATTCCTCGAAGCCCCAGAACATGTCAAATCAACCAATCCCTTTTTCTAGTTAAATTGTGCTGCAAATTCCTCTTCTCCCCAATTCTATTCAGTACCTCCTCATTAGTTATATGATTTACCTATCTAATCTCCACCATTCTTCTGTAGCACCACATTTCAAAAGCATCTATTCTCTTTTTGTCTAAACTATATATCGTCCATGTTTCACTTCCATACATGGCTACACTACATACAAATACGTTCAGAAAAGACTTCCTGACTCTTGAATCTATACTTTTGTGTTAACAAATTTCTCTTCTTCATAAACACTTTACTTGCCATTGTCAGACAACATTTTATATCCTCTCTACTTCAACCATCGTCAGTCATTTTTCTCCCCAAATAGCAAAACTCATCTACTATTTTAAGTGTCTCACTTCCTAATCTAATTCCCCCAGCATCAGCTGATTTAATATGACTACATTCCGTTATCCTCATTTTGCTTTTGTTGATGTTCATCTTATATCCTCCTTTCAAGACACCGCCCATTCTGTTCAACTGCTCTTCCAGGTCCTTTGCTGCCTCTGACAGAATTACGATGTCATCAGCAAACTTCAAGGTTTCTATTTCTTCTCCGTGGATTTTAATTCCTACTCTGAATTTTTCATTTGTTTCCTTTACTGCTTGCTCAGTACACAGATTGAATAAAATTGGAGGTAGGCTACAACCCTGTCTCACTCCCTTCTCAACCGTTACTTCCCATTCATGCCCCTCGACTCTAACAATTGCCATCTGGTTTCTGTACAGATTTAAATAGTCTTTTGTGTCCTTTATTTTACCCCTGCCACCTTCAGAATTTGAAAGAGAGCATTCCATTCAACGAGAGCATTCCATTCAACATTGTCAAAAGCCTTCTCCAAGTCTACAAATGCTAGAAATAAAGGTTTACCTCTCTTTAATCTATGTCCTAAGATAAGTCTTATGGACAGTGTTGCCTCATGTGGTCCAACATTTCTACGGAATCCAAACTGATCCTCCCCAAGGTCAGCTTCTACCAGTTTTTCTGTTCGCCTATAAATAATTAGTGTTGGTATTTTGCAGCCATGACTTATTAAACTGATAATTTAGTAATTTTCACACCTGTCAACACCTTTTTTCTGTGGGGTTGGAATTGTTATATTCTTCTTGAAGTCTGAGGGTATTTCGTCTGTCTCATACATCTCGCTCACCAGATGGTAGAGTTTTGTCAGGGCTGACTCTCCCAAGGCTATCAGTAGTTCTAATGGAATGTAGTTTACTCCCAGGGATTTGTTTCAACTTAGATCTTTCAGTGCCCTGTCAAATTCTTTACGCAAAATTCTGCCAGGCCACTTCCACTTTCATTCCTACCCCCTTTCCATATTCCCCTTCTACTTTTCCTTCTCTTCCTTTTCCTACAATCGAATACCAGTCCCCCATGACTATTAAATCTTCATCTCCCTTCAGTGTCTGAATAATTTCTTTTATCTCATCATACATTTCATCATACATTTCTTCAATTTCATCATCATCTACAGAGCTAGTTGGCTTATAAACTTGTACTACTGTAGTAGGTGTGGGCTTCGTGTCTATCTTGGCCACAATAATGCATTCACTATGCTGTTTGTAGTAGCTTACCTGCACTCCTATTTTTTTTAATTCATTATTAAACGTACTCCTGCATTACCCCTATTTGATTTTGTATTTATAACTCTATATTCACCTGACCAGTGTCTTGTTCCTCCGGCCACTGAAATTCAGTAATTACCACTATATGTAATTTTAACCTAGCCATTCCCCTTTTTAAATTTTCTAATGTACCTGCCCAATTAAGGGATCTGATATTCCATGCTCCGATCCATAGGGTGCCAGTTTTGTTTTTCCTAATAACGGCGTCCTCCTGAGTGGTCCCTGCCCAGATATCCGAATGGAGGACTATTTTACCTCTGGAATATTTTATCCAAGAGGGTGCCATCATCATTTAACCATACAGTAGAGCTGCATGTCCTTGCAAAAAATTACAGCTGTAGTTTCCCCTTGCTTTCAGTCGTTCGCAGTGCGAGCAGAGCAAGGCCGTTTTGGTTAATGTTACAAGGCCAGATCAGTCAATCATCCAGGTTGTTTGTTGCCCCCTGCAACTACTGAAAAGGCTGCTCCCCCTCTTCAGAAACCACGATTGTCTGGCCTCTCAACAGATACCCCTCCATTGTGGTTGCACTTCCGATACGGCTATCTGTATCATTGAAGCATACAAGACTCCCCACCAACAGCAAGGTTTACGGTTTGTGATTTTTTTTTTGGGGGGGGGGGGGGGGCTAGATGTTATGTCATCAATTATCAGTCTGACAGCGTAACATGCATGTGCAGTGTCCTGAATGGGATCATCACTGACAGTAGCCAAACCGTGTAATGTTTCAAGGAAATGGGCAACACACATGAAATAGATGCCTGTTATGTGTACCAGTGGTAGCTTTAAATTTCATTCTGCAAAGCAACAGACCAGATGTCAGAAAATTCAAAATGAAGAACCAATGTGTCAGTATTCTGGGATGTCGCTGATTTTACTACTGCTATGACTTGTCTCTGAATCCTCTGGATATGGTGGTGAGCTGTTTCTTTCATAATTAATGCCTAACCTCTGTAACAAACTTCTCTTGCTCTATGGTCTTCTTCACCAACTCTCCTCCCTCCCACAGGTTATGTCATTGTCAGTATCCTGAAGGTGTAATGCTTCAACAGTCACCACTTCAGCAGCAGGGCACATGGTACACTCCTGAAACCAACATTTATCTTGTGCCTCTTGACATATACACAGTAGTGTCAGGTCCATCTCTGTGCTCTTCTTTCCTGTGATACTGCTTATGGTGAAACAAAGAAGTTTCAAATTAGTGCAGTAAATACATTTCATTGGCTGGCATTTTACCCATTTTGGTCGTAAGGAGTAGAATTTTGAGAGACTAATTTTTAAATTCAGGTTCTTCTCTTTCAGTAGGAGATATGCTTCTGTTATTGATCTTGTCATATATCTTTTTACCTTTTTAATGTTTTCACCATTTTTACTAACATAAAACATCAGTGTGGATAGGACTTTGCCTGCTGCAATCTTTGTCATCATTTAGATAATATTCCAGAGCAAAATTAAGCATATCATCTTGCAACGGACGCCCACAGTAAGAATCTGTGCATGCCCAAATACCTTTCTCATCCTTTGTTTTATGAGCTTTTCAATCAAATAATGTGAGGAAGGGGGTATGTATTTCTGTATCTGCTGCTTAGAGTAACTACCTGGTATCAGTGTCGGTAACTGTACTTCCTCAGTATGGGTGGCCGCTGAGATAGCAGTATTTAGGTTTCAAAACTACACACCGCATTTTGTGCACATATCACTATCTTCAGGTTCGGCTCCAAGTGCATCTACATTATACACTTAACAAAGTTTTGAAGACGTTGCTTGTGCAAAATTTGTTTCAATTCTTCTCCTTTTCTTTTTACATACTGTTTTCTTCTTGTGTGTCCTACCTTACCTGCACATTTGATTGGGGATATAGGGGCTACAGCAGAAATGTTAACATTCAATGCATCAACAGCTCACACTCAGGAATATAAGCATCTGCACTGTCTTCTTCAGTTTCACATCCGGGTGATGGTGATTGTTCAAGTGGGTTATCACTAAATTTTTTTTCGTAGTGAGTGTAGGAATTGCTGCACGATGGATGAGATGCTAATACCTTTACTCGAGGACAAAGATATTTCTGCAGTGCCTCTGACAGATATGCAACAACTGTGAAGTGTTTTTCACTTTTGTTAAACACCACCTTCTTGTTTCTTTTTTCATAGTCCATACACCTCAGCCTTTCAGTACTGTATTTCCTCACTGACATTGTATCTAACAAAGAGTTCAAACCACACACAAAACTCTATGCAGAATGGTTTATGTGCGAGTTATCACTTGTTCATTAGAAACAGAAGAGAACTGGAAACACTGTTGCCAACTTGCATATTTTAATCTAGAAATTCAGTGATGTGAACTATCCAGAATGTTGAAAAATTTTTGACGCTCTGCTCAGCAAATTATTGCACACTGTGTTTGCACTGACTACTAACATATTAACCAAACAATACTTTGTGTAATTCTGAAAAGTTTTTGGATGGGGGTTTTTGAGTAAATAATTCATAATAATTCATAAAAACTCAATTTTTTTACGTTTTTAGTAATAAATATTTATATAATACAGATAGCTGGAGCAGAGAAGATACTGTTTATAATTACATCAGTAGTATCTGGCAATATGACAGAAAAGATAATGTTCTGTGAATTTCCAAAGTAGAAAAAAAATCATTGTAAGTGGAAAAAATAACTTAAATTTTGTATTTTCATCATAAATTTCTAAGTTAAAGGTTGCCCATAAGTGTGGCGGAGTCAACTAAATTTCAGCACACTAAGAGGGAGCTTTAACGCAAAACATCTGCCAGGTCTACAGTGCTTTTGGTTTATTAGTTATATATATTTTCTCTACTTTTTAAGAGTTGTTTACAAAATTTCCTTTTTGCAAAGGGCTGTACCACTTACAAAAAAATAAGATAAAATGAAAATATTTTACCACTTAACACTTATGATATAGAGGTCTAATATATATTTTTCCCAGAGAAATTCATGACCACAAGTTGACATGACCTGTATGATTTGAGATGAAATCACCCTATACGATATTTGTTGCATTGGCTGATAATTTTGTAAATGCCAAATACATCAAGATCTGTATCTGGCAGTTTTATACAGTGAACAAACTTCATACTTTGGTTGTTGATGCTGTGTTTTTGCATGTGTTTTTGAAAAGCCTTGCTAATTTGCCAGACATTATACCAAAATATGGCAATCAATTTTCTATATTTATTTGCATACTGTGATACTGTGAGTTGTGTATGTAGTTTGATCTTGTTCATTCAGTTCTTTTTTAGCTGTTGTGACATTGTATGAATGAGTGAAGGATCATATGCATAGTTTATTGTGACATTTAGTGTTTCTATTTCTTGTTGGAGTTCTATATGTTGAAGTGGAAATTTTCAGGCCCTGTATAGCATTAATCTGTGTGAAGATTTTTTAGGGGAAGCGGGATGCGTAGAGAAGTTGGGTATAATGGTGTGTGTAGGTTTTCTGTAAACACAGCATCCACATAGCCTGTGGTAATCACAATAAACAAACAACATGACAGCTCCACACTAGCAGAAGACACACTGGGCATCAATTTCTGGCCAACCACTGCCCCCCCCCCCCCCCCCTCTCAGATGCTCCAACATCCTCTACAGCAGTGATCACTAAATTGCTTTAAGACAATTTATTTTTAAGCAACAATTTTCTTTGTGCATAAATGCCTAAAGGTGGGCAGAAGATGCTCGAAATGCGCGTTATGTTAAATACAAAACAAATAAAAGTGACTGGTAGCAGAAAATACAAATAAATAATTATTCCACACGCTCACAGTTCCCAAATGAAGCCAATATGGCCACAATTAATAATGAGGATAAATTATTTAGACTTTGCTTTGTGAGATGCAGCAACTGATTTATCATGTGCATTTTCACCCCTTTTCTAGCAAAATTTGAGCAAAATGTGAGAGGTGCATTAATTTATTTGGCTATGATGCCTTCAGTGTCGCAATATTTGGCTCTTAACAGTATATTAGATAACTTTGTAAGAAATGCGTTTTTTTAATCAAAGATGATATTTTTGATTCCCTTCTGTTCTTAAATCATCAGGTTTTTCCTATCCCACAAAAAAGTTTTTTTTTTCAAACAGGTATCCTATGATTACTAACCCAGCTGCTACATGTAATTATGTGTGGCTGTGACTGGTTGTCTGACCATTTTATTGAGCTGATATTTGGGGCTCTAAATCTGAAGCTTTATATGTACAGTGAAAGCTTTATCAGTAGTAAAATGCACCACTGATACTAATAATTGGCAGTGTAATGAGTCTTAGCCTCCAAAAGGAGACTGAATTATGCCATATATTCAAGTTGTTGTAATGGCTAGAAAATTATAGTTACTGTCACAGTTAAGCATAATTAGCTATTACACTCTGAGTCCAGTTGTGTTTATTTGTAATGGGTAGCAAATTATAATGTGGACACAGCTTCAGTTCTTCAGCTGTCTGTTCCTGTATTAGACAATCTGGTATCCACATATGATGATTTTCCTGATACCCTCCTGTGTATATTCTTGTAGATATCTGTTAGTCCAATTTCAGGATTACAGTGAATACTGTTAATTTTATGGAAGCTCACTGTTTATGGTCTGAATTTGAAGAGTACTTTATTTGGCAAGTTGTTCATCAAACTTCTGAAAACTCATCTGGTGCCTGTGTGAAAAGCAACTGCTGACAGCTTGAGTAATTTGCTTAAGTTCTATACTACAGTATTATCAAAGAATAATCTTACATAGAGGACCTCTCCATTTATTAAAAGAAAGAAATCACAGTTTTTTTCCTATAAAAAGTCTTTCTGTATCTGGGGAAACTGTTTAAGAAGACAAATTGCCCAGAATTACTAAAAATTGTGTGCTATCAGGTAATGTAAGGTACATAATCTTGTTGTAAAGAAAAAGGCATGGTAGTCACTGATAACAGTGTGAGAATTATGTCACATCGATCATTATCTAGTAATGAGGCAATATGCAGCAATCATGTTGTACACATAAGAAAAGATTCTATAGGATAAATTTTAAATCATGTATAGAGTGCCTTAGGGTAATTGATAGGTGATGGTATGTTTGATCCAAGAAATTTTACAAGACACATTATTTGTTGGATGAATAACTGAGGACTCTATTCCCTTCAGTGGACCAGTTGGACAAAACTGAGGCAGGTGTCCAGGATCTTCTTCTGCAGTATCATTTGATTTATTGAATGATAGCACAGGAGGTGCATGTTCTTAAAACTGTTTTTCAAGTGAGTAATGAAATCCTAAACTCTGATTGGAATGTATACCGCAGAGATAGGCTGGACAGTGAAGGGGGAGGCGTGTTTATAGCGATAAGAAGTGCAATAGTATCGAAGGAAATTGACGGAGATTCGAATTGTGAAATGATTTGGGTGAAGGTCATGGTTAAAGCAGGCTCAGACATGGTAATTGGATGTCTCTATAGGCCCCCGGGCTCAGCAGCTGTTGTGGCTCAGCACCTGAAGAATAATTTGGAAAATATTTTGAGTAGATTTCCTCACCATGTTATAGTTATGGGTGGAGATTTTAATTTGCCGGATATAGACTGGGAGACTCAAACATTCATAACGGGTGGCAGGGACAAAGAATCCAGTGAAATATTTTTAAGTGCTTTATCTGAAAACTACTTTGAGCAGTTAAACAGAAAACCGACTCGTGGCGATAACATATTAGACCTTCTGGTGGCAAACAGACCCGAACTATTTGAATCAGTTAATGCAGAACAGGGAATCAGCGATCATAAAGCGGTTACTGCATTGATGATTTCAGCCGTAAATAGAAATATTAAAAAAGGTAGGAAGATTTTTCTGTTTAGCAAAAGTGACAAAAAGCAGATTACTGAGTACCTGACGGCTCAACACAAAAGTTTTGTCTCAAGTGCAGATAGTGTTGAGGATCAGTGGACAAAGTTCAAAACAATATGCGTTAGATGAGTATGTGCCAAGCAAGATCGTAAGAGATGGGAAAGAGCCACCGTGGTACAACAACCGAGTTAGAAAACTGCTGCGGAAGCAAAGGGAACTTCACAGCAAACATAAACATAGCCAAAGCCTTGCAGACAAACAAAAATTACGAGAAGCGAAATGTAGTATGAGGAGGGCTATGCGAGAAGCTTTCAATGAATTCGAAAGTAAAGTTCTATGTACTGACTTGGCAGAAAATCCTAAGAAATTTTGGTCCTATGTCAAAGCGGTAGGTGGATCAAAACAAAATGTCCAGACACTCTGTGACCAAAATGGTACTGAAACAGAGGATGACAGACTAAAGGCCGAAATACTAAATGTCTTCTTCCAAAGCTGTTTCACAGAGGAAGACTGCACTGTGCTTCCTTCTCTAGATTGTCGCACAGTTGACAAAATGGTAGATATCGAAGTAGACGACAGGGATAGAGAGACAATTAAAATCGCTCAAAAGAGGAAAGGCCACTGGTCCTGATGGGATACCAGTTCGATTTTACACAGGGTACGCGAAGGAACTTGCCCCCCTTCTTGCAGCGGTGTACCGTAGGTCTCTAGAAGAGGGAAGCGTTCCAAAGGATTGGAAAAGGGCACAGATCATCCCCGTTTTCAAGAAGGGACGTCGAACAGATGTGCAGAACTATAGACCTATATCTCTAACGTCGATCAGTTGTAGAATTTTGGAACACGTATTATGTTAGAGTATAATGTCTTTTCTGGAGACTAGAAATCTACTCTGTAGGAATCAACATGGGTTTCGAAAAAGACGGTCGTGTGAAACCCAGCTCGCGCTATTCGTCCACGAGACTCAGAGGGCCGTAAACACGGGTTCACAGGTAGATGCCGTGTTTATTGACTTCCGCAAGGCGTTTGACACAGTTCCCCACAGTCGTTTAATGAACAAAGTAAGAGCATACGGACTATCAGATCAGTTGTGTGATTGGATTGAGGAGTTCCTAGATAACAGAACGCAGCATGTCATTCTCAATGGAGAGAAGTCTTCCGAAGTAAGAGTGATTTCAGGTGTGCCGCAGGGGAGTGTCATAGGACCGTTGCTATTCACAATATACACAAATGACCTGGTGGATGACATCGGAAGTTCACTGAGGCTTTTTGCAGATGATGCTGTGGTGTATCGAGAGGTTGCAACAATGGAAAATTGTACTGAAATGCAGGAGGATCTGCAGCGAATTGACGCATGGTGCACGCAATGGCAATTGAATCTCAATGTAGAGAAGTGTAATGTGATGCGAATACATAGAAAGATAGGTCCCTTATCATTTAGCTACAAAATAGCAGGTCAGCAACTGGAAGCAGTTAATTCCATAAATTATCTGGGAGTACGCAATAGGAGTGATTTAAAATGGAATGATCATATAAAGTTGATCGTCGGTAAAGCAGATGCCAGACTGAGATTCATTGGAAGAATCCTAAGGAAATGCAATCCGACAACAAAGGAAGTAGGTTACAGTACGCTTGTTCGCCCAATGCTTGAATACTGCTCAGCAGTGTGGGATCCGCACCAGGTAGGGTTGATAGAAGAGATAGAGAAGATCCAACGGAGAGCAGTGCACTTCATTACAGGATCATTTAGTAATTGCGAAAGCGTTACGGAGATGATAGGTAAACTCCAGTGGAAGACTCTGCAGGAGAGACGCTCAGTAGCTCGGTACGGGCTTTTGTTAAAGTTTCGAGAACATACCTTCACCGAGGAGTCAAGCAGTATATTGCTCCCTCCTACGTATATCTCGCGAAGAGACCATGAGGATAAAATCAGAGAGATTAGAGCCCACACAGAAGCATACCGACAATCCTTCTTTCCACGTACAATACGAGACTGGAATAGAAGGGAGAATCGATAGAGGTACTAAGGGTACCCTCCGCCACACACCGTCAGGTGGCTTGCGGAGTATGGCTGTAGATGTAGATGTAGATGTAGATGTAGAGTGCAAAATGTCACAATCTTTTTCTGATGATCATCATCAATGGTGATGAAATATGGTGCTTAAATTATGATCCATTCACAAAATACCGCCCGCAGGGGCTCAGCATTCACTTGTTGAGTACGGGCTTGGCGACCCCGGTGTCCTGAGCTGGGGACTGGTCAGCGCCGCCAGTCTCCTGTCACCGTAACCCCCGGACATGCTTCAGCGACCACCGTACGGCGCGGCGGTGAAATGTTGTGGCCTGCAGGGAATGGTAATCTTGGCTTGACCGCCTGGATTGCGAGGAAGGCCAACCTTTATAAAATCCCTCAATCTTTCGGTGTGCTCTGCGCCTAGAAGATGCATGGCTGTTGGGGTGGAACAGTCGCAAGCGGGCAACCTCTGGGGCACCTGTCACACCCCAGTTGTATAAGGCTTACTCAGGCACGCGGGGCTCTGTCTGAGCGGACCTTTACTTCCCTAGCTGCTTGTGGGACCGCAATGGACCCTTCGAACTCTACATTTCCACTGGTAGGAAAACACCCCATCGAAAAAGCGGCTACGCGCTGCGAGTCCTCCAGCGCCTGGTGTTGCTAGAGATTTAACAGACTGTCGTAACGGAGCACATGCTGATAATCAGAATGTGTTTTTGATTATTAAACGGAAGGTGGGTAGCTTTGAGAGGGTTTCTCCCTTTTACATCCACAAGGGTCTTGAGGGAATTGCAGGAACACTGAAATCTGTGAAGCGACTGTGCAATGGGACTCTGTTAGTTGAGACTTCTAGTTCCCGTCAAGTCGCTTCCCTTCGGAAAGCAACCTGTCTAGGAGAGTACGCTATCTAGACCGAGCTCCACTCCACTTTGAATTATAGTAAGGGTGTTGTGACGTGTAGGGACTTGGTGGATATCCCCATAGACAAGTTAAAATCTGAGTGGGCTGACGAAGGTATTGTAGACGTGCAGCATATTATGAAAAGAGTCGATGGGGACCTCGTCAAATCTGACTCGTTTATTCTCACATTCAGTTGCCCGAGACTCCCAGAGCATGTTAAAGCGGGGTTCTTACGTTTGCCAGTACGGCCATATTTCTCCAACCCAATGCGCTGTTTTAAATGTCAGCACTTTGGGCATACTACGTTGGGGTGCAATGGGATAGCCACTTCTAAATGTGGTCAGCCTGCCCATGGTGGAGCCGATTGTTCATCGCCTGTGAAGTGCGTGAATTGCTCTGGGAGTCACCCTGTCTGGAGCCAGATCTGCCCCCTCTATCTAGAAGAATGGAAGATACAGGAGATTAAAACATCTAAGCGCATCCCCTATGGTGAGGCCAAGAAGCTCTTTAAGGCCATGCAACGTCCTTTGTTTTCAACATCTTTCACTTCCTCTCTGAAAAAACCGGTACAAATGGCCACTGTTGCTATGCAAACAGAGGTTGCTAGTGTTAGCACTAATACCTGTGTTTGCCAGTGCACTTGTGCTGCTGCGGTTGTTTTGCAACCTGCGGGTCTCCCCACTACGTCGGACAAGGCCGTGGTTGCTGTGATTGGGGTACTACCTGCCTCTCCCCATATGGCACCTTCTGCCCAGGCAAGTAAAGCTCCAACTTTTGACAAGGCTCTGCATTCTAAGTCCCCCAAGACAAAGACGCAGAAGGTGAAGGTTTTGCCACCTGAGGAGACTAGTCAGGGTCGGTCCGATGACGAGGCCATTGTACTGTCTGACATCTCCCATGGGTCGCCATCGTAGCTTATGGACATTGATGTCGACCGGGGGCGATCTTCTCGCCCCAGAAATAAATCTCCGGCCAGTATGGGCTCTCCTCCAAAGCACAAGGGCAGGGTGAAAGTTCAGCTACCCTGATCACTGGCTCCCATATTACAGTGGAACCTGAATGGATTCAGGACGCATGTGGCCGAATTACAACTCCTTGTACGAGAGTGCCCCTTGTGCTTATGTCTCCAAGAGACACATTTTCAGGCCACTGATGCTCCTTCTTTACGGGGCTATACCGTATATCAAAAAGATGATCTGACGGGGGAAAGGGCAAAGGGTGGTGTTGCGGTTTTTGTCCGTGACATGCACCCCTCATATGAGCTCCCTCACATCACCGACTTGCAAGCAGTTGCATTTGACATTCTTGTGGGTCGGAGGCTCACAGTCTGTTCAGTTTATTTACCGCCTCAGGATGCAATAGACTCTGAGGCTCTCACAGACCTTATTAGCCAACTCCCCCGCCCATTTCTTCTTCTCGGGGACTTCAGTGCTCATAATGTCTTATGGGGCTCTCCGACTACTTCCCCAGGGATCGCATTCTGGAAAGCCTCATGATGTCTGAAGAACTGTGCATCCTCAACTCTGGTGCTCCCACTCATTTCTGTACTGCTTCCGGGTCGTCATCGGCTATTGACCTTTCCTTTTGCTCTCCAGCACTCGCGGATTCTGCTCAGTGGGAGGCTGCTGCTGACCTCCATTCTAGTGACCACTTCCTCCTTTGGATTCGCCTCCTTGATGAGGCTGTGGCATTACCAGTGTCGCCCCGGTGGCACCTCTGCCGAGCTGACTGGACACTTTTCAGCCAACTGGCTGTTTTGGAACACCGTGCCAGCGTTCACGAATGGGTAGACCATGTTACAGCCGTGATCTCCCATGCTGCTGAATTGTCAATCCCACACTCATCCGGTCATCCCAAGAGGCGTCCTGCCCCTTGGTGGACCACTGAGTGCCGCTCAGCCATCCGAGCCCGCCGTGCAGCTCTGCGCTGCTTCAAGTGCCGCCCCTCAGCTGACAATCTTGCGGCCTTTCAGGTGGCAAGGACCAAAGCGCGGCGAGTGATTAAAGAGAGCAAATGACGCTCATGGCTATCGTTCTTGAACTCCATCTCTCGCTCCACTAGTTCTACGAAAGTATGGGAATCCATCAGGAGGATTTCCGGGAAACTCGGCCAACTACCTGTCACGGCACTGCTGCATCAGGGATGTCTCCTCACGGCGCCGAGAGACTTTGCCCAGACCCTGGCCATGCATTTTGCGGACTCTACCGCCACTATTAACTGTGATCCAGATTTCTGCTGCTACCACACTGCCATCGAGAGGGGTCACTTGGACTTCCGGTCTCTAAATTCTGAACCCTATAACTCCCCCTTCACAATGTGGGAACTGGATTCGGCGCTGTCTGTGGCTCATGATACTGCGCCTGGTCATGATCAAATCTGGTACAGCATGCTGCGGCACTTGTTGCTGCCATCCAAGGAAGTTCTCCTGAACTGTTTTAATATGATATGGTTATCCGACACGTACCCTGACTCGTGAAGGGAGGCAATTTTGATTCCCCTCCTCAAACCAGGGAAGGACCGAACGCATCCCAGTAGTTATCGCAGTATTGCCTTGACGAGCTGTGTTGGGAATACGTTGGAACGCATGGTCAACCGACGCCTGGTTTGGCTGCTCGAGACCAGGCAGCTCCTTAGCCCCTCTCATCAGCGTGGCTTTCGGAAATGTCGTTCCACTATAGACAACTTTACCCTGCTTGAGGCAGCCATCCAGCAGGCCTTCCTACGTAACCAGCATTGTTTAGGTGTCTTCTTTGACATTAATAAGACGTATGACACTACTTGGCGCCACCTTATCCTCAATCAACTCCATGAGTGGGGCTTTCGTGGTCGTCTCCCCATCTTCATTCGGTCCTTTCTTTCTCACCGCCTCTTTCGGCATCGGGTTGGTAATGTGCTATCTGATTTGTACGTGCAGGAGAATGGTGTTCCTCAGGGCAGCGTTTTAAGTGTCACCCTCTTTGCTGTCGCTATTAACAGTATCACATCCACTATCCGGAGTCCTGCCCAATGCTCCTTGTTTGTGGACGATTTTGCTGTTTTCTGTTCTTCCTCCAGTCTTGTCACTGCTAGTCGGCAGTTGCAGCTTACGATAAAGCGCTTAAGAGGCATGGACTGCAACGACGAGTTTTACCTTTTCTGCAGACAAATGTGTGTGTGTTCATTTTAATCGTTCTCGGTGTCTATTTACCTCCCCTGAATTGCGTCTGAGGGACACCGTTCTTCCTTTTAGAGACACTGTGAGGTTCCTGCGCCTAACTTTTGATTCCAGATTGTCATGGTTGCCTCGCCTTAAAGACCTCAAGGTGCGGGCCCTGAAGGCACTGAATATTTTGAAGTGTCTGAGCCATCGGTCCTGGGGAGCAGATCGGGCGCGTCTGCTGCAGTTTTATTCGTCCGATCACGTCTTGACTATGGTTGCACCGTGTATGGGTCAGTGAGGCCTTCATATCTGAAGATTCTTGATGCAGTACACCATGAGGGTATCATGCTGGCAACTGGTGCCTTCCGTACCAGTCCCATCCCCAGCCTGTGTGCTGAGGCAGGGGAACTGCCGCTCGCCATTCGGCGGAAACTCCTCATGGTGCGACGGGTGTGTCATTTCCTTGCCTGTCCTACCTCCCCTGAGTACCCTACCATTGTCCGACCGCCTATGGAACGTCTCTTTTCCAGTCGTCCCAGGGCAACGAGACCATTTGGTTTTCATGCCAAGCTTTTGCTTGAGTCCCTTGGTGTGGAATGTGTGACCCCCAACGACAAGGTTTTACTCGCCTGCCTCCCTGGTTGCTCCAGAGGCCCAGCATCCTTCTAGACTTGTCGGAGAACCGGAGGAGGTGCACTCCAGCATTTGATTTTACCTCCTTATTTTCCAATATTTTACACCAGCATCCCGACCATGTACCAGTATTTACGGTACAGGGGGACTCTGTTGGTTGTGCTGTTGTTTTCCCTGATTGAGTCGTCAAGTTACGTCTTCCTGCGGCATTTACCATCTTTGATGCCGAATTGTTTCCGATCTTGCGGGCATTGGAGCAGATGAGATGTGTTCCCTGTCTTGAGTTCCCCGTCTGTTCTGACTCCCTGAGTGCCCTTGAGACCATGCAACACTTGTACCCAGCGGATACCGTCGTCCAGAACATCCATGATGCCCTACTCCACCTGCAACGGCAGGGGAAGGAGGTTTCTTTCTGCTGGGTGCCGGGGCACATGGGTATTAGGGGAAATGAACTGGCGGATGTGGCTGCCAAAGATGCATGTTCCCTCCCTCACGTTGTTGAATGAGCCGTCTCCCTCCATGCTGTTACCTCCCTCCTGCATTTTCGTGTTATGCTGCAGTGGGAAGAGGAGTGGCTGGCAGTCGGTGAAAATAAGCTGCGTCTGGTCAAGGCCACCACGCGGCCATGGCGTACATCCTACCAGTCGTGCAGGTGGGATGAGGTTCTCCTGACTCGCCTCCGCATCAGGCACAGTCCTTTAATGCATGGTTTTTTACTCCGGCGGGAGGACCTCCCAATCTGCAGTGCTTGTGGCGTACAGATTACTGTCCACCACATTTTGCTTGACTGTCTTTTATTCTCTGACCAGAGGGCGGTGGTTTCTTTGCGACCGGATTTGCCCTCTATTTTGCAAAACAACGCAACGACTGTGGTTAAGGTCTTACGGTTTTGTGTCCTGTCCAGTTTATTGCCTCGGATTTTAGGGAGAGGGTTTTAATGTGCTGCCGGGTGTCTGGCTCACCCAGTTTTTAGGTAAGAGGTCCGTCAGTCGCGATTACCTCCTTGTTTCCCTTCGATTTCTGTTTTCCTTTCCTTGTGTTTCCTTTCCTTTTTTAGTGTGTTCCTTCTCTTGTTTTGCCTGTGTATGTGAAGATTTGGAACTGCGTCAGGTCTGTGTCTTTTAGCTATTCTCCTTGTTCGCTGTTCGTCTTAGTCCCTTCACTGCATGTGTTCCTGTTTTTATGCGTTTGGGCGCTGATGACCACGCTGTTTAGTGCCTGTAAACCTCAAACACACACACAAAATACCAAGCCAGTGAATGTATGAGCTTGAACAAAGAATCCGGAAATGTGAGGGCTGTGCAGTTGAAGATGAAAACTATGTTCATTTTATTTTCTAACTGTATCAGTATCATCTACAGACTCACATTCAGTGGACAAACTGTTACTGGAAAGTGCAGCAAAATAGTGTTGGATCACAACTACAAAAGTCAGTCACATGCGACTAATTTTTTGTCTAATGAGGAGTGGTTTCTGCAGATGTTGGCATGTGCCTCAATGATTGCCAGCCAATTTTTCTACCAAACACTAGGTTGCACCCTCCCCCAACCTATACACTCACTCAGTTTGAATCACTGGATATTTTTCTTGTTATAAAAGTGAAAGGACTTGCAAACAGTGGTGATAATCATTAAAGCAGGTCTTGTACAAATGAATAAATTCGTGTATTCACAAAGAGAAAGTGGTCTGGCTAGTGCTAATCTTCAGGAGTCACAACTCCCATTTCTCCATTAGAAACACGCAGTAATTGATAGGAAGCTATCAGTGAGAAATTCTGAAACTTTACCTAAGTAAGTTGTATCTCTGAAAGAGTACTTTATTGAGGCTCTGGAAGCCTTTGTTGCTCTGGGTAATGAGGGGGGTATTCTGATAGTCTTTGGAAATTAGAGCTATATTGGTCAGAGGGTGGGGAAGAGGATGCAGCTCATATTGTTAATGGATGTTGGTTATGTATAAGCTTGAAATAATAAAATTTTCTATACACCAACATATATATGTTGGCAAGCTTTTAGAGCTCGTTCTTCAGGCAGAAGGGTTGAAGGGAAAGAATGAGGCGTGGAGGAAAAGGACTGAAGAGACGTAGGAAAAGGGATAGATTTCGGGAAAGTCACCCAAAAGTGTGGGTTATGGGAGACTTACTGCATGGGATGAGAAGGAAAGAAGTGTGTGTTCTGCCGCTGCTTGGTGAGTAGATTTTTTAATCAATCCAATTAAATTATTTTGTCAAAAATTGATTATTTTTCATTGTTATAACATATATATTTTACACTAACTTTCCTGGCAGACTGTGTTTGACACGTACACAGAAACAGGGCGGTGTTTTCTTTCCCCTCCAAGAAGAGAAAGAAATCACATGGGACCATCTGATCCCCAAAGTATATTTGGGAATGTCTGAATTTAGGACTAATCAGAATAGTTATATTTTGGAAATGTGAGCAGATACGTGATTGCAGTGGGGAAAAGATGTTTGGGAGATATGTTTCAGGCTGCTTTTCTTACGCAAGGAATTTACAACAACATACTTGTGCATACTAGCTCGTGGATACTCTCTCCTTCATATATTACTGACACGTGTGCGATTAGTCTTTCCATAATCCATGCTCTCTTCATATCTATTAGACAAAATTCATCATGGAAGTTCCTTGCACTGCTACTGCCTCTAGGTGAAATTGGTAGAGAGAGTTGCTTTGTCATTAGCTGTAATACACTGAGGTGACCGAAGTTATGGGATAGCGATATGCAAATATATGGATGGAGGTAGTATTGCGTAGACAAGGTATTAAAAAGGCAGAGCATTGGTGGAGCTATCTTTTGTATTCAGGTTTTTCATGTAAAAAAGTATCCGACATTATTATGGCTGCACAACAGGAATTAACAGTTGTAGCTAGAAGCATGGGACATTCCATTTCAGGATCACCAAGGAATCCAATATCCAAGTGTCAAAGACTGCACCGAGAATATCAAATTTCAAGCATTACCTCTCACTATGGACAACATAGTGGCTGACAGCCTTCACTTAAAACCAATAGAAGCGGCATTTGTGTAGAGTTTTCAGTACTAACACACAAGCAACACTGCATGAAATAACTGCAGGAAGCAATGTGGGAAGTACGATGAATGTGTCTTTTTAGGACAGTGTGGCAAAATTTGACTGATGTGAATGCCTTTTCTAATAGCACAAAATTGCCTGTGATGCATCTTCTGGGCTCGTGACTATCAGTTGGACACTAAATGACTAGAAAACTGTGGCCTTGACAGATGAGTCCTGATTACAGTCAGGAGTTTGGCACTGACCCCATGAAGCCTCCCCCTGCAGGTCCGGGGGTTAGAATAGGCCCGAGGTATTCCTGCCTGTCGTAAGAGGCGTCTAAAAGGAGTCCCTCCCCCTCAAGGGGGTAGTTAGCGCCTGCGTCCGGAGATGGACGGTTCCATGACCTATATTTGCGTTCATTTTGGTTTTTCACTTCTTCTGGTTTCTTCCTTCCTTTGGTTGGTTCCTTTCTTTGTTCTTCTCCATCTCACTGTCTTACTTACTGTTCTTGCCTTCGTCTCCTTGCCTTCGTCTCCTTGCCTTCGTCTCCTTGCCTTCGTCTCCTTGCCTTCGTCTCCTTGCCTTCGTCTCCTTGCCTTCTTCTCCTTGCCTTCGTCTCCTTGCCTTCGTCTCCTTGCCTTCGTCTCCTTGCCTTCTTCTCCTTCTCTGGTCTCCGCTTCGGCATTTGAGACAGTCTGTCCTTTCTTTCCCTCTCTCCTTTCTTTTTCCTCTTCTTCCTTCCTCCCTGTGCGTGCCTGAAGGGCGACCCACGCGTTCGCACGCGTAGCCGGTGACGGGGTAACGCGTAATTCCCCGCCCTGGGTAGACAAGTAAGGCACGCACGTACCCCCTGGTAAAGGCCAGGCCCAGGGAGGGGTGATTGCCTGAGCTGACACCTTCCGACCGTGCCGATTGGTCCCTCCGTCCGTTTCTTGGGAGGTGTGACCTGAGGTGTGAACAATCACCTAAGGCGGGAGTGCCCTCTGAGAGGGTCCCCACAAGGAAGGAGTGCACCATCGGAGACGCTGGCAATCATGGGGGATTCCTACGCGATGGATTTCTCTTCTTCTTCTCTCTCGACTTCTGCCCACAAACGGAAACTTAACCAGCCACCAGTGACAAAAGTACTACCGCCTGCCCCACAGTTCCTCGTAGTTTCTCGATCTGAGGATGGAAAGGATTTTTCCTCTGTCAACCCTTTCGTTATCCAGAAGGGCGTAGATGCCATAGCCGGATCTGTCAAGTCTTGTACCAGGTTGCGTAATGGTACCTTGTTACTAGAAACTGAGAGCGCTATTCAGGCACAAAAACTGCTTCGGGCCACACTCCTGTACACGTTCCCTGTCCGGGTGGAGGCTCACCGCACTTTGAATTCGTCTCGTGGTGTGGTCTATACTAGATCACTCGACGGATTGACTGACGAGGAGATTCAGTCTTTCCTCGCTGAGCAGGGCGTGACGGCTGTCCATAGGGTCATGAAAAAGGTCAACAATGACCTTGTACCGACCCGTACACTTTTCTTGACCTTTGATAGTGTTCAGCTGCCGTCGCGCATCAAGGCGGGCTACGAGGTTATTTCTGTTTGCCCCTATGTCCCGACACCTACGCGCTGCTACCAGTGTCAGCGTTTCAATCACACTCGCCATTCTTCTTCCAATGCGGCTACATGTGTGACTTGTGGCAGGGATGCCCATGGGGGTGACTGTCCACCTCCGTCTCCTTGTTGTGTGAACTGTCGCGGTGACCATGCAGCGTCCTCCCGCGACTGTCCCGTCTACAAGGAAGAACGCTGCATCCAAGAAATTCGGGTCAAAGAGAAAGTCTCCACCTCGGCTGCTCGCAAGCTATTCGCTAGTAGGAAGCCCACGTTGCTCCCAGCGGGAAAGTACAGTACTGTCCTCGCCTCTCCTCGGACTACCAGGGAGGTGGCGACGCAGACATGCGATCTGACCTTCAGCACTACGGTCGTCCGTTCGGCCAGTGCTAAGATCGCCCAGTCGACGTCTCCTCTTCCTCCAGTCGCCCCTCCGACACAAGCACCTTTATCAGCTTCTGCCAGGACGAAGACCCAGAAGTCAGAAGCACGGGCCTTCAAGAAAGAACCGTCTCGTGCAGACCTTCTACGTACCTCGAACCCTCAGCCATCGACCAATCCTTCTACACAACGACCTTCCAAGAAGGCTCATAGGAAGCACAGTTCTCATTCCCCGCCACAGCGCATTTCTCCTCCTGCGCCCCCCAGCCGTTGGCGCCCTAGGCCGTCATCCATTTCGCCTGGCCGCACTGCTGGTAGCCGAACATCTGGCTGTTCACCAGCGGAGGAAGCTCCCCCTCCCGGCCGTCTTCACAAGATGGCCAATGAACCTATAGAACAAATGGACGATGACTGTCCGCCTCCTGCAAGCGGCGGCAGTGCTTGCTCGAAGCCGGGCCCTCAGCGGCCATCTAGATGACCCCTTCTTGCATCTTCTTCTCACGATGGCACTTATTCACTGGAATATTCGCAGCATTCGTTCCAACCGAGAGGACTTGCAATTGCTGCTCCGCTCGCACCGTCTGCTCGTCGTAGCCCTCCAGGAAACGAAGCTACGCCCATGCGATCAAATTGCCTTGGCACACTACACCTCTGAGCGTTTTGACTTATTCCCTGTGGCAGGTATTCCGGCTCATGGAGGGGTTATGTTGCTGGTCCGGGATGATATCTACTATGATCCCATCATATTGCACACCGGCCTGCAGGCAGTTGCCGTCCGCATTACTCTCCCCAATTTTACATTTTCCATCTGTACCATTTACACTCCATCGTCGTCTGCCGTTACCAGGGCAGACATGCTGCAAATTATTGCTCAGCTCCCTGCACCATTTTTGTTAACTGGAGACTTCAATGCTCACCATCCTCTTTGGGGCTCTTCAGCATCCTGTCCGAGGGGCTCCCTGTTAGCAGACGTTTTCAACCAGCTCAATCTTGTCTGCCTCAATACTGACGCCCCTACTTTCCTTTCAGACACCTCTCACACCTATTCCCATTTAGACCTCACTGTATGTACTACCCAACTTGCACGCTTTCTGATACATATTCGAGCGACCACTTCCCGTGTGTTATCCATCTCCTGCATCATACACCCTCTCCGTGCTCAATTCGTTGGAACATCTCCAAAGCAGACTGGGGGCCCTTCACTTCCAGGGCGACCTTTCAGGATCAAACCTTCACAAGCTGCGATAGTCAGGCCGCACACCTCACGGAAGTCATTCTCACTGCTGCTGAATATTCCATCCCTCACACTACTTCTTCTCCACGCCGCGTACCGGTCCCCTGGTGTACCGCAGCATGTAGAGACGCCTTACGTGCTCGTCGACGTGCTTTACGCACCTTTAAACGCCACCCTACAGTGGCGAATTGTATCAATTATAAACGATTACGTGCACAATGTCATCATAATTTTAAAGAAAGCAAGAAAGCCAGCTGGGCTGCTTTCACAAGCACCTTCAACAGTTTTACTCCTTCTTCTGTTGTCTGGGGTAGCCTGCGCCGGCTATCTGGCACTAAGGTCCACTCACCAGTTTCTGGCTTGACGGTCGCGAATGACGTCCTTGTGGCCCCTGAGGATGTCTCCAATGCCTTCGGCCGCTTTTTCGCAGAGGTTTCGAGCTCCACTCATTACCCCCTGCCTTCCTCCCCCGAAAACAGGCAGAGGCGGCTCGGCCACCTAATTTCCACTCCTCGAATTGTGAAAACTACAATGCCCCATTCACCATGTGGGAACTCGAAAATGCACTTGCCCGGTCACGGTCCTCCGCTCCGGGGCCTGAGTCTATTCATATTCAGATGCTGAAGAACCTTTCTCCTGCGGGTAAAGGTTTCCTTCTTCGTACTTACAATCGCATCTGGATTGAGGGACATGTTCCCGCATGCTGGCACGAGTCTATTGTTGTGCCGATTCCTAAGCCGGGGAAGGACAAGCACTTGCCTTCCAGTTATCGACCCATCTCGCTTACCAGCTGTGTCTGTAAGGTGATGGAGCGAATGGTTAACTTTCGTTTGGTTTGGCTGCTCAAATCTCGACGCCTACTTACCAATGTACAATGTGGATTTCGTAGGCGCCGCTCTGCTGTTGACCATCTGGTTACCTTGTCGACCTTCATTATGAATAACTTCTTGCGGAAGTGCCCGACCGCGGCTGTGTTCTTTCATTTGGAGAAGGCTTACGACACCTGTTGGAGGGCGGGCATTCTCAGCACCATGCATACATGGGGCTTTCGCGGTCGCCTCCCTCTTTTTATTTGTTCCTTTTTAATGGATCGACAGTTCAGGGTACGTGTGGGTTCTGTCCTGTCAGACACCTTTCGCCAGGAAAATGGGGTGCCACAGGGCTCCGTTTTGAGCGTCGCTCTCTTCGCCATAGCGATCAATCCAATAATGGGTTGCCTCCCAGATGATGTATCAGGCTCCCTTTTTGTGGACGATTTTACCATCTATTGCAGCGCGCAGCATACATGTTTCCTGGAGCGCTGTCTTCAGCGTTCTCTTGACCGTCTTTACTCCTGGAGTGTCGCCAATGGCTTCCGTTTTTCTGCCGAGAAAACGGTCTGTATTAACTTCTGGCACTACAAAGAGTTTCTCCCACCGTCCTTAAGACTTGGCCCCGTTGCTCTCCCATTCATGGAGACAACAAAATTTTTAGGTCTTATATTTGACAGGAAACTTAGTTGGTCTCCACATGTGTCATATTTGGCTGCCCGTTGTACCCGTTCTCTAAATGTCCTCCGTGTTCTCAGTGGCACATCGTGGGGAGCGGATCGAACCGTCCTACTTCGTCTATATCGGTCGATCATCCGTTCCGAGCTGGATTATGGGTGCTTTGTATACTCCTCTGCACGACCGTCCATCTTACGCCGCCTCAACTCCATACAACATCGGGGTTTACGGCTTGCGATCGGAGCGTTTTATACTAGTCCCGTCGAGAGTCTTCATGCTGAAGCCGGTGAATTGCCACTCACCTACTGGCGCGATATACTGCTTTGTCGTTATGCCTGTTGGCTTCTGTCAATGCCCGACCACCCATCGTATCGTTCCTTTTTTGACGACTCTCTCGACCGTCAATACAGGGTTGTATGTCTCTGGCCTGCTACCGCCTGGAGTTCGCTTTCTTCGCCTCCTTCAACACCTTGATTTTTCACTCCCTGCAACCTTTAGAGTGGGCGAGAGCCACACGCCACCTTGGCTCCAGGCTCAGGTTCGCGTTCACCTTGACCTCCGCTCGCTCCCAAAGGAGGTTACCCCCGGTTCAGTATACCACTCCCGTTTTGTCGAACTTCGTTCGAAGTTCATTAATATGACCTTCAATTATACAGATGGCTCTAAGACCAATGACGGGGTCGGGTGTTCTTTTATTGTCAGGGCACAAAGTTTCAAATACCGGCTACATGGCCATTGTTCGGTCTTCACAGCGGAGCTCTTTGCCCTCTACTAGGCTGTTCTTTACGTCTGCCGCCACCAACATTCTACTTATGTCATCTGCTCCGATTCTCTGAGCACCATCCAGAGCCTCAGTGATCCGTATCCGGTTCACCCTTTCGTGCACCGGATCCAACGCTCTCTTCAGCAGCTGGTGGACGACGGGTCTCCAGTTAGCTTTATGTGGGTTCCTGGCCATGTCGGCGGTATCCCTGGGAACGAAGCTGCAGATGCCGTGGCCAAGGCTGCGGTCCTCCAGCCTCGGACGGCTTCTTGTTGTGTCCCTTCATCAGATTGTAGCACGGTCATTCGTCGGCGCATTTTATCACTGTGGCATGCCGATTGGGCTGCACTTAGGGACAACAAGCTTCGGGCCTTGAAACCTCTTCCCGTAGCTTGGACGTCCTCCTCACGTCCTTCTTGGTGGGAGGAGGTCGTTTTGGCCTGGCTACGAATTGGACACTGCCAGTTCAGCCATCGCCATCTGCTGACGGCAGCGCCGGCGCCGTTCTGTCCATGTGGGCAATTGCTGACGGTCCGCCACATTTTAACGTCCTGTCCGGATTTTACTACGCTGCGTCTTGATCTTGGCCTGCCATGTACTCTGGATGCCATTTTAGCAGATGACCCAGGAGCTGCTGCTCGCGTTCTTCGTTTTATCAACTTGATACACCTGTCTCAGGACGTTTGATTATGCTGTAGTTTTTTAATCCTATGCCTGTTAATACGTCTTTTATAGTGTTGTCCCTTTTAGTTTCTGTTTTAACCTTGTGCCTCGCGGTACATTCCTAAATTAGTCAGGGCACTAATGACCATTGTAGTTGTGCGCCCTGAAACCACAAAAAAAAAAAAACATGAATCCATGGACCCAAGTTGTCACCAAGGCACTTTGTATGCTAGTGGTGGCTGCATAATGGTGTGGACTGTGTTCACGTGAAATGTACTGGGTCAGAGGTCCAACTGAACTAGTCATTGACTGTAAATGGTTATGTTTGGAGACCGAGCGAGGTGGTGCAGTGGTTAGCGCACTGAACTTCGGGAGGACGACGGTTCAATCCCACGTCCTGCCAACCTGATTTAGGTTTTCCGTTATTTCCCTAGATCACTCCAGGCAAATGCCGGGGGGTGGTTCCTTTGAAAGGGCACGGCCGCCTTCCTTCCCCATCCTTCCCTAATCCGAGCTCGTGCTCCGTCTCTAATTGTCTCGTTGTTGACGGGACGTTAAACACCAATATCCTCCTCCTGTTATGTTTGGAGACAATTTGTAGCCATTCGTGGATTTCATGTTCCCTGACCCTGACAACAATGCAATTTTTCTGGATGACTGTGCCATGCCACCGGGCTGCAGTTATTCACGATTGGTTTGAAGAACATTCTGGACAGCTAGAGCAAACAATTTGGCCAACCAGATTGCCGACATGAATTGCATTGAACATTTATGTAACATAATCAATAGGTCAGTTTGTGCACAAAATCCTGCACTGGCAGCACTTTTACAGTTATGGTCGGCTATAGAGGCAGAATGGCTCAGTAATTCTTCAGGGGACTTCCAACAACTTGTTGAGTATGATATGTTGAGATTCAGCACTGCCCAAATAAAATGATGCCCAACATGGTGTTAGGAGGCATCCTGTGACTTTTGTCACCTCAGTTTATCGATTACTTTTGTTCTGGCTTGCTATAATTGCACCTATCAGGTGTTCTTTGGGCTTAACTGCAATTGTTCAGCCATCTGTTCCTATATCAGCAATGATGGAATCTTCTTGTGGACAATTCATGATGTGAAGACACTTAAAATTGCTACACCAAGAGGAAATGCAGATGATAAACAGGCATTCATTGAACAAATATATTATACTAGAACTGACGTGATTACATTTTCACGCAATTTGGGTGCATAGATCCTGAGACATCAGTACCCAAAACAACCACCTCTGGCCTTAATACGCCTGGGCATTGAGTCAAACAGAGCTTGGATGGCATGTACAGGTAGAGCTGCCCATGCAGCTTCAACACGATACCACAGTTCATCAAGAGTAGTGACTGGCGTATTGTGACGGGCCAGTTGCTCGGCCACCATTGACCAGACGTTTTCAATTGGTGAGAGATCTGGAGAATGTGCTGGCCAGGGCAGCAGACGAACATTTTCTGTTATCCAGAAAGGCCCGTACAGGACCTGCAGCATGCGGTCTTGCATTATCCTGCTGAAATGTAGGGTTTCGCAGGGATCGAATGAAGGGTAGATCCACGGATCGTAACATATCTGAAATGTAACGACAACTGTTCAAAGTGCCGTCAATGAGAACAAGAGGTGACCGAGACGTGTAACCAATGGCACCCCCATACTATCACGCCAGGTGATACGCCAGTATGGCGATGACGAATACACGCTTCCAATGTGCGTTCACCGGGATGTCATGCGACCATCATGATGCTGTAAACAGAACCTGGATTCATCCGAAAAAATGACGTTTTGCCATTTGTGCGCCCAGGTTCGTCGTTGAGTACACTCCTGTCTGTGATGCAGCGTCAAGGGTAACCGCAGCCGTGGTCTCCGAGCTTATAGTCCATGCTGCTGCAAAGATCGTCAAACTGTTTGTGCAGATGGTTGTTGTCTTGCAAACGTCCCCATCTGTTGACTCAGGAATAGAGACGTGGCTGCACGATCCATTACAGCGATGCGTATAAGATGCCTGACATCTCGACTGCTAGTGATAACGAGGCTGTTGGGATCCAGCACGGCGTTCCGTATTACCCCCTGAACCCACCAATTCCATATTTGCTAACTGTCATTGGATCTCAACCAACGCGTGCAGCAATGTCGCGATACGATAAACCACAATCGCGATAGGCTGCAATCCAACCTTTATCAAAGTCCAAAACGTGATGGTACGCATTTCTTCTCCTTACACGAGACATCGCAACAATGTTTCACGAGGCAACGCCGGTCAACTGCTGTTTGTGTATGAGAAATCGGTTGGAAACTTTGCTCATGTCAGCACATTGTAGGTGTCGCCACCGGTGCCAACCTTGTGTGAATCCTTCGAAAAGCTAATCATTTGCATATCACAGCAACTTCTTCCTGTCGGTTAAATTTTGCACATGTAGCACGTCATCTTCATGATGTAGCAATTTTAATGGCCAGTAGTGTATATATTCTTGCAGATACCCACCAACCCAATTTCAAGAGTGCAGTGAACATGTCTTTATATTTTATGTTCACTGAACATTAGTAGCAGTCATTGTTGTTAGTAGTTCATTAATTTTATGGAAGCTCACTGTGTATATCTGAATTTGCAGAGTACAAGCTTGGCCTGTGTGTTACAGGAGCTACTTATTTGATTTCTTTCTTTCTTTCCATTCCATTTTGTTTTTTCAAAAAAATATATTTTGTAAAGCACTGACATCTCTTGAATAAGGTTTTGAATAAAACATCACTCTTACTTGTCTTGTTATATTTAGCAAGAGATATGTCCCATTTCTTTCTCTAAGAGTTTGATTAACTTTTAATTAGATTTTTGAATTATTGTGTACAGGCACTCAAAAATTTACCCAGCAGTTTTTTGCACATCATAATACAAACCCACATTCTTAACATATAATGATCTGAAAACCGAGATTTCACTGTTATATGAATCCTACATAGCAACATATGTCATCACTGTCAACAGTAAATTAAGAGTAGTAAAGTTGCTACTCACCATATAGCGGAGATGCTGAGTCGCAATAGGCACAATAAAAAAATTCACACAATTGGCTTTCAGCCATTAAGGCCTTTGTCAGCAGTACACACACACACACACACACACACACACACACACACAAACGCAACTTGCACACTTACCTTCAGTCTCATAGAGCTGAGACCACACTGCAAACAGCAGCACTAGTGCATGATGGGAGTGGCGACTGAGTAGGAGTAAGGAGGAGGCTGGGACGGGGATGGGGAGGGATAGTATGGTGGGAGTGGTGGACAGTCAAGTGTTACAGTTTAGACAGAGTGCAGGAGAGAAAGGGGGAGGGGGAGAGTAGCGGAAAAGAGAGAAATAAAAGAAATTAAAAGACTGGGTGTGGCGGTGAAATGATAGCAGTGTTGTGCTGGAAGGGGAACAGGGAGGGGTCTGGGTGGGTGAGGACAGTGACTAACGAAGATTGAAGCCAGGAGGGTTAGGGAACATAGGATGTATTGTAGGGAAAGTTCCCACCTCCGCAATTCAGAAAAGCTGGTGTTGGTGGGAAGGATCCATTATTGTTAACATTCCATCCTTGATTTTCCGTTGTTTGTAAATTAAGAGTAAATTTATTTTGTTCATAATGCATCAATTATCTGTTTCTTGGTTTGACAGTATATGTTCTGCCTGTTACAGAGCTAGTGTAGGTGGTGGTAGGAGGGTGCATAGGGCAAGTCTTGCAGTGGGGGTTATCACAGGTGTAGGACCCAAAGGATAGGGAGATTGGTGCAGAAGGGGTGTAGATTCTGACAAGAATATTGCGGAGATTGGGAGGGCAACTATTCTAGGTGTGGTGGGCAGTATCTCACACAAAATGGATCTCTTTTCAGGTCAGCATAGTTCAAAAGCAGATTTTGCAGGCCACCACATCCAATCCTGGTACTGCTGATACCTCGAAAAGACAACTTCAAAGCACTCCACCGGTCACTCTGTATTATCCTCATGTGGACTGTATTAATCACCTACTTCGACAAGGCCATGACTTCCTAAAACCATGCGCAGAAATGAGATCTAATCTGTCGAGATTTTTCTCACCACACCTAGAATAGTTTTTCGTCGCCCTCCCAAAGTCCACAATATTCTTGTCGGACCCTATGCCCCTTCTGCACCCGTCTCGCTACCCTGTAGCTCCTACCCCTATGACCGTCCCTGCTGCAAGACTTGCCCTCTTCAACCTCCTACCACCACCACCACCAACACCAGCCCTGTAACTGGCAAAAAGTATACTATCAAAGGGAGAGCCACATGTGAAATGACACATCATATACCTGCTGTTATGTAAACACTGTTCAGCCTTTTGCACTGGATGACTACCACCAAATTATCAGTTAGGATTACTGGGCATAGGCAGAGGGTGTATACTGGCAACACAGTTGCAGAGCATGCTCTACAACATGACAGCCATGACATTGATGCCTGTTTCACCACATGTGCCATCTGGATTCTTCCCACAGACACCAGTTTCTCAGAACTCTGCAGGTGGGAACTACCACTACAAAAAGTCCTTGGTTCTCACCACCCACCTGGCTTTAATTTATGTTAATTTCTTCCACCTCAGCATCTCTTCATAGTAACTACTACTTTCTTCACTCTGTTTTAGTTTTCTACAGCTCTCATTTTCTTACCTGGCTATTTTTCGTCACCACCCTCTCACCTATGTTATGTGCAATGCACTTAGCTTTTCACACTTATTAACTCATACACAGTGTTTTAGAAATGATCTCTGTCTTGCATATTACCCTGTCTTCCTTCTTTAAGCTCTCAGGTTTTCAAATCTTGTGCGGTGCAGTTCCCCACAATCAGTCTTTTCGCTTCTTATTCTGTCCGGTAGGTCTCCCCTCATCCGCAGTTCTGGGTGACTTTCCCAAAATCCACACCTTTTCCTAGACCTCTCCAGTCCTTTTCCTTCAACCATCTAACTTCCCCTTCAACCCTTCTGCTTGAAGAAGGAACCACTACCTCTAAAAGCTTGCGTAATTTTTTTTTTATGTGTTCAGTTATATAACAATGTGGAAAGGATAGATTGCTACTCACCACACGGAGGTGGTGGCTATAAGCAGACAGGCACAGTGCAAAAGAAAGACCTATTTGCTATTAGACTAAGTACTTCATCAGATGTAAAAAATAGACACATTCGTACAAGCACAGTTCACAAACCAGTTTCCCCCTATGCTCCAGGCACTAAGGCCCAACTGCAACAGCATCTGATGGATGTGATTAGCATGCTTTGTTTGAATGCATATTAGGGGCACAGAAGATACGTGGGACAGGAAGAGAGTGGGATAGGAAGGTAGGGGTAGTGAAAGATGCCTAGTGTAGCCTGCGGGATTGTGCAGAGCAGAGACATGGTGGGGTCAAGGTAGGGCTGCTGGGTGTTGCATAGGGAGGCTATGCTGGGGTGGGGAGAAGTAGAGAAAGGGATAAGGACTAACCATTCTGCTTTGCCAAGACAGAAGGTGTATGCAGTACTGGAGTGCATGCAGGCAAGGAGATAGGCGGATGTGGGGGCAGGGACCAGTGAAGGTTGAATGTGGAGGTTACAGGAACAAAGAATAAGTTGCGGGGAGAGTTCAGACCTGTGCAGTTTAGAAAATAAAGTGTTGGTGGGAAGAATTCACATCGTCAAGCAGCTATCCTATCTTGAGAAATGAGGAGATGGTTTGCATTTCTCTGAGGCTATAGATACTGCATTTATCAGTAGCTTAGTAGTTAGCTCAGTTGAAGATGAATGGAAATCTCTAAAAATGGCAGGAGCAGACAAACATAGGTAAAAGAAAGCTAATTGTGAAGAAACCTGTCAGGTGACATGCCAAGTAATTGGATGGTCTGGAAACACTGATCATTTGTGTGTATAGACACCTTGTTGTCAAGCCCACTTAGAATGTGGCATAGTTGTTGCAGCTAAGTCGATAGGTCACTTGGCAGCTTTAACTGTTAGTGCTGTCTTTTTTGGGGGGCAGGAGATGCCAATGGCAAGACTGCAGTAGGTGGTAATAGGAGGATGTGTGGGGCAGGTGTTGTCATGTGCTCTGTTGCAGGGCATCTTTGTTGGAGGGTATAAGGCAAGGAGTTGGGTGCAGGGGTTGAATAGGGACACACAAATATATTGCTTAGGTTGGGTGGCCAGTGGAATAGCACTGTCGAGTGGGTGGGGAGGATATTCCTCATTTCAGGTCATACTGAGAGGTCAAGTACTAGCAGAGAATATGATTAAATTACTCCACTCCTGGGTGGTTCTGAGTCATGAGGGAGGTGCCCATTTGTGGCTTGGCAGTGAGTGTATGTGGGATGGTAGGCTACTTGGAGACGAGGCACAGGAGATCTACCTTCTAGACAAGGTGGGGTCGGTAGTCTATTTTTTTCCACTGTAGACTCCACTTTTTACTTAAATTACATCCTTTTTTATTAACTACATCTACATATATACTCTGTAAACCACTGTACAGTGTGTGCTGTTCCATTCACAAATAGAATGAGGCAAAAACAATGGTCTATATGCCTCTGTGAGCCCTAAATTCTCGTATCTTATCTTCGTGGCCCGTACATGCAATGTATGTTGACGGCAGTAGAATTGTTCGGCAGTCAGCTTCAAATGCCAGTTCTCTAAATTTTCTCAAAGTGTTTCTCAAAAAGAACATCATCTTCTCTCCAGGGATTACCATTTGAGTTCCCATAGCATCTCTGTAAAACTTACATGTTGTTTAAACCTACCGGTAACAAATCTAACAACACGCCTCTGAACTGTTTCGATGTCTTCCTTCTGTCCAACCTGGTACAGATCCCAAACACGGGGGCAGTACTCTAGAATATGTTTCACCAGCATTGTGTATGCGGACTCCTTTACAGGTAAACCACTCTTTCCTAAAATTCTCCCAATAAACTGAAGGCTACCATTCAGCTTTCCTGCCACAGTTCTTAAATGCTCATTCCATCCCATATCACTTTGCAATGTTACAGCCAGATATTTAAACCACTTGACTGTGACAAGCAGGACACCAGTAATACTGTATCCGAAAGTTATAAGTTTGATCTTCCTACTAATCCGCATTAACTTACATTTTTCGACATTTAGCGTTAGCTGCCATTCATCACACCATCTGGAAATGTTGTCTTAAGTCGTCTTGTATCTATCGTCTGTCACTCAACTTTGACACCTTACCATACACCTTGGTATCATCAGCAAAAACATATTGCGGCTCACCCTGTCCGCGAAATCATTTATGTATGTAGAGAATAACAGTGGTTCTATCACAATTCCCTCTGGCACTCCTGACGATACCCTTGTCTCTGATGAACACTTGCCATCGAGGACAACATACTCTGTTCTATTATTTAAGAATTCTTTGGGCCACTGACATATCTGTGAACTTGTGCTTGTACTGTTGTTTACAGTGTGCAGTGGGGCACTGTGTCAAATGCTTTCCAGAAATGTAGAAATATGCAGTCTGCCTGCTTCCCTTCATCAATAGTTCTCAGTATATCATGCAAAAAAAGGGCAAGCTGATTTTCACAAGATCGATGCTTTCTAAAACCATGCCAATTCGTAAATGTAAGTTTCTCAGTCTCGAGAAAGTTTATTATATTCGGACTGAGAATATGTTCAAGGATTCTGCAGCAAACAGAAGTTAGGGATGTTGGCCTGTAATTTTAGCAGTCTGTTCTGTTACCCGTCTTATGTAATAACGTCTCAATCACTTGGGACTTTGTGCTGGGTGAGAGATTCATGACGAAAGCTAGCTGGGCAAGGAGCCGGTGCCAAAGAATACTCCTTGTAAAATCAAATTGGGATTCTGTCCAGACCTGGTGATTTATTTACTTTCTGGTCTTTCTGTTTTCTCTATGCCAGGGATGCTTATTACTATGTCATCCATATGGGAGCCTGTCCAATGGTCAAATGATTGTATGTGTGTACAGTTCTCTTGCGTGAAAGATTTCTTAAACACAGAATTTAAAACTTCAGCATTCATTTTGCTATCTTCAACTGCCACACCAGAATGGTCAAAAAGGAACAGAATGGAAGCCTTAGACCCACTTAGCCATTTTACATAAGACCGGAGCTTCCTTGGGTTCTTTGCCAGATCTTTTGTTAAAGTGTGATAGTGGTAGTTGTTGTATGTTTCGTGCATAGATCTTTTCACAGGCACCAGAATATCTACTAAACTTCACTTGTTATTTATTGTATGTTGCCTTAGGAGTCGAGTTTGCAACAGCCTCTGCTTCCTCAAAATCCTCCAAATTTCGTTATTAAACCTTGGTGAGATTTTTTCCATGCTTTATCCATGTACTCGGCACACAACTCTCTAGTCCACAATTTACAACCTGATAAAACTTTGCCCATAATTCCTCTACATCCATCTTTCTGGAACTAAGTGATGTCAGTTGACTGCCTAAGAGAGATGCTAATGACCACTTATCTGCTATACCTAGCAGGTTCTCCTGGCCTTCTTGACTGATTTATTAACTTTCATAATCATAGTTGCTTCAATGAGATCATGACCACTAGTCCCCGTTTCTATACTACTGACATTGTCGAAAAGGACTGGCCCATTTGTAGCTGCAAGGTTTAAGATACTTCCATTGTGTGTGGGCTGGGAAGCAAGCTGCTCAAGACACGTTTTCAGAAAAGTGTTCAAAAGTATTTTACATTACTGTCTGTCTGTGCCCCCAGCAATGAATCCATAGACATCCCAGTCTATACTCGTTAGATTAAAGTCGCCTCCATCTAGTATTGCATGATCTGGGTATTTACGCTCTACTGACACTAGACTTCCTTTGAATGACTCTAGAACTATCACAGCAGAATCGAGTGGCCAGTAAAAACATCTAGCAATTAACTTGGTTTTGCCTACACCAGTTAATTGCGACCAGAAAACTTAACCCTAGAATGGTCGAGCGAAAAATAATGTCAAGAACAGTCGGGCTGGGTCTGTGGGACCCAATAAATAAATCACTTGTAACAAATGACAAACAGTATGTTCAGATCAAATGTAGAATTTTTATTTTGATTAGGTACTACTAAATGCTATAGTGACATTAGTTCAGTTTTCTGCATCATACAACAATTACTGAAAAAAAAAAAAAACTGAAACGTATACATCTTTGTAGTACTAAATGTCGGTAAACTGAAAATACAAGTAAATTTGACTGAAATAAGAATATAAATGAGAGTAAGTTGGAGAAATAAGAAGCAAAAATGATGAACATTCGTTGTATAAATGGAAATCGTGAATTTGAAGAATGTGCCCCTGTAAACTGTTAGCACAATTGAGGCCAAGGGGAAAACAGAGACAAAAACTCAGAACATAGGGTGTCCAGTCACTTGACCTGACACTAAATTGACGTCAACAGCATTGGAGAAAGCAAAAGTGTTAAACACATCTAACTCAAACAGGTGTGCTGTATGGGAATGATCCACAGCAAGGAAGGTGAGAGGGCGAACAACAGATTTGTAAGAGATGTGAGCAGAGAACTGACCTAGGATCGGAATCTGCTGTTTATTGCAGGTAACCAACTTCTGTGAAACCCGCGTGAGGTGACAGGAGCCCAAGTCCTTGTATGTTTATGTGTTTATTAAAGTCATTGCTGCTCCTGTTTCCACTTCATTTTTAGTGGTTTATTACACACACACACACACACGACAGTAAACAATTTGCTCAGGGAAACAGTCATACAGAGATACAGTTTATGTCCTTCGGTACTACTGTGACGACCACATTTGAAGGGAAGTTACACACGAATGCAATGTGGCCTTTTTTTACGCTTGTTGCAAGCAGCCAAACGTTACGGCATGCAGCACACTCTTGCTGGACTAAGCAGACAGAAGGGGGGGGGGGGGGTATGCCGCGATGCTTACTGTTGCTGCTGTGGTATAACCAACACTACCCCCAAGTGACAGTGAGTCAGAGGTTTTACTGTTCCGACAGCTGTGCCTAAAAGGAATTGACTGAGCAGCTCCCAATACCTCCCCCCCCCCCCCCCCCCCCTCTCTCTCTCTCTCTCTCTCTCTCTCTCTCTCTCTCTCTCTCTCTCTCTCTCTCACACACACACACACACACACACACACACACACACACGACAATCTGATCATTTGTGGACTGTGACACTTCAAAGGACTGTGCTGTATTGAGCACATCCGTAAGCATTGAATTCTCACGATGAAGTGCTTTTTGCAGAATTCCTTGTCCCTGGCCAGACAAATAATATCATGCACCATGTGATCGACATAGTATTCGTTATGGGTACTAGTGACAAATTTATGATGGCTCAACACATGTAATTCTGCAGCTCAGGCTTTGTAAGATTGGTTTGGGCATTACTGACAACTGCAGTGACCTCCTCCTCTCCCCCCCCCCCCCCCCCCCTCCCCAATCGACAGAGGAGCAGAATCCATTTTGTTTCAGTAGAAACTAGTCAACTCTTCTGCTGGATTAATTATGTAACTGAAGTTATTATAAATTTCTCCATTTTTTTACAGTATTGGATTAACGAGTATACTACCCCTATTGGCCTCGGTGTCTTCCATTCTGGTGTCGAGATATATGGGACCGGTAAGTTGTACTTGGTGTAATTTCTTTTTCTTATCACCATATGTGGCAACTTACGCATAGTCTTGTTTCCATATTGTCACCATTTTTATCAGCTATTGTAATTGATTCTGTGTGTTACATAATATTACATAAATTTCAATAGAAATTTGTTTTAGCACTTGTACCATTTCACATTTATGAGCGTCACTTTTCTATTGTTGTGGTTTGTTAAATCCTCACTAGAAGACAGTAATGAAGACTTGTAGATGACTTACACCTATTTGTAAGCATCACATTGATGTTTTGTAATAGATTGCTGTGTGAAATGGTAACTCCTCCAGTTTTATAATCGTGCCAGTTTCAAAGCCACTGCTGGGTAGTGGTCTCCTCTATACTTTCTCATACGTTAACAGTTTTCACCTATGGCTCCCCTAAACCTCCCCAATGCTTACTGAGCAGCTGTCAGGTTGTAACAGTTTCTACATTAAAAAAATCATGTATCACTTTCCAGAAGCTGGTAATACATGCTCACTGTAAACTTTGTGTTTCAGACCAAATCAGATACTTTATTTTCAAAATTTGTTTTTTGTTTAGCAAAAGCACCCTAGGCCATATCTGCACTAGTTTCTCACCCTTCCTCATCATCTACTGATCGTTTCCACCTTCTGTTAACATAAAACTTCATAAACTGTGCTGATGCTGTTGCATCATTCTTGTGTACAATGTTTTCAGTGTTTTGACTTTCCCTTATTTTATTCATATTGTGATTGGTTTCTGGGGCAATGTTCACACTTGCTCTGTTAAGTTTTTTAAAACACATCTTTTTTTTACATTGTTATAACCAATTCTGATCCGCTAGTATTCATATTGAGACTAAAGGCACTAGCTGCAAGCAGTTTTCGTTGTGTTTAGTTGAGAATGCAACATAAACCACTTGCAGCATGTTCCTTTAGCCTGCAGATGACTATACAGTTCTGTATAAAAAATGAGAACATAATTGTCCAACCACTTAATTTACATGTTGTTGTTGTTGTTGTTGTTGTGATCTTCAGTCCTGAAACTGGTTTGATGCAGCTCTCCATGCTACTCTATCCTGTGCAAGCTTCTTCATCTCGCAGTACCTACTGCAACCTACATCCTTCTGAATCTGCTTAGTGTAGTCATCTCTTGGTCTCCCTCTACGATTTTTACCCTCCACGCTGCCCTCCAATACTAAATTGGTGATCCCTTGATGCCTCAGAACATGTCCTACCAACCGATCCCTTCTTCTGGTCAAGTTGTGCCACAAACTTCTCTTCTCCCCAATCCGATTCAATACTTCCTCATTAGTTATGTGATCTACCCATCTAATCTTCAGCATTCTTCTGTAGCACCACATTTTGAAAGCTTCTATTCTCTTCTTGTCCAAACTATTTATCGCCCCTGTTTCACTTCCATACATGGCTACACTCCATACAAATAATTTCAAAAACTACTTCCTGACACTTAAATCTATACTCGATGTTAACAAACTTCTCTTCTTCAGAAACGCTTTTCTTGCCATTGCCAGTCTACATTTTATATCCTCTCTACTTCGACCATCATCAGTTATTTTGCTCCCCAAATAGCAAAACTCCTTTACTACTTTGTGTCTCATTTCCTAATCTAATTCCCTCAGCCTCACCTGACTTAATTCGAATACATTCCATTATCCTCGTTTTGCTTTTGTTGATGTTCATCTTATATCCTCCATTCAAGACACTATCCATTCCATTCAACTGCTCTTCCAAGTCCTTTGCTGTCTCTGACAGAATTCGCGTTAGTATTTTGCAGCTGTGACTTATTAAACTGATAGTTCGGTAATTTTCACATCTGTCAACACCTGCTTTCTTTGCGATTGGAATTATTATATTCTTCTTGAAGTCTGAGGGTATTTCGCCTGTCTCATACATCTTGCTCACCAGATGGTAGAGTTTTGTCAGGACTGGCTCTCCCAAGGCCGTCAGTAGTTCCAATGGAATGTTGTCTACTCCAGGGGCCTTGTTTCGACTCAGGTCTTTCAGTGCTCTGTCAAACTCTTCACGCAGTATCGTATCTCCCATTTCATCTTCATCTACATCCTCTTCCATTTCCATAATATTGTCCTCAAGTACATTGCCCTTGTATAGACCCTCTATATACTCCTTCCACCTTTCTGCTTTCCCTTCTTTGGTTAGAACTGGGTTTCCATTTGAGCTCTTAATATTCATACAAGTGGTCCTCTTTTCTTCAAAGGTCTCTTTAATTTTCGTGTAGGCAGTATCTATCTTACCCCTAGTGAGATAAGCCTCTACATCCTTACATTTGTCCTCTAGTCATCCCTGCTTAGCCATTTTGCACTTCCTGTCGATGTCATTTTTGAGACGTTTGTATTCCTTTTTGCCTGCTTCATTTACTGCATTTTTATATTTTCTCCTTTCATCAATTAAATTAAATATTTCTTCTGTAGCCCAAGGATTTCTACTAGCCCTCGTCTTTTTACCTACTTGATCCTGTGCTGCCTTCACTACTTCATCCCTCAATGCTACCCGTTCGTCTTCTATTGTATTTCTTTCCCCCATTCCTGTCAATTGCTCCCTTATGCTCTCCTTGAAACTCTGTACAACCTCTGGTTCTTTTAGTTTATCCAGGTCCCGTCTCCTTAAATTCCCACCTTTTTGCAGTTTCTTAAGTTTTAATCTACAGGTCATAACCAACAGATTGTGGTCAGAATCCACATCTGCCCCTGGCAATGTCTTACAATTTAAAACCTGGTTCCTAAATCTCTGTCTTACCATTATATAATCTATCTGATACCTTTTAGTATCTCCAGGGTTCTTCCATGTATACAGCCTTTTTTTATGATTCTTGAACCAAGTGTTACCTATGATTAAGTTGTGCTCTGTGCAAAATTCTACCAGGCGGCTTCCTCTTTCATTTCTTTGCCCCAGTCCATATTCACCTACTACGTTTCCTTCTCTCCCTTTTCCTACTACCGAATTCCATTCACCCATGTCTATTAAATATTCGTCACCCTTCACTATCTGAATAATTTCTTTTATTTGATCATACATTTCTTCAATTTCTTTGTCATCTGGAGAGCTAGTTGGCATATAAACTTGTACTACTGTAGTAGGTGTGGGCTTCGTATCTGTCTTGGCCACAATAATGTGTTCACTATGTTGTTTGTAGTAGCTTACCCGCATTCCTATTTTCCTATTCATTATTAAACCTACTCCTGCATTAACCCTATTTGATTTTGTGTTTATAACCCTGTAGTCACCTGACCAGAAGTCTTGTTCCTCCTGCCACCGAACTTCACTAATTCCTACTATATCTAACTTTAACCTATCCATTTCCCTTTTTAAATTTTCTAACCTACCTGCCCGATTAAGGGATCTGACATTCCACACTCCGATCCGTAGAACACCAGTTTTCTTTCTCCTGATAACATCCTCTTGAGTAGTCCCCGCCTGGAGATCTGAATTGGGGACTATTTTACCTCCGGAATATTTTACCCAAGAGGATGCCATCATCATTTAATCATACAGTAAAGCTGCATGCCCTCGGGGAAAAATTACGGCTGTAGTTTCCCCTTGCTTTCAGCTGTTCGCAGTACCAGCAGAGCTAGGCTGTTTTGGTTATTGTTACAAGGCCAGATCAGTCAATCATCCAGACTGTTGCCCCTGCAACTACTGAAAAGGCTGCTGCCCTTTTCAGGAACCACACATTTGTCTGGCCTCTCAACAGATACCCCTCCGTTGTGGTTGCACCTACGGTACGGCTATCTGTATCGCTGAGGCACGCAAGCCTCCCCACCAGCGGCAAGGTCCATGGTTCATGGACGGCATGGACTGCATAATTTTTCCAAATTGCTGTATTATATTCTTCCGTGTGTTAAAGTTTCTTGCTGACAGGCTCTCAAAATAATGTCAGTAGCAAGACTAAGGTGGTTGAGGTACTGTCCCGGTTTAAGGCTCTGAAGACCTCCTCTATGGCTGTTTAGAATAATTTTGGTGTTGTGTGATGCCCTTCTGTCGCCAGCCTTTCACTACATTATGAAGTCTAATGGAAACTAGCATTGATGAAAATATTATTCAGTATACATTGATTGAATTGGTGTTTTATTTATCATGGGCTGTTGTTTCAGATTTGTTTGAGAGTAATACGGTTTTCAAAATGTATGAGTCCCAGGTCAGGTGGTAATGCATACTTATTGTGTTGTTCTGTAATCTTGTTCAGGACTTGCAAATGACCCATTGTATTATTTCCACTTCAACATCCAGTTTATTTCTTTGATTGATTAAAATCCACTGGTTTTTCTCTGCAGTTGATGAATTTCAGTGATTATCTTGAAGAGGAGCTTAAAAGTTCTACACTTTTCCTCCCATTAGTTGTGAAGTAGAATAAATGGAACTTTTTGCCAGTATGGAGATTTTTTTTATTTTCTCATCCACAGATATACTGTTAACAATTTTGTGAGTTTCTTTTGCATTGCTTTATTTCAGGCTTTAACCATTTCTATTGAAACATCATCTCTAGGCACCTTTCTTTTCTTCCTGTCTGAAATGGCAACATACACCATATTTTAAATAATGTCCAGAATATTGTTATTTTCAAGTCACTACCTCTTGATTAACTATCCAGACATCAAAAGAAATTTTCAAAGGATGTACAGTTTTTGTGACATCGTTATTGTGCCGTTTAACTGATGGAATGTGGTGGGTACCCAACATAAGTTATTGTTTTGTTACATTTCTATACCCTTTTTCTTTTTGATTATTCATCTTACCATATTTTTGCCATACCTTCTCCATAATGTTAGAAACATTTCCAATTAGTTTTGTTAAATTCAGGTCAATGCAGTACGTTTCTAATATTGTTTGTTTGAAAATCTCGCCACCCTCCCCTTCCCCCCCCCCCCCCCCCCCCCCGCCCTCCCCCATTTGAAATTTTATTTTATTTTGCTTTCTTTATGGTTGCAACATCTTTTGCTGTCTAAATAAGTACTTGTCTTAGCCCTTTCCACTCAAAGTTTTATGCTCTGTACTGAAATGAAATTATGTCAAGGCCAACCATAAACTAAACAATAAAATAAATTACATGTACATTATAATACTGATCATTTCATGTTTTGTTTTTGATTTCATGTATTTTGTCACTTAGGTGCTATGTCTTCAGGGCATGATACTTTTCGAAGCATTGACCCGGATGGAGTTCTGGTTCTCTGGAACATGCGTTGCATTAGTAAACAGTTTTCCTTCTACCACTTTTTCTATTCCTGTTACTGCAAATAGCACAATCTTCACGGTTATACTTTTCATTGGAGTAAATGGAGTGTGGCGCGCGCGCGCGCCCACACACACACACACACACACACACACACACACACACACACACACACACACACACACACACACATATATACGCACACACACATCCGCACATATACAGACACAGGCAGACATGTGATACGTCTGCCTGTGTCTATATATGTGCGGATGGATATGTGTGTATGTGCGAGTGTATACCTGTCTTTTTTTCCCCCGAAGGTAAGTCCTTCCACTTCCGGGATTGGAATGACTCCTTACCCTCTCCCTTAAAACCCACATCCTTTTGTCTTTCCCTCTCCTTCCCTCTTTCCTGATGAAGCAACATTGGGTTGTGAAAGCTTGAAATTTGTGTGTGTGTTTGTGTGTTTTTTATTGTGTCTATCAACATTCTAGCACTTTCTTGTTTGGTAAGATACAGTCCAGTAGCTTGTTAGGATGTTTTTGTGAAGTCTGATTGATTTCTGTATTTTCGCCACCCATCAGAAGCATGCTGGTCATCAGTGTCAGTGCTACTTGTAGACTGTGTGTATTCATCTCTATCAAATTTCTGTATTTTGCCTTCACTGTCACTGTTTCATGAACTATAATTACTATTGTCATTACTCAAATCACTTGTATCACTCATACTTATCAACATCTCCAATATTGCTGTAGGATTATCACATAAATCGCCATTTTTGTTATTACGGTTCAGGTCACCGCCTTCAGAGTGAACTAGAAATAATAGCAGTTTTCATTTGACAAATGCTTCACAAGGAATACATTGGTGCAAGCCCTGACATAAGAGTTGTAACTAATTGAAGTTTGTGTTGGGTGACCCACGACATACAAATCTATTGCAATATTTGTGTGGTCGGGTCTGCCCTGCCAGTCGAGTGCTAAGGGCTGAATAAATATTTTGAATTTACTGCTTATCTTAATCGGGTATACCTCTGTTGTTAAACAAATTTCTGTAAGAGACCTTTCAGATTTCCTGCCTAAAGGATCTGTTTGTTTCTAGCTTTGTATCTACTTTTGGCCTGTACTTTTGAGTCTATGATCTCTTGCAATTTGTCACATCCTGCACAGTTTCTTTATTGTTTGTTGTAGTACAGTCAGTTTTGTTTTCATTTCTATTTGCTCCTTGCTAAAACCATTGTCAGTTTGTTTTCATTTAGAAAACTTGTAAGGCCTCTTAATGCTTTTCATCTTACATTTTTGTTTAAACTCTTTTTATAAACTTACAGGTGTTTATGATATTGTTTTTAATTCTATTTATCACTGTACTGGATGTTACAAAATGAATATCAGGGTTTTAAGACTTTGTAGTGTTTATTACAATCAACTTACAATTATAAATAAAGCATCAAATGAAAGAGCAATTCAAACAGTTTATCTTATAAGTGTTCATGGTTTAAGCCAGAAAATAAGACAAAATAATGTCACACAAATAAAAATTTACATTTGTGCAAAATTCTGCTAGTAGAAAGTTTTTTTAAATTGTAATCAAGGTTTTAAAAATGAAATATGTGTATATTGAATTCAAGCTAACAGTAATCTGCTAAATTATTACTATTATTTTTAATTAACTTTCACCCATCTAAATCCACACATCCTAATGTCTTACCACATTGGAATAAGTTCGCTTTTATGCCTGCACCACACACTGAATGCTTTTTCAAAATCAAAGTTACTTCGAGATGGCTCTTCAGTTTGATCATCAGAAGTGGAGTAACTCTTTCTGCAGAAACAAGATTTCTGATATCTGTTTTTGTATTGTTTTTACAGCTAAACTCTCACTCACATTTTACTGTGTGCATCATGGGAATGTTAATGGCATATTCTATAATTCAATCTGAAAGAGAGAATTGTTCACTCGTCTTATCAACATAAATGAACAGTATTAGCTCTTTGAAATTCATTCCATGTATCTATTATCCAACTCTCTCTTAACTATGCCTATTCCAAAAATAGATCATTTCAGTTTACAGATATGGCAGAATTGATTAGTACATATATATCTGCAATTTACATTTACCATACTCTTCATTCCTGTAGTTTTTGGGTTACAATATATCAAACACTCCAATCTTATCTAAATCCCCTAGTCTCTCATTTAAATTTATAAGCAAGTTGTGTAAGAATTTGCAAATTGTGTACTGAAGAACACTTCTGTGCTGCAGTGAATCTTGTGTTATGTTTCCACAGAACTCGAACTCACTTTCTTGAAATTGTGGAGGTATTTTATCAAGTAAAGGACTGTAATTTGGACCAGGTTTCTTGTATTCACAAGTTCATGAACATTTTCATGCACTCAGGATCTAAATTCGATTTTTGAAAAATCAGACACAATATGTTAACAAGAAACATGGCATTTTTCATAAAAGTCATTATTTACAAAATTTTAGACACTTTGCATTTTTTAGCAAGCCAACAGCTTTTATTACCTTTTTCCAGCACATGTACCAAAGAACTCTAATTTACATATTGTGAATTTACTGTCTCCCCAATGAGAGCCAGCAAATGGCAAAAGGCATGACCGTTCAAAATAGCTATAAACTCTGTTTATATCATCTTCAAACTTTACAAGCTCCAACCGGTATTCAGCTGCTTGACTGACTGCTAGAGCTAATCAGTGGGGCACACAGTGCACAGATAATGTATGGGGGTAATTGTTTTCAAAAAGAGTTGCCACTGCAGATCGAACTCCTGACATAACAGATGCACCATCAGTAACTGTTGAGGAGCATTTGCTCTTATCAGTGCCACATCTATCCAAAATTCCAAGAACACATGGATATATATCTCTCGCAGCACCCCAAGCAGACACAGTGTGTGTACATATTCCCCTTCTTCACTGTTTTTGCATGAGTTTCTGTTTGAGTAATGGCAGTAGACTCTTCCATTCATGATTGAATGCCACCAAGCTGATTTTATTTTTGATAAAATATCATCAGTAATAATTTTACGCATTGTATATTTCATATCGTGAATACTGTCATAACTTTCATAATTTGCGTTGCCACTGGACGTTAATTTGGTCAAAGGAGGACAGCCTAAGTCTCTGCATAGTTCTTTTAACATAGAAAACTTTCTTGTAGCAATATTTTCCCTCTTTACTGTGTAGATGACTTTCATAGTGGCTACTACACTTTCCTCAGAATTTTTACAGAATGCAGCTACGGCTTTGACAAAATTTAGTGTCTCTAACAACTCTCGAACTGAAGTGTCATGGTCTGCTGAGATTTCAGACCTCCTTAATGTATCAGCTTTGACAACGCAATATCTTAGCTATAAAAGAAAAATAAAGAACCTTTAGTGTTCACAGATTTACTTGTATGTAGCTTAGAAGTTGTAACTAGAGTATGATGTAATATATAGAATTCAAATTATTTATTTCCGCAGAAATAATTTAGATGTAGATTAATGCAGAAATAGATGTACAGCTTCCAACATCTAAGTTCGCTATTGTGCAGCTTTCATTGTGATGACCAGTTTCAGCAAACTTCGTTGTCATTGACGAGTCTTCTGTGCTACATTTCACTGAATTCTGATCAAATGCATCTTATTTCATATCGGGCATCACAGAACGATATTTTATGAACAAGAAAACTACAGTATATCAGCAAGTCTAGCATAAAAAATTAATACGTAAAACACCATACGTATTGCACTGATTATACAAGCTCATGTTCGTACACTAGCAGAATGAAGCTTCAGAAGATCCTGTGATGACAACGTGGTTTGCTGAAACCAGTCATCACGACATTGGCTGTACAATAGCAGTCTTGGCTGTTTGAAGCCATACTTCTGTTTCTGACTTTTTTTCCAGGGAAACCTAATTTGAGTTGGATATATAGAGAATGATTTTATATTCATCATTTGCATTGCTATCTACATAAAAAAAATACCTATTTAAGCTGGTAAGTTCTCACATTTGTTGTGAATTGTAATTAATGCTGCAGCTTACCTGTTGATGACACTGAACAGTTTTTCTTTCTCCTGCTCTTGCACAAATTACACACAAATAATGGAGTTTCTCTAGAACACGGCACTTTGCACCACTTACTTGACATTTTCCACTTTTCCACTAATTGTTTATTTTGTATGCCTATTTTAGTATCAGGTGTTGTTTCTTTTGTATTTCCATATTTAGTTTCATTGGCACTAGGACTTTGTTCCTTTTTCTTCCTTAAAAAAGTTTATCCATCACTTCTTAAAATGCTCAAACATACACAGTGTGCATTTGACGAGAATAAATAAACCAGGCAGACCTGACCACTAATGAAATCCACTTGCTGGAAGGGAAAGTGGTATATCGTTCATTTGAGTGACATATTGCTACTGCCCCTTCAAACCTGGAAGATTGTGGTTTTAGCATCTATTGTTCAGTTCTGTGGCAAATACGTCATCACATTCTGGGAGGGAAGACAGCATTTCATTTGTTTCTGAGACAGACTGTTACGGCTTGTCTGTGTTTGTAGCCTAATTGGGAGCCTCCTTCCCCAGTGCCAGCTTTCACAAGGCTCAAAAGAACAGAGTTCCACATGTACCCGCTCTCTCCTCTTGGAGAAGGAATGAAAGGTGAGATTCTCTCTCTCTCTCTCTCTCTCTCTCTCTCTCTCTCTCTCTCTCTCTCTCTCTCTCTCTCTCTCTCTCTCTGTAAGTTCTTTCTGTTGCAGAATGTTGTTGCATTTTTGTGATTGCTATTTTAAAGTCTGTTTCTTTCTTCGACCTTGAGCAGCAGGAAGTGACAGAGACTTGAACCCTGGTTGTTCACACTTCAGCTGCTAGTTGCTTACTGACTGTAGTACTCTTAGCACACTAACATAGTACTCTCATGCCTTTTCCTTTGGTGCACTTAACACCTCACAAACATCGGGAGCTTCCCTCCACCTTTCCTAATCATTTCAGTTCTAACTTTCAATTCCCTATGCATAAATAAGTCAAATCACTTCCTTACGTTCAGTTTTTTAATTATAAAAGAAATATACTTGTTAATAACATTAAGTGAAAGGAATACATACATTTGAGAACAAACACTAATAATAATAATAATAATAATAATAATAATAATAATAATAATAGACTAATACTCACTTAGATGACACAGAAGTGTTACTGTCATTGCATCAGTGGTATAGTGTATTGGTGTTTCAATCTGACACTCGAATTAAGACTGAATACAGGGAAGATCATTAGCAGATTCTAGCAGTTAGTCACCCCAGAGAGGACCACTGTAAGGATGGTTAAAATGTTGATGGTATAATTGTTTTAGTGTTTTCTTACAATTCAGTCCCATACTCAAAATTATTTTATTTAAAAAGAGATGCTTTTTTTTATCTCTTGTGAAATGTATTCCATACATAACCATCACTGTGGGAAGAATAGACCCTGTTTAGGGTTTGAGTTAGGAACAGAGCAGGGAAAAAAATTGGCTGTAGCCTTTATTATCAGTCACAAAATTGAAAAGCAATAATAGAACTCATCAAATACAGTGGAATGTCAGGTCTTAAATGGCTACACAGGATAATTGAAATGGCGTGGGAGTCGGGACAGGTTCCATCAGACTGGACAAAAGCAGTAATCACACCAATCTTTAAACATGGAAACAGAAAAGATTGTAACAACTACAGAGGTATCTCTTTAATCAGCGTTGTGGATAAAATCTTCTCAGGTATTGTTGAAAGGAAAGTGCGAGTATTAGTTGAGGACCAATTGGATGAAAATCAGTGTGGGTTTAGGCCTCTTAGAGGTTGTCAGAACCAGAACTTTAGCTTACGGCAAATGATGGAGAAGTTTTATGAGTGGAACAGGGAATTGTATCTACGCTTTATAGATCTAGAAAAGGCATATGACCAGGTTCCTAGGAGGAAGTTATTGTCTGTTCTACGAGATTATGGAATAGGAGGCAAACTTTTGCAAGCAATTAAAGGTCTTTACATGGATAGTCAGGCAGCAGTTAGAGTTGACGGTAAATTGAGTTCATGGTTCAGAGTAGTTTCAGGGGTAAGACAAGGCTGCAACCTGTCTCCACTGTTGTTCATATTATTTATGGATCATATGTTGAAAACAATAGACTGGCTGGGTGAGATAAAGATATGTGAACACAAAATAGGCAGTCTTGCATATGCGGATGACTTAGTTGTGATGGCAGATTCGATTGAAAGTTTGCAAAGTAATATTTCAGAGCTAGACCAGAAATGTAAGGACTATGGTATGAAGATTAGCATCTCCAAAATGAAAGTAATGTCAGTCAGAAAGAAACATAAACGGATTGAGTGCCAAATAGGAGGAACAAAGTTAGAACAGGTGGACGGTTTCAAGTACTTAGGATGTTATTCTCACAGGATGGCAACATAGTGAAAGAACTGGAAGCAAGGGGTAGCAAAGCTAATGCAGTGAGTGCTCAGCTACGATCTACTCTATTCTGCAAGAAGGAAGTCAGTACCAAGACGTAAGTTATCTGTGAACCGTTCAATCTTTCGACCAACTTTGTTGTATGGGAGCGAAAGCTGGGTGGATTCAGGTTACCTTATCAACAAGGTTGAGGTTACGGATGTATGAAAGTAGCTAGGATGATTGCAGGTACTAGTAGATGGGAACAATGGCAGGAGGGTGTCCGCAATGAGGAAATCAGAGAAAAACTGGGAATGAACTCTATAGATGTAGCAGTCAGGGCAAACAGGCTTAGATGGTGGGGTCATGTTATACACATGGGAGAAGCAAGGTTACCCAAGAGACTCATGGGTTCAGCAGTAGAGGGTAGGAGGAGTCGGGGCAGACCAAGGAGAAGGTACCTGGATTTGGTTAAGAATGATTTTGAAGTAATAGGTTTAACATCAGAAGAGGCACCAATGTTAGCACTGAATAGGGGATCTTACCCAAGAGACTCATGGGTTCAGCAGTAGAGGGTAGGAGGAGTCGGGGCAGACCAAGGAGAAGGTACCTAGATTTGGTTAAGAATGATTTTGAAGTAATAGGTTTAACATCAGAAGAGGCACCAATGTTAGCACTGAATAGGGGATCATGGGGGCTATGCTCCAGACTGAACGCTGAAAGGCATAATCAGTCTTAAATGATGATGATGATGATGATGATAGATATTAAAGGAATCTCAGACAGAAGATTAACGCTTGTTGTTTACTCATTCCAGTGTATCCACCAATGCGCTTACATTGTTTAGGAGGCTTAAAGGTATCTACAAAGAGTTATTGAAATTGACAATGACGGCAAATCCCTGCTACAAGGTGATAACAGAAGACTTCGGCATTACAGTAGGACAAAATGAAAGAGCATTTCATCAGTGGAAAAATTTGTTTGTGATCATCAGAGGAAAGGCGGGGGAAATCATTAGTAAAATTTATTTAGAAAAGCTAAGTATTTGTCTTAATACATTATTTCACAAGAAAGTGAGTGGGAAAGAGTCTAGGCAGTGAGAAAGTAATAGAATATTCTGAACCAAACAGCACTATTCAGAAATTTCTTCAAGAAAATGTGAAAAATATTTAAATTTCATTACACAAACAATTGTAACCGGTAACACTACGCAGAAAACATAGCAGGAATTTATCCTGACTAATTTCCTCATCTTGATGGTGGACAGCATAGTAACTAACAACAAAAAGAAAATTCGTAGATCTTAAGGAACCTGCAAAACTGTTTACAGAAAGTCTGCAGCGGAAGTCATTTCCCCAAAACGGGGGAATTCTGTAATTGTTCTTGTTCTCACTGATGGAACATACAGCATAAACAGTTAAACAACTGTCAGATATTTTTCCATACTGTAGAAAATATGCAGGAAAATTACCACCAACTTCAAGAAAGTTTGCTTTTTATCCAGCAAAGAAATTTGCAGGCTTCGTAACTAAATGTATCACAATGGATCATTTGCAGATCACAAACAAAATTATAAAATTGAGTAATGAATATGAATTACTAGCTTGAGTAATAGAGTTATAAAATCAATTGTGTCTGAAATATAAAGTTTACGATCTGTGCGTTACCAGTTTTGACTTGCAGGGGTGGTAGGTGTAGCTTTAATGTGGAAACCATTAAAAAACTGAGGACTTTAGAGTGAGCAATGAGAAGATGGATGTTGAGAACTTCCAGAACAGACTTGAAGGCATAATTATCACTATAATGAAAATGAAATGTATGTAGGCAGAATCTTCACCTTGCCCTCTTAATGGTTGGTGTACCACAGTCCTTTGTGGAATTCCAAAATTTATCCAGTTTATGGTTTTTTTAATTGTAGCTTTCTTTATGTTTTGCTAATGGCTCCCCGGCTTCACACTAATACCACTAAGTATATATTGCAGGATCACTTAGCTGCCATATATTCGTAAACCTTGCTCATTAATCAGTCTTTCTGTTAGTGAAAACTGTTATCAGAATCCCAACAGTAGTACCCGAGATTAGTCTTCATATACAGACAGAAAAACTCGTGGGAGACTTAAATTTATAATATGTATATATATGACATCAAAAGTTTCAAATCTTTTCTACAGGAAAGTAGATGCAAACTGACATTGAGTAAAGACAGCTGTGGGGCAGAAAAGTCATATAATCCTTGCTTTCAATAAATTTTTGGATTGACCATTTCTCTTTATCAAGGTTGCTCGTATCCCTGATGTCTTTCTTGTTACATTTCTGTCCTTTCTGCAGTGAAAGAACAAGATTGTTTTTATTTTATTTTGTTTGCTGGTTTTGTGTATTTCAGAAGAATTATTTTTGTTATTCATATTTCTTCAGAGTATGCATATGGAGGACACCCATTTCCTATATCAGGAATATTTGATATCACTCCAAGGAATGCAGAAGAGCTTGGAGAGCAATTCCAGTTCAGGTAAGATACTGTCATAAATAGCATTCATTTCATTTGGTTGAACAGTCTGTATGTACAGGGGGAGTGAGGGGGGGGGGGGGGGGGGCCTCGGATGGGCGGGGTTTCCAAATTCTACATTCTTGCAAGTGAAGTAATACTTGAGTTGACTTGTATAAAAGCCAAGAAGTTTTCTGGTAACCACAGATAAGCTTTCTGGTTGTGTAAGTATACAAAATAGCTGTAGGAAATTTGATAAGCTGCACCTCTATCTGCACACATTAAAACAGATGATCTAGTAAGAAACTTGTATGAATTACGTAAATTCTATACACACTGTGAGATCAAAAGTATGCAGACTACCACAATAATGTAAGTTTTTCATATTAGATGCACTGTGCTGCCACCTACTGCCAGGTACTCCAATATCAATGGCCTCTAGTCATTCGACACCGTGACAGAGCAGAATGGGGCGCTCTGTGGAACTCCCAGATTTTGAACGTGCGCAGGTGATTGGGTGTCACTTGTGTCATACATCTGTATGCGAGATTTCCACATTCCTAAACATCCCCAGGTACATTGTTTCTGATGCGATAGTGAAGTGGAAACGAGATGGGACAAGTACAGCACAAAAGCGTTCAGGCTGACCTCATCTGTGGACTGACAGAAACCACCGACAGTTGAAGAAGGTTGTAATGTGTAATAGGCAGACATCTATCTAGACCATCACACAAGAATTCCAAGCTGCATCATGATCCACTGCAAGTACTATGACAGTTTGGCGGGAATGAGAAAACTTGGATTTCATGGTAGAGCAGCTGCTCATAAGCCAAACATCACGCCGGTAAATGCCAAACAGTGCCTCGCTTGGTGTAAGGAGCGTAAACATTGGACAATTGAACAGTGGAAAAATGTTGTGTGGAGTGATGAATCATGATACATAATGTGGTGATCCAATGGCAGGGTGTGAGTATGGTGAATGCCTGGTGAGTGTCATCTGCCAGCACATGTAGTGCCAACAGTAAAATTTGGAGGCGTTGGTGTTATGGTGTGGTCATGTTTTTCATGTAGGGGGCTTGCACCCCATATTGTTTTGTGTGGCACTATCACGGCACAGGCCTACATTGATGTTTTAAGTACCTTCTTGCTTTCCACTGTTGAAGAGCAATTCGGGGATGGCGACTGCATCTAAAACACCTTTGGGATGTTTGGGAATGCCAACTTCATGCCAAGCCTCACGACTGGTATCAGTACCTTTCCTCAGTGCAGCACTCCATGAAGGATGGGCTGCCATTCCCCAAGAAATCTTCCAGCACCTTATTGAACATATGCCTATGAGAATGGAAGCTGTTATCAAGGCTAAGAGTGGGCCAATACCATATTGAATTCCAGCATTACCGATGGAGGGCGCGACTGACTTGTAAGTCCTTTTCAGCCAGGTGTCCAGATACTTTTGATCACATAGCACATAGCTTATGTTTGGTGTCATACAAATGTACAATTCCATTTTGAGGCAAAACTGTTTGAACAAACTTTTATTTTCCATGTTCTATCTGTTGCGCCATATACATCTTTCAGTTGCGCATACCAAATACTGTTTTTGTCATTTTAGTCTTTACTCAAAGTATGTTTAGTTTTCTTGTATTGTATGTTGCACACAGTTCCATTCATTGAATACACTTATTTAACAGTTCATGATCAGCGATTTAATTGCACCATCAAACTTATCCACTATTATGTCTCTTTTTTTTCATTATAAATACGTAACAAAGTGTGTTATGTGGGTAATTTCAGTTCTACCATATACTACGACGCCTGCCATTTCATATTTCAACAGAGGCACCAGCATTAGTAGCACACCGTTGTAGATGGTCTGCAACATTCCTGACAGATGGCTGCAACATATCATTCGATACATGCTTGTGCTCCTCCCTAGTCGCAGCTTTGGAAGTATCCTTCATTATCCGTTAGGGTGAACCTTATGATAAACTGGGTTCTCTGTGTTGTTGTCTCAGGAACTTCTGAGGACGTTTGCACAAATGCCACAGCGGCATTAGCTTCAGCTTATTCAGTGACAACTGTCTTTGTGGGCCCAACATCCTGTTCAATAACCGAACACACTGAGCAATCTTTTTATTATTTTCACATCCATAGTCATGTGTCTCCTCTTTTCCGATCTCCACCATATCTGTACCACCGTAGGTGATTGCCATACTCACATTCTTGCTGCAATATGAGCAGTCAGAAAATTTAGCCTATGCACCATCTTTACTTATTTTTGATTAGATCTAAAACAAATCACAGTTATGTAACAATTAGGTAAAGGTTATGTAATGGCGTAGAATAGTGCACAGCGAGATGTTAAAATCATTTCTGACAGCAGCAGTGAAACAAAAATAGGGATATGATAGTGGATCAACCACTTGCCCATTTGTGAGATCAGGATCCCAATTTCTCGTTACATTGCTTTCTGAGCTGTCCTGGAAGCAAAATGGCCACAATATACATGCACAGTGAAAATGGGAAATGTGGGATGAAAGTGGGACTGCAATAAAAGAATTGGTGTGGATGTTTGAATCTCTCTCTCTCTCTCTCCCTCTCCCTCTCTCTCTCTCTCTCTCTCTCTCTCTCTCTCTCTCTCTCTCTCTCTCTCCCTCTCCCTCTCCCCCTCCCCCCCCCTCGTTCCATCCTCCCTGTCCCCCTCCCCCTGTCTCTCCCTTTTTTATGCTTAAACCTTTGAAATGTCATATATATTATCGTATCTGGTAACAACAACTGAAAAAGAAAATTACTCATATGCAGCTGATTGATGGGTGACGCATACACACATAGTAGCATTGAAAATTACACCAGTTTTCACTCTTTTCTTACAGTCTGATTAAAACTGTTATTTTTGCCTGCTGCACTGGTGACTGTTAACCTTTTAAGTGGACATGATGGATATATCCGTCCACTGCATTCTGTGGCTAGTAGCTATTGGAAATGAGGAATTATCAGCCTGCCGTTGACACTGTGGTATTAGTTGAACTTCGTCCACTAGATGGCAGCTCTTGTCACGCAACACAGCATGTTCTAGGCTAGTTATAACATTGTCCACCCGAGCACTTGTTGAGAAAACGCGTCCTGTGAAGCAGCCGCAAAAGCGTGCCTTTTTTGTCTGTGTATACCGCAGCATTAGTGAGTGAGTGATGGCGAAAAGAAGTCGTTTATCAGATTTGGAGGTGGAGAAACTGCTTTTAGAAAGTGATGATAATTTCAGTGACAGTTCTGAAAGTTTTCAAGATACAGATGTTGAGGCTAGTGAAAGTAACTTCGATTCAGAAACATCTGATGACGAGACACTACTGCAGCAGATGGTACCTAGTGATTTTGTGCGTGCTAGTTCAGTTCGTATTCAATATTTGTTCAGTGGTAATAGTGGTACAGTTGTGCCTTTAAAACAAAACGATGTGATGAGTTGTTTTATGTGTTTTGTGGATGATGCTTTGTGCACAATGATAGCTGAACAGACGAACTTACATGCAGAACAGTTCATAGCTTCTCATCCCAATTTAGCAGCACGCTCCAGGGTTCACAGTTGGCAGAATACTACGCGCAACGAGGTAAAAACGCTTATTGGAATGCTTGTACTTCAAGGAATTCTTCACAAACCAGACCACAAAATGTACTTTTCAAAGAGGGAATCAGTTGACACACTTCTCTTCAGGAAAGTGATGAGTGAAAAGCGGTTTCATCTTCTATTGAAATTCCTCCACTTTGCTGACAATACCTCATATGACCCACTAGGCACTATCAGCAGAAAACTATTCAAAATTCACCCCATTATGGAGCATATGCGGCATAAATTCAGATCAGTGTACATGCCAGAAAGGAACATCACCGTTGATGAATCGTCGTTGCTCTGGTAAGGACGGACTGGATGAAAGCAATATATTCCATCAAAGCGTAGCAGATTTGGCATCAAATTGTATGAACTCTGTGAAAGCAGTTCCAGGTATGTATGGGACATTATTGTTTACACTGGAAAGGACACTAATTATGGTAGACACTATCCAGACGAAAAAATAACCTCTCGAATTGTTTTGGAGCTTGCACACGATCTACTCGGGGAAGGCCACTGTATTTATCTTGACAACTGATACACCAGTACAGATTTGGTGGACAAACTAACCAGCAATAACACCGATGTTGTCGGCACAATGTGGCGAGACAGGAAGGGGTTCCCTAGCTTCATAAAAAAGGAAAAACTGAAGAAAGGTGAGTACATAACAGGGTACAAAGGCAAGCAGATGGTAATAAAATGGAAATACAAGAGAGACATTGTTATGGTCACCACCTTCCATGACGATACTTTTGTAAATGTAAACTCGAAGAAGGGAATCGTTCAAAAGCCGCAAGTTGTCGTTGACTGCAACAAGAATATGGGAGGGGGTGGATAGGTGCGATTCTCAGTTACAAAGCTACCAGATGGCCAGAAGCAGGCTGAAAAAATACTATCAGAAGCTTTTCCGCCACTTGTTGGACATTGCATGCTACAATGCATACATTCTGTACAAGAAGCATGGTGGCGAACAAAGTAGAATGAGCTTTCTGATTAGTCTTGGTGAACAGTTGACCATATCTTCACCACATCAAGGGACGTCAGTAGGATGCCCAACTCGAACACCAAAAGCAACACGCCTTACAACCAGGCATTTTCCAGAGCATCTGCCACCCACAACAAAGAAAAGACCAACAAGGAGGTGTGTGGTGTGTACGAGAAAAGGCCTTCGCAAAGAGGCTTCTTACTGTTGCGCGGAATGCGAAGTTTCCTTGTGTGCAGCACCTTTTTTTAAAATGTTTCACAACGAAAACGACATGTAATATTGTGAAAATACAGTTTTGTTAACTTATGCAATATATTTTAGTCATTTTCACCCAATATCAATTTAAATTCAATAATGGAAACGCGAAGGAAAACGTGAGAACAGTGCGCAGCACCACCGCGAACGGGCGCGCTGGCGTATATTACCCACCGTGGAAGAGGGGCGCGCGCGCAAACTACCCCCTTAATAGGTTAAATGGCTTCTGAGCAGCATATACACAACGCTATTGCAACACTTCAAGTGAACTGGCACTTCATTGTGGTGCATAGGCAATGACAGGGTGGTTCATGGATGACACTTAATATCTCTGATTGGTAGAACTAAGGTCCAAAGTACAAAGTATGAAGTGCTAACTAACAAATAATTTTAATTAGATTGTAGGAACCTCCATCCCTTCTCCCATAAACACAAATTCTTTGGTGGCTGTCTGGATTGGTGTGGAGGAACAGGAAAGAATTGAAGCACCTGTAAGGGTAAACGCATGTGGGAGACAACTGGCTTCCATTGGGAATTGTGGGGGTTAAGTAGGATATGACATGTCTTCTGGTCCTGCAGAACATTTCTCCATTTTATTCTTTAAAATGCAGACATTCTTGTGTTACTCTAGCATACTTCAATGAATAGCCAAGGATTTGAATATAGCAAACAAATTTATTGCCTCTTTTAAATACAAAGACATCCTCAACTTCAGGGATCTCAGACGACTGACTTTCACTCTTATCCATTTGACATTCCTTCATTATATAACATCATTAACACTTTTCCAAGGAAGGCCTTTGCCTGAAGTGTTCTGTGGAACAACATACAGTGTTGGGTTCTCTCTACTACACCTTTGCTGACTTCAGAGCATCTGTCACTGTGTTCACACCACTGCACAAAGCCCAACGGATACTTCAGACAGATGTTATGAAAGACAAGCATATACTTAATCTAATACATGTTACGTAATAAATCATTAACAAAATCTAAAACTTATTAGATGGTAGATCATATTATTTAAAAGTTTCGATATAGAATGTTCAGTCATTCATATTTAATGCTGATAGTACAGAAATTTCAAATCAAAGAAGATATTCATGGGAGTCTTCCCAACCAAAATTCCAAAATTTCGTTACCTTCACATGAAAGCAACATGAGGTTCAATCATGAGAACCCTCATCTTACTGAGGGAGTGGAGAATGCAAGAGAGAATGAGTGCAAGAAATAAAGTGGAAACTTAATTTACAGAAGAGAAAAAGATCAACAACCAGGATAATGTTGTGACAAGGAAGCAGCTGAGAGTGGGCATCAACAGAGGTAGAAGCCCAACGGTTTGCAAGAATGGTGGATCCACTGGAGGCCTAGATGCAATGGAAACACAGTTCACATGTGCATCCGTGTGTGTGTGTGTGTGTGTGTGTGTGTGTGTGTGTGTGTGTGTGTGTGTGTGTGTGTGTGATGGGGGGGGGGGCATCATTTTATTGTATGGCCAAGTCCTGTGCTATTTTTCACCACATTCGGTGTTATTTTTTGCCAGATTCATTTTTATTTCTAACAAATTGGTTGTTGTTTTTTTACTAAAATTTGGCATGTTTATTTGCCAAATTTGGTGTATTTTTTGCCAAATTTGGTGTCTTTACCACATTTTCTGCAAAAAGTCAGTGTTCTTTTTGCCAGATACGTAATTTGTTTGCCAAATTCGATGACCCCTTTTTTTGCCAAATGTTTGGTAATTCTTTTGCCAAATTTTGTAGTGCTCATTCACCAAAATCACTATTTTTTTTGCCTTTTCTTGTTTTCCTTTTCTTCTCTCTCTCTCTCTCTCTCTCTCTCTCTCTCTCTCTCTCTTTCTCTTTTCTCTCCTAAATTTATCATTATATTTTCACCCTATTCAGTAATTTTTGCCATTTCAGTGTTACTGTTGTGCGATATTCTATGTTAATTTTGTGCGTAAATTGGCTCTTTTCCTGCCTCCAGAGTTCGGTCTTATTTTCCTTGCCAAAGTTTCCATTACTTTTTTCTCAAATTTACTGGTATTTTTTGCCAAATCTGGTGTTTTTGGCCAAATTCTGTGTTATTTTCATAGTCATATCAAACTGCAAGTTTAAGATTATACGGGAAACTTAGACTTGAGAAGATTAGAAGTCAAATTGCAGTTTTAGCATGAGTAATTATCAGTTATAAATATTGGTATTAGTATACTTCTGTCATTTTCATGAATTTTTCCTGTTCCTGCATATATATTAAATCTAATGTTGAAGTCAGAATTGTGGCTGTGGTCATGCTGCACACCAAGTGGTAAAGTTTGTAGTTAGTGACAGTGTATGTGATGTCATTGCACTCAGATGCTGCCTTACCTTTGGTCAGTTTCAAAAAGCCAGTGACTGGACTCTACTAACAGGTGATGAGCGGTTGCATGGGACATCTCTTGCACCTGTTTCATCCACATGGGTAAGATTCATGGGAAACAAAAGTGGGGACAGAAGCAGCATGGGGGTGGACTAGGATATAACACAAGTTGGGTGAGCAGTAGACCACTGCTTTCACTTTGGGGAGATTGGAGGCTGAGACCTTAGGTATGAAGTCCGTCACATCGGAGCACAATGAGAGGCAGTTAAATTGATGGAAGAAGTGGTTAAATTCTTCAAGGCTTGGTCATTAGGGTAACAGTTAATGGCTGGTTTACCATGGCAGTGAGTGAATTGGTTGTCTCCTTGTTACCACTGCTTTGGGGGGGGGGGGGGGGGGGGGGGTACTGGGAGTGAGTGGTGAGTGAGAGCGAGCTTATGTGAAAACTAGCACAATTTTTTTAGGTGCTTTGCATGTGTTTTTCACCATGTATAAGTCGATTGGAGATGAGTAGTTCCCTTTGCATGTGTTCTTTTACAACCCTTCCTCCGAGAACATGTATGTTCCATTACTCTGTTACTAAATTGGTAGCATTTATTTATGGTACTGTTATTCTAATTTTTAAGTTTACATTTGTTCTGTTTTATGGTGTACGAGGGTGTGCTGAAAAGTAATGCTCCAAATTTTTCATGTGAAAATTTGAAAATCTTTCTAAATAAAACAAATGTTAACATTCTACATCTTTGTTCTTCATGTCTACATACTTATTTCCCAACATAGTGATCCTGGTGACCAACAAATTTCTCCCAACAAGAGATCATCACTGTAGAATATTTGACTTTGTTGACTGAGCTACAACCTACCTCTGCTTGCTCCACTTAATCACTATCAAAGTGAAGTCCTCAAATGTGCTCTTTAAGTTCTGGAAACAGATGAAAATCAGATGGGGCCACTTCGGAACTTCATGGAGGATGATGGATGACAGTGAACTCAAGGTGTCGGATTGTTGTAGACGTTGCAGTGCCTGTGTGTCATCTGGATTAGATCAGATTAGATACTTTCATTCCAATTGATCCATAGCGAGGAGGTCCTCCAGGATGTGGAACATGTCAGAAAAATAACAATACATGACAAATATTTACAACTGAAACAAATGAGTTAATGTACCTTCCACAGGTCCCAAGTGGAATGATCATCATTTTTTTAATGAACACTATATGAAAGAATAATTTTGCAAACACTAATGCACTGAATTTAAAATTAAAAAAAAAGTTCTTTTTTATTTATGACATAATAAACATGTAATACTTATTTACAATGAACACATTACTGCACTGAAAGGGTGCAGAAGTTATCTCTCTCTCTCTCTCTCTCTCTCTCTCTCTCTCTCTCTCACACACACACACACACACACACACACACACACACACACACACACACACACACACACACCAATTGGTCCTACTGAGAAATTCATCAATGGAGTAGGAGGAGTTGGCCACCAATAAATCCTTTAGGCTTCTCTTAAACTGAATTTCATTGGAGTTGTCATGCTAAAGGAGAAGGGCTCCATGTGTGGATGGACTCTTCAAATTCAAAACTCGGTTAGAGCATGCTGTTTTTTGCACACCAGCATAATTACGGTACACTCAGCCATGTCAATCGGAGCCCTCTAGTGGCAGAGGGCTGCAAATATGTATATGGTGAATAATAAATATGTAGAAAGTTAACAGTATTTTAATTATTCAAAAAATCTGTACAAGTTTTCACAAAAAAATTGAAGGCATTACTTTTTAGCACACCATTGTGAATGAAAATTTTGGTTCTATAGGTGAATTACCATTTGTAATAAACATTGTTTGGTTATAGGTTTTTGCTATAAAATATTTATTGTAATATATTTGTTTTCTAGACAATCTGTTCATATAGGTAACACAGATTTCACAGATGATGAAGTTAAGAGAATAATAGTAGAACTTGGGAAAGATTTTCGTGGAGATCGTTACCATTTAATGAACAAGAACTGCAATCACTTCTCCGGCTCCTTCACTCAGGTGAGCATAATAAGTGTGTTGACTTAGAAAAAGTACCAATGCATTCTGTCCATTATAATTATTGCAGTAACAGTGATTTACTGTAGTCCGTCATACTGTTATTCATTAATATGATAATAAGTTTACTTTTTCAGAGTTGTGTAGTTGTAGATATGCTTTACACTGTCTGTCCAAAAAGTTCAGAGCCTGATTTTATTCCTGTCATAAAAAGGATATCAGCACTGTAATTATGGTGGTGGCTTGGATTAACAACTGTAAACAACAGATGTATATTCGGCCAGTCTGACCTGAGCAGGCAGTGTTAAGCAGAGGACATGCAACTGTAGTGTGTCAACTTTGTTGCGTCATAAATCACAATGGAGCAACATCTCTAACTCACGTGTTCAAGAGTCTCCAGAATGTTTTGAAGAAAAGAAAAGAAAAGTGTATGCAAAGTTTGTCCTACATTCCTTGATTCCTGGAAAAAAAAAAAAAGAAAGAAAAACCGGTGAGGTGTGGGCACTGGCTTTGACTTGGTTGAAATGCAAAATATTGACTATTCATTTCTGGAAAAAATCATCGTGGGTGATGAGCCTTTGTGTCATCATCATGAATCTACCACAAAACTACAAAATGCAGAATAACATGAAGGGTCAATGTTTTGATGACATAACTGACATTCAAGTCATTGTGACATGCAAGTTGAATAACATCCCGAAGGACCTCACTGACAATTTTACATGGCATATGAATTCTGTGTATTGTATTCAAGACTGTGTAGAACACTTAAAGCATTAAAACCACGATCTCAATGTATCTCTGTTTCATTTTAAAATTCAGTATTGAAACTTATAGGACTGACAGGATACATGAATTAAGTTCCATTCTCTGGAACTGAACTTACCATTGGTGTTAGAAAAATAGGGCACATGTGTCTGCTAAATCAGTTGCTGGAAGAATCAGTGAATTATACATGTAATAATGTGTAGTTGGTTTTTTGATATGTTTTCTGCATGAATATCCTTATCATTTGAAATTAACCAATTAGCTGTTCATTCTCACAAATAAAATACATGTATCACTTGAGTTTTCGACTTTTACTGCATTGTGTGCCATTGTGTAATGTAAGAGAGCTGCAGAAAAACTATAACAGTCACCATTCACCAAAATAATTGTACACAATCACTTACAAATTTCTAAGAGTGAGTTTTGTGACTCAGTCCAATTATTTCCTCAATTTCTTTTAATTCCAGTCTTGACAAGTTTTGGACTTGTCACCAAGAACGTTTTAATTATGTTTGTTGAGGATGCCTAAGATCCACAAACATGCCACATTATCATTATGACACAGATGAAAGCAGCATGCATTGGTGTGTGTGTGTGTTTAAGAAGTGCCAAGATATGAAATAAGGTGAACATAATGAAAGGGCTATCGACATAATCAAGTAATTCATATCAGTCCATGACAACAATTAATATTCCATGTTTCAGACTAAATCAGGAATAAAAGGCCATTGACACAACATAAATACTTTGTGTGTCACCAATAACAAAGTTCCATACTTTATACAAACTAATTTGTATGTCTATTGTCACAACAACTGTTCTCCGATTTATACGAGTCTATTAACAGCTACATAAAGCTGCAACCTCAATGTGTGGCTACAGCAGATTGTGAATGAAAGACCATTAACGAATTGTGAGTAGTCCATACTTTCCAGCTAACAGTTGATCATTGGCAACTACATATTGTGTTCCCATTGTGTGCCTCCAATTTTCCAAGGACATATATTGGGAACATCTCTGCTACATCGCAAAAAGGAGCAGCATGTTGATGCCCCTGTGTAAAACTTGACCAGATGCTGGCTGAAAACTACTGTATTTTATGTATTGCTTTCCAGAAAGGGGTAATCTGTGCAAGTGAAATATGAAATTTTTGCACTAAAATATAATTTTTTAGCACTATCACTTTACAATATGCCAATATTGTCTTGAAAATAAGAGTGACAAAAGGACTGTCATACAGTATCAACATCTCACTGGGTACAAGCTGCAGATTTGCTCTCGCGTACTTATCGCCTACCATGGTAGCACAGGCTGTACCCTACCTCTTGTCAATGTAATAAAACACAGAGTAATCAGATGAGTAATTTCACTCAAGTCAGTTCAAATTGTAGATAACATTGCAAAAAGAACTTGTTCAGCCTTACAAAAGTCTCAACTTTTTTTTTTTAAATAGCTTTTCCAGGGACTAGGATTCAGTGCAGTAATTTGAATGGCAGCACCTCACCCACCTCCTTCTTTCCAGTGGATCACAATCCTATAAATTAATGTCACATAATGATGCCACTTTGAAGTAGCACAATTCTAGAATTAGCGACATTTCGTGCTGGATAGATTATGACTTGTAAGCGAACGGTCAGTGGTATGGCACTCTACCCGCTACATACACCTAAAGACAGAAACTTCATGACTTATACTGTATTATTATTTAAATATGTCCTCATGGTTCACTTAACATTTTACCAAAATTGGGACAGAGCTACACACATTTCAAATGGCACTAAAGCAGACGAGTTGTAATCAAAAAATACCCATTCTCCTCCAACTCTTCACTCTCAAGTCATTTAATGTACCCATCAGATCATACAGGACTTTCTTCTTCGCCACCAAAGGCAGAGGAGAGGTACATGTAGTATTCTGCTCAGCTCCATCTCATTATATCGGTGTTTTTGTGGGAGGACTGTGGTGTCATTTGATTTTCTTGCACATGAAAATATGTTTTTCATACAAGGTTGAGCCCATTTTGTCCTTAACCCACCAATAAATGGAAAAAGATCTTGATCTACAGTAAATTTAATGTAAAGATCTTTTAATTTTAAAAGAAGTAGGCAGATTGTGTACTTGAGAGATACAAATTGTAGAGAGTGAGAGTGTTATTAATTCAGGATGCAGATGCTTTAATTATTGTATCTTCCTATAATTTCTCAAAAATATTATTAATCAGTAAGATATATTGCAGCTAATGTTCGGTGCATTACCCATACTTGCTTGATTAGTGCTGTATTTAGAAAATCTGACTGACTGAGAACTTTGGTCATATCACAATGCTGTCTTTTGAGTTTAGTCAAACTATAAGAATATGTTTTCTAATTCGTGTTTGGGTCCGTCACATGATTCTTCTCTCTCTCTCTCTCTCCCCCCCCCCCCCCCCCCCCCCCCTCCTCTCCCTCCTGGTATGTGGTGCTCTAGTTTTTACCATAGCAAGTTTTGTATGGAAATTATTTGCAAGGCGAGATCCATGTTCTGAATGAGCTTGAGATTCAACTTTTTTGGTTACAGATTCTCTGTGGTCAAGAGATACCATCTTGGGTGAACCGACTGGCGTACTTCAGCTCGTGTGTTCCTTTTCTCCAGCGCTGCTTGCCTCGTGAATGGTTAACACCCATGGCATTGCAGCATTCTATAAGTTCACATCAGGAAAATTCATCAGATACTTCATTGTAACATTGGTGATAAATAAGTTTCAGATGGGAACTTGTTGTGGAAAGAAAAAAGTAGGCCTAAAGAGAATGGAATGATTATAAATACCGGTATTACAATTAAGTGTTCAAAGTACAATACTGAGCTCATTATTCTGTCCAATACATAACAAAATACAAAATATTGTTAACAGTCAGGTAGAGATGAAACCTTAGCATTTTTAGAGTTGGCAGGAGATGTTCTGATACTGTATGAGGTAAATTTTATTGTACATGGAAAACTATGCAAGTTAAAGAGTAAGGTGCCCTGAAAAACTAGTATATAAGTTTGCAATGACACATCTTTATTCATAAATTTCAAATCTTTTATGCAGGTTCTTTAACTATTTTATTTGCACAAATTTAGTTTTTTTTATATTATAAGGTAATAATTGGAACTATTATGACTGAAAAATGTTCTACACAGTGCTGAAGTAGGAGTAATTTAAGGAACTATTTATTTTTTTAAGATGAGTAAAATTGCAGACATTGTACTCATTTCTGGGAGGCTTAGAAGAACTATTGTTTACCAAAATGTTGGACAACTACATACTGAGTAAGTGATACATAGCATTTCAGTTACATGAGTAAATGGAATAACAGATCAAGGTAAGAAAATGAATACCTAAGTGTTGAAACGTCATACGAGTGAGAGTTGAGGACTGTATCATATTGATAAACGGTGAAGTTGTAAGATGGCTACAAAAAAAAAAAAAAAAAAAAAAAAAAAAAAAAAAAAAAAAAAAAAAAAAAAAAAAAAACCCCTCATTTTTCAGGGGAAATTTTACTGAAATGTATGGCACCTGTAAATGATGCTTTTAATGCAGTGCAACCAAAAGTATGATAATTTACATACAACCCAGAGTGGACAATTTTCACAACACTTATCTGTGTTCAGGGAAGTAGTAATGATGAAAGTGACAAGTAAGTAATACATAAGACATACCTGTCCCTTTCATAATTTCTTAAAGCAGTTTGAATGGTATGTATGTTGTATAGGACAACAGTATGTATGTTGCAAATATGCCTTTGTTGTGATATAACATACAGGTGTATGTATATGGTCTCCCAGTATGTGGTTGGCTTTTAGTTGCAACATTATTTTGCGTTTGGTTTTATCAAAAGCCTTAAGCAGCATTTAGTTATTACTACCACAGTGCATGCAAGACGTCTGTCTTTGATATTCCATAAATATTCTGCTGCTGCTGCTGCCCAGTTTGATTGAGGCTGCCAGATGAAACTGTGTTCCCTCTTGGTCTCACGCTGTACTCAGCGTATATTTTGATGTCCCGATTTCAATATTGATCATAATTTGCCTTCTATTTTTGTTGTTCTGCATTTGTATACTGTGCTCCAGCCTTTAGATTTAGTATTGTATCTTGGTACAATTATAGTGACTTTGGTTTCAACATTGCTTGCGCACACTCGCATGCACGCGCACACATATACACACTTTCACTATACCACTCTAGTATATTCTTTCATGCTTCTCATTTACGCACCATATATTTCAGCCTCAAGTAGTTGGAACACTATAGATTTTTAATTGTCAGCGATCACTGTGCTTAAAGGCTCCCAGGAATGAGAGGATCACAATATACTGTGAATGCAATGATTTGTGAATAAGACAACTTCTCATTTGTTTCCACCAATCTCTCTTCAGTCCAACCTTCAGGTAATTGATAGTTCATTTAGTGGCTACAATTGTTATTTTTCTTACTGCTACTAGTAATATTAGTATTTATTGCAGTTGCTATTACAGCTTATTTAAGCATTTGTATATGCATCCTGACATGATATGTAGGTAGTATTGACAGTAAGGAGAATAGAATTTCTTTGTAGAACTGTACGTATCTGATGCATGCATTTCTCTTAATTCACAAAGACTTTAGAAGTACTTTGACAGTAGCTTGATTTTTATGTATTCGGTACTTGTTCCAGTCGGTTAGTGAGGGTTCTAGGTGTAATATTTTGTGTGTGTGTGTGTGTGTGTGTGTGTGTAGAGAGAGAGAGAGAGAGAGAGAGAGAGAGAGAGAGAGAGATGGTCTTTTAAGATGGTGCTTTTAATTGATAGTTGGATATGTTAAACATTACGTAAATTGTGAAAAATCTTCCGTGTGTGACAGAGATGAGATACGTTTCTGTTATATGTTTCAATTTATCTTGCCAAATATATAAATTTAGATGATGGTGATCATCATGATCATAATTGATTTGCTAAGAAATTTCTCTTCCTCTCATGTGTTGTGGTGGCATTGAGAACAATATTAATATTTTGTGATTGTTTTTTCTACAAATCTGGAAAGTGCAGAGAATTGTGTGTAAGTCGTATAAACAAACACATTATAATGAATTGATTACACTAAATTTCCAATAAAAATATATTTTTCTTCAGATAATGGAGTGTTTCATATTTATGCATTAGTATGAATGTGTTCATTTTCATTTAGTATTATTTAAAGATGTATAATGTACCTGTGTAAGGAGAAAGGTAAAAACTGTAGATGAGTATATTTGTTAATCTTTCCACTGAACTTTGACATTTGTTTCTGTAAAATTATTTACTTTTAGGAAATCACGTTTTTAATAAAATACCTGCAATGATCTGATACTTGTTTAACATTATTCCGTGCCTTTTTTAAGGTATTGTACAAGCATACTCTCAGCTTAAACATTGAGAGGATTTTCTGAAGCAATCCTGTTACTTTCATGTAAGTTTTCTAATCTCTTAAAATCTGTTTATCTTTTTTTATAAAAGTTAATCTTTATAATTTGATTGTATAGGTAATTTATTCATTTAAGTAGAGAACACTTGACATAGAAGAGTTGTCAATTATGATATAATTGTAAAGCATCTTTCTTTTAATTAAGAGTTGAAGGCTGGAGTATGTGTTTCGTGGTACCAAGTGCCATTATTTCTTCCACAAGATATTGGAATTGGACTGCAAAATGATTATTGTCATTTCATAAGATGATGCCTGTGATTCATTGTTAATGGAATTGTTGGAGTATTAGTGGAATTTTAAATGTATTATTAAGTTACAGAAGACTTTTGATACATCTGTTAGCATGTGTCATTACAAAAAGAAAAATCTGTTTCTTGTATGTGAATTCATCTGTTGTTGTTGAAATAAATTGTTTACAATGTATCCACGTTGTGGTCTCTCTCTCCGCCTCTCCCTCTCCTATACCCACAAGAAGCCAATGTCTTACTCTCATGAAAATTGTTAAAAGAAAATATTTTATTACCAAACTTGTCATTTGAAATAATACTCTACAGCATTGCCATATGTACATTATTATTTGTCACAGGATTTAAACTTTAGTAAGAAATAAGTCTTATTTTAACATTCCATAACAATGTCCAATACACTCAAATATTCATTCATTGTTTGAAATGTCTTGTCAATCCCATTGTTCCATTTACCCATCAAAGTGCCTTCCACTAATTGGATACAGTCTTCATCAAACAAATTATCATTCTTTGTCAAGTTCTGCATTTGTGAAACAAAACCAACAAATTGATCAGTGCATTGGCTGTAATGTTCAAACCTGCCACAGACAGTCAATACAAATTTTGACAGATTTCCTGTAGGATGTATGTTAAAAAATTTGTTGCTTTATCATCGTGGACAAGTAGTTGTAAAACTTGTACATGGCTTGAAACTAACCTTGTCCCATGTACTACTTAAGAGCATCCACCTTCATTCACTGAAAATGTAGCTGTGTAAATTGTTATTATTATTATTAACTGTGATCTTTGTATCTGCACTTTCTTCATTCTTTTATTAAAACTTGTCTCGTGGAGAAATCTGTCAATCACCTTAACATTCATAAGTCATGCACCAATACCATTCTTGTGAAAATAAAATTCTTTTTTCAAGATCTTTCAGTAGCAGATCTAAAATGGAGATTAGCTGTTATAATTTGACTTATTCATTCAGTACAAAGTCTACGGGACAGATAATGTAAAGACTCTAGGCCACACTATGATAACATTAACAGAACAATTATGTATTAAGTTTGTATTTTCTGTGGTGGGCACTAGAGCTGTATTTTGTGCCCTTGTGTGCCAGCATTTTTCAGGGGTAATTTGGGACACACACACACACACTCAGACTCACATTCTGCAAAAATTAGGCCTCTGTGCATTCTGTCTCTTCACATTGTCCTCATTAGCTGTTTTGATTCTAGACCCTCATATTTCAATATCCTTCCTAAGTGAAGTTAATAGTCGCAATTCTTTTCTTCATATGTTTGGTATTTTCAAATTGACTGGTGCAGCATCATCAAACACCCACCTCTCTGTTTTGTGATAGTTAAAATGTGGGTTTACAGAATTATGTTCATTGCCGTTGTTAACAGTGTTTTGATAACACACTGGCCTACTTTTACCTGTTTCTTAACTTCAAGAATTTAATCTTGTGACAGATCACAGAGTTTGATGTCGGTGGAGATGAAAGGGATAACCTAATGAATAAGGGAAATGGTACAAATAGACATTTCTTCAGTGCTCTGATTGTTTAAGGAAGACTGTACTGTAAAACTTCTCTAATTAAACAAGAACTATAGTGAACAGGAGTTCAAACTTAAGAGTATAATGCACATATGGACATATCTCAGTATGCACCTCAGTGGGTTGGGCCATTTTCTTTTGGCTCATCTAGTGGTATGTTACAGTAATGAGGTACTAGGACTGGACAAATGACCGCAAATGTAATTTTTTTAAGATAATGGTTAAGGCTTTGACTATCCCATTAATGCCAGCAAACATATAAAAGCCGACGAGATAATTTGTATGTAGGTCACTCAGATTGAGAATGACTCGCACACCATCTTCAGTTCGAAGGCTGATTTGCTGCAGCTTTCCACTCTAATCTATCCTGTGGAAGTTTCTTTATCTCTGTGTAACTACAGCAAATTACATTCATTTGAAAATGCTTACTGTAGTCAAGCCACTGCCAATTGTGCCCCCCCCCCTTTCCCTCTATTATCAATTTAATAATTCCTTGAAGATGCCACAAGATGTGCCCTATCAACATTTTTTTCTTGTCCATTTATGCCATAAATTTCCTTTCTCCCCTATTTTATTCAGTATGTTTTCATTTGGTAACTTACCTACACATTATAACAAGCCCACAGGTATGTGTGTGTGTGTGTGTGTGTGTGTGTGTGTGTGTGTGTGTGTGTCTGGAATATTGTAGGTGGCGATACAGCTGTTACTAATTGTGTGACATGGTGCACCTTTTGATATTATATGTTTCATAACATTGGTAAAGAGTATTATGTCAATGTGAGTTTAATTTAATGTCTGGGGATCCATATTTACTTTGTCATATTTCTTTATCTTGTTTAATCCAAATACGTAAGTCTGTATTTTTGAGTTTCTTCTGAGAACATTGATATTATATGTGGCTAATTGCATTTCCATTTATCACTCATCAGCAGAGAATTTTGATCTTTATGACATATAAAACTGTCAAGAGACCCATTATAATTTATTGTTTCTACACTAAAACCTAACAAAAAGTATTTACTATTTGATGTAAACTATTCGCATCATCTGTGAACAAATATCAACATGAATCATATTCTGTCAGTGTGTATACGAGCCGAGAAAAACCCGGGAATTTTTCATTTTCCCGGCGGGGTAAGGGATTTTCTCTGTCTCGTGACGGCTGGGTGTTGTGTGATGTGGGACTGATGACCATAGATGTTAAGTCCCATAGTGCTCAGAGCCATTTGAACAAAAACGAAAATAACTTAAATTGCAAAGGAAATGCCCCAAATGCACAACGACACACTGCCTTTGCACTGTCTGCCAACAATAAAATATGTCAAAGGCTTTAGGAACAAAACACTGCCTCCGATGAGCGTGAAGTCACGACTGTTTACATTAGATTCGTTATTGCAGTTACGAGCGGGCTCATGCGCATGCGCAGTTGAGTCGCGTTTGAGCAGTAGATTCTCCCGCTTCTGGCTACAGGAATGTGGCTGTTGGCTGTGCGAGCAGTAGCAGCAAGCAGCCAGATGCTACCGGGAAAAGGGGGCGCCAAATTCATATTCTCGAGGGGGGAAAAAAACTTGTTTCAAGAAGCGCCAAACATCCAGCGCACTTTTGTCTATCGATTATTCAATCCCTGTTTATTTCTGAACACATTTTAAGTTGATTTCTGAATGAATCATATGTTGATTTTTGGAAGAGTGCACAGTGTACGTGAAGTCAGGAGAATCCTCGTCACATCCCGAAATAAACTTTCCGCAGACGAAAGGGGAGGGGCTATACGAGCTGAGCTGAGTAAAGCCGAACGGATGAATGCCAATCGCTGTCTGATTATGTGGTTGATTGGGTTTGCGAATGATCAGCGTTGTTATAACTACTAGCGAAATCCATAGATTCAGACTACTAGAATGGAAATAAACTACTGACAGGAATAATAGGTGAGAAAGATTATGTACTATTTTCTCGGTGTACCCAAGAAAATGAAATTTTTACAGAAAATTTTTGGCCAAATCGATTCACTAGTAAGGACCAGTTGTACAGTCCCGGCTAGCAGCCGCTTAAGTTCTATTCGAAGTAACGCGGAAAACTGTTGTACGAACACGTAATAACGCGTAACCGGAAAACAATCGCGGAATAATTAAACCTGTGATTCTGGCACGGTTAGTGAAATTAATCGGCGAACAAATTTTGACAATGGCAGGAATAGCTGCAGAATTGATTATGACAAAATTGTTTGTTAGAACAAGGAAGGAGAAGAAACGGGGACATAACACAAATTATGGAAGAATAAGACGATTCCAAATGTATATAAAAATTTCTTAATACTACTTTTCGATCTCATGCTTGAGAAGCTGGTGCGTATGAATGAAATGTGAAACTATTTCCTAACATAAAGCTTTTTGCTTGTAGTAGGCCTAATAGGCATTCAATATTGGCACTTAGTGAATTATATTCTGCCATGTTATAAAAATGGCCATCTGTGCCAAAACGGTCTCGTTTATTTGGCATGTCTTACAAAATTGCTCCAATATTAGAAAGGCCTCTTTTGTTTTATCTAACAAACAGTGACAAAATAGACGTAATCTGATCGAGAAACCACGCCAGTTTTGGGTATTATTTGTGTTCATTGCTTTCTCAGGATTAGATAACGACATTTCGTTTTTTCATGTAGCGAATCGTTTGACGAGCTTTGATGAGGTAATAGATTTTTTCGCACTAAGGAAAGCATGCCATGTAAAGTTGTAGCAAGATTAGAGAAAAAAAATGCTAGGAGCTAAGGATTGAAGAAACGTGTACTTTCTTGATTGTCTCTTTTTCTTTACTGGTTTTATGTATCCTATATTTAATTTTATGTCACACAAAACAGCAAGTTATTAGCTAATATGCAATGAAGAGTGCGAATTTTCTGGAGAGTTCTTGTTCTCCCGATTACAAATAATCCCATCCGCTATTAATTGCGAGAATTTATGGCGAGTGGGAGCAGGAGAGGCACCGCAGGACATTTCAATTTCCGCTGTCCTGAATATAGTTTGATGGCATCCATTTCAAAATATACACGTTTCAATTCCACAGAGCGAAATACAGTGACGTGCGATGCTTTATGAAGAGGCGTGGCACTGCACTTTGGCACACTTACGAACATGTCTTACATTTCCTCGAACACATACGTTTTATGTTTCAGACTTTTCAGAAAGATGTGCGCTACAAGATGAACATATTTTTGAAAATTCGATTTTATTTTTTCATTATTATTTCTTTTTTTGAAGTATTGACCCGGTTCGCAAATATCGTAGCTCCGAGGCTTATGCGCAGAGCAGTCTGAATTACAGTGTATAGTCTCCACGTGACACATGTTTACATTCAGCGATTTTGCTGTTTCCCTTTCGTTTACTCTCACGTCAAATGGAAACAAAACAGATATCCGTGGCCGGGAGCTATCAAGTGAATTAAAATACATTCACATAATTACGAAGGCTAAAATATGTCATTAGTTTCAGATTTTATTTTATCATCACCTTTCTGACTGTCAAGCATTAATCGCCTTGCAGAACAATTAAGTTATTTTTGTCTGTTTCTTAAAGAAATTTGACTTTTATTAACCTTTTCCGCAGAGGCAGTCAATGTATTTGAAACGAAATGTTTAATTCCACAGTTCTGGCTAGTTTCAACTGCTCGCTGCATTTCAAAGTGCACGTTTTCATCTTCCTAGCACATATAGCATTATGCCATAATAAAGAACCAAACATTATATAATACAGTACTGGTGCTCCAAGAAAATTTACATCCCGAAAACCACACTTAAAAGCTTAATATCAGGTCGAGGTCTACTTGATTGGGAATCTGGACATACGAATGTGCTCTTTACGTATGCACTTTAAATGTGCACATTTTAGTACAGTGAACGAAATTCCGATGCTATTCGAGTATCCTCTGATGTCTTGTTTCTTTCATGACATAACGTATGATCTTTTAATGTTTTACACGTACTTACTTACGGGCTTCCTACGCCATGGTAGCTGGCTAGCTGCGCAAGCGCGGTGACACGTGTTATCTGCGCTCTCTGGCAACTGCTGAAACGAACCTATTCCTTACAGGTCGCGGGAAATTATAGCGAATGGTGGTTTGAAAAACGTTACTTTCAAAGTAAATATTCTTTTACGTAAGTTGAACTATGTTCGAGAATGTACCAGAGCGTTTGCCTCACATTTAATAATCAGATCTTTGATGACAAGCCATTTAGAAGATTTTCGAACCCTAAAGATCGGACATTTGTCATTATTAAAAATTTTACTGGCATATTTGTGTGATTTTTAAAGTGTAACACGCGCAAAAAAGATCTACATTATATGTGAAATCTTAGCTTCTCTTGCAGCTTATTTACCTTAGCTTAGCTTAGCTTTGCTTTTCTTGCATCAAAACTATATATATTAATGCAAACTATTAACTTTCCCTGTTTGTGTGTTCGTGCTACGTAACAGTGATGTTGCTGTTGGCTGACTACATCACGTGTCCTATGCTCTGAATATCCGCTGTCATCGGCTGCCGAGATCATATGACATAGGCTATGACTGGCTTACAGAAACGCATCGCAAATTTGATTTCAATGATTCGGAAAGTAACAAGCGGTGTTTGGTGGAGTTCCAATGTATACTTTCGTAAATACGCAATGTACATGTTGCTGCACATAAAAAATATTTCCAAAAAGTGTCTTTTTCTCTGAGTTTCGTTTTCTAAAGTGTCGGGAAATTCTACGCCCGTGTATAAAAAACCTTAACCATACAAAGGATTGATAAGGGAAATTACACTGTCACTTAACACGGAAAAAGCGTGTTTTCACCCGAGAGAAAGTGTATTTTTTAACCGAAAAATCCGGGAATTTTTCCCTTGTCCATGTATACACCCTGTCAGTGAGCTATTGAAATAAAACTTTTGTATCTTCAGTTTATGTTACTTTTCTCTGTTAAGAGTTGGTAGTGTACCATGGAGGAATCAAATGTATCAAGAAACGTGGAAAAATTTGTGGTTATTTAAAAGTGAAGAATAAGTACCAAATTGACTTCAGCCGGCGTTTCATTTTTAAGGAGTTACATTTACACATGGTTACATTATTTTACATATTGTACTTAAACACTTTCAAGATCCAGGTACCCTCTCACAGAAATCATACCCCATTTATTTTTAGGACAATGAGCAACAACTATAGCAATCAAAAGATGAATATTATTTTCAACATTGAGTTTCCAAAACAACTATGTTGATCAGGGGCACCAGCTACAACCTCATGACAGTTACGATGCTCGTCATGCTGGCACACTCCTTAGCAGTCACATGGGAACATCAAGTACAAACCCACAAGGAGGTGCACTGAAAGCTGCAGATCACCAGGTATCTTGGCAGGCATCCTAGCAAGAGTTCACCAGCCACACCTCAAAAACCATGCCTCCACCCTGCCCGAGTGACTAGGGGCAGTATGTCTCTTCCTGAACAGTGACTATTTAAGCCAATCCAGGGCCACTGTGGGCAGTTCCCATCAATGAGAGCTGGCTGAGTCCTATGCTGACTGCTTGCAGTCTATCAATTAAGCTCTTGTCAACATGCCGTTGGAGAAGACTGTGTCACGTGGAGAAGTTAGGCTTCATAATAGGCAACAGTTCCTAGAGTGCTAGTTTTTTCCATTTTAGTTCATTTCCCAGGAGTTAATTGGAGCCTATACATCTGAATTTTATTTAGTTGAAACTGCTGAAGATATGGAGTTAATTTTTTGCTATCCCTATTGTAACCAGCAGTTTTTTTTTTTTTTGTGAGGTAGTAAAGAAGCTATTTGTAATATATACCGGGGCTCTCCTCAATTAGTTACAAAAAGAGAATTTTTCAAAACTGTTCAGTGTTAATGAAATAGTTCATGCACCCATGCTTTGCAATTTATCTTAACTGATTCTATGTCTGGTGTTCACCAACAGAACTGTGATTGTTCTTTTATTACATCAGTTATTCAATCATTTTTCAATTATAGGTAGTACAGGGTAGCATTACATCATCTAATTATCAGCATACTTCTGTAGCACCACATTTTACGAGGCCTGTCTGAAAAGTATCCAATCTGTGGCCAGAAAAATTATTTCAAATACCTGACAGGGTTGGCACCCTAATCCCCTTCAAAGTAGGCCCCTTGTGCTTGCATACACTTAGCCCACCGATCCTTCCACTGCCGGAAACACCTCTGGAAGTCTTCTTTTGGAATGGTGCTCAGCACCATCATCATGTTCCACATTATCTCTTCTCCACTCCCAAAACGGGATCCTTTCAGTGGTGTCTTCAATTTTGGAAACAACCAGAAATCAAGGAGCCATGTCCAGAGAGTAGGGAGGTTGGCAAATGGTTATAATTCCATGTTTTGCCAAGAAATTTTGGATCAAGTGAGATGAATGTGTGGGGGCGTTGTCGTGATACAGATGCCAGTTTTTTGCTGTCCACATGTCTGGTCTTTTGCACCAAACTGCATCACAGAGTTGCCAGAGAACATCTTGATAGTACTCCTTTGTCAATGTTTGTCCTTATGGTGCAAATTTGCGATGCACAATTCCACAGACATCAAAGAAGACAGTCAGCATCACCTTGATTTTGCTTTCCACCTGTCGCACTTTATTCGGCCTTGGAGACTCAGGATGCTTCCACTGTGGTACCTGTATTTTTGTTTCTGGGTCATACCCTTACACCCATGACTCATCTCCAGTTATCATGATGTTCAGAAACACAGGATCAGTGTTGGTGTCCAGAAGGTCCTGTGCAATGTTCAAATGGAGGTATTTTTTGTTCCGGCGACATCAATTTGAGCACGAATTCCACAGCCACTCAGTGTATGTTCAAAGTGGCATGTGCAGAAGCTTTACTCACCCCAACCTCTTAGACAATCTCCCGCACAGTTAAATGACGATCTGGCATCACCAAATTTTGCACCCTCTCAGCAACAGCTGTTGTCAGCAGTTTGGGTTCTGCCAGAACGCTGGTCATTCTCCACCGATGTGCGGCCATTTTTGAATCGGTTGAACACTCCTTAATTTGTGTACACCCAATCACATCTTCTCCAAACATTTGCTGAATCTTACAAATCGTTTCGCTTTGAGAATCACCAAGCTTTTGACAAAATTTGATGCAGTATCTTTGCTCAACACATTCAGTCATCTTAAGAGAATTGGTAATCTGACGAACACATTGTGTAGCACCTCACTCGGCGACCGGCAGGCAGCGACTGACATGCTGGAAGACGGGGACAAAATTCATGCATGCACATAAAGGTCTCTTCCTTTACTGTGAACAGTGGCGCTGCACTATCATTTCTATTTTGTGCGGGAAAATCAGAAGTCGGATACTTTTTAGACAGGCTTCATAAATGCTTCTATTCTCTCCCTGTCCGGATTGTTTATGCTCCACATTTCACTTCCATACAAGGCTACACTCAAGACCCATACCTCCAGAAAAGACTCACTAATACATTTATATTCGATAGTTGCAAAATTCTCTTCTTCAAAAGCACCTACTTTATTATACCAGTCTACATTTTACATTGTCTCTCTTTTGCCCATCATCAGTTGTTTTGCAATCCAAATACCAAAACACGTGATTTTAGTGTCTTCCCTTTCCATATTTCTGCATTTCCTTTACTGCTTGCACAGTGTACAGACTGAATAACTTTTGAGTTAGGCTACAACCCAGCATCACTCCCATCTCAACTAATGTTTCCCTTCCCTGTCGTTCGATTTTTAGAGATGCAGTCTGGTTTCTGTACAAATTGTAGGTAATCTTTTGTTCCCTGTATTTTACACTTGCTACCTTCAGAATTTCAGACTGCATTCCAGTCACTATAGTCAAAAGTTTTTTCTAAGTCTACAAATACTATAAATGTAGGGCTAAATTTCCTTGACCTATCTTTTAAGTGAAGTTGGAAGGTCAATACTGCCAGTCGTGTTTCTCCAGACCACTAACTACTCTTCCCTGAAGTCAGCTTTTACATTATTTTGTAAATAATTTGTCAGTATTTTGCAGCTATGTCTTATAAAAATGATGGTTCAGTAGTATTCACATCTATCAGTACTTGGCTGCTTTGCAGTTGGAATTATTACATATTTCCTGAAGCGTGGAGTAGGGATTAAAATCTATGGAGAAGAAATAAAAACTTTGAGATTTGTCAATGACATTGTAATTCTGTCAGAGGCAGCAAAGGACCTGGAAGAGCATTTGAATGGAATGGACAGTGTCTTGAAAGAAGGATATAAGATGAACATCAACAAAAGCAAAACGAGGATAATGGAATGTAGTCGAATTAAATCAGGTGATGCTGAAGGAATTAGATTAGGAAATGCGACACTTAAAGTAGTAGGTGACCTAAATGATTAATGGAAAATCTTCTCTAGAATCCTGCAACAATGAACCGAAATTCTAATTTACCTTACTTGTAATTTGTTAATGTCAATGGGTGTTGATCCATAAAAAAAAGAGTATGTTTGCACAAAAAATAGGTTTTTTAACTATTATTACAATCTGTATATTGGCTGACAGTGTGAGCTCCTGACTACCAATCCTTTCTATGAAAACCTTACATGAATTGCACTTTCCATTTCTGCCATGTCTGTGGTGCAAGTTTTAGGTGATTCGCCCTGTGTAGATATAGGTCTGAAAATGCTTTATCTCCATGTAAGAACTCTTCAAGAAACATAGTGTCATCTGTAAACAGCACATTTGTAGTAAACTGAGTGTTGACACATTGTTGAATGAACCATGTGCAAAAGTATACCTATGCAGGAAAACCAGCTCCTGATAGTGCCTGCACATGCTGTACATTGTAGAGATACAGCAGGTTCTCATGTAGCACTCTCCAGACTGTCACGTGATCAACATTACTTGTTGCAGATGATTGTCTTGCTCTGACACTAGGATTGTCATCAATTGCACAAAAATGTTCCTCATATAGTTGAGACGTCCTCATGTTTCTAGGCCGCCTCCAGTTACAATTAGTAGGATTAAATGCCCCATGCTCCCTACAGTGACTATCAATTGCTTCAGACATCCCTCTACTGGGGCACTGACATTCTAGAAATCTGTTGCAATACAAACATTGAGCACTCCGCATCTGCTAATTCATAGAGTAAATGAGCATGTGCCAACTCAGCATTTGACTACACTCCCATTGCAATATATTGGGAACCACGTTCATGACGAACAAACAGCGAAGCTACTTGCTTTTGCAGGCCATGATGAAAATTTAACAGTTGGTGCTATGCGCTGATGCTAGTAGAGCAATGAAGCGAGTCACATTTCATCATTTCCTTTGTTCCATTGGAACAACACACACTCGTGGTTAATGTAAGAATTACAACTTATTGAACATTCTAACCAAATGAAACCAAGAGGCCATTTTAAACATGTCATATAAGAAAATATTTGATGTAATCCTGGTCCATTCTCTTTCTGTGAATTTCTTGTAATTAGTGTGATTATGAAGAGAAGTGGAAAATGAGATCTAATATGAAAATAAAATGTTTCTGGGCCCCTATCCATCTAACACTTTTTATTCCTGTATGTGTAAGGAATGTTTCCCGAAAGTTTGGTCATACCTTTTGTAACACACTGTAATATTACACGTTTAAAGAATAAGTGTATAGTAGCTGATGCCATTGGCATATCATAAGGAGTATGGTATATTTTATACGAATGATTAAAGGAGAGAGAGCTTCGTCAGGGGTCTTGCTTGTAGGGAATGCCAAACTAAAGCAAACGTGAATATAAATTTCTCACCAATGTTTGAGTCATTTAACATAGAGAACAACTTATTTTGTTTATCAGTGTGTTACTGTGAATGACATGTGGCCTTCTAGTTCATCACAGGGACAGCAATCAAAACTGGATGAAAGTTAGTCACTCAGCTTAGGTTGATTTCAACTGCCAGAATATTTGTGACTAGAAATTTCTGGGATGCAAACGGATTTTTATTACTCATTTGTCCTTCACTAATTAAACAATACCTGGTGAATACTAAGCAAATCTTCTGGTCCAAATGGACAAAGCAATATATGAGAGGAGGTTTGGATTGATCTCATTTGCCAGAATAGTTGGGGCTAGAAATTTCTGGCATGAAGAAGGGATTTTTCTTACTCATTTGTCCTTTACTCATTAAACAATAACTGGTGAATACTAAGGAAGTCTTCTGGTTCAAATGGATGAGACAATATGTGAGAAGAGGTCTGGATTGAAACAGAGAACAGTCATCTTTCACAAGGGCAGTGCATTTGCTGAAAAAGGCGTTTTGGTCATGAGAACACTGCGCAATATGAAGCAAGAGTTGAAACATCCAACTTATTTGCAGATTTGCCATCTAACTTCCATATATTCTCAAATCTGCAGAAATTTATGGTTGAAAACATTCTTGCATTCACTGATGTTGAAGTGATAATTGCTGAAGTTTGTGATGACTAGCTACATGTTGAGGAAACTCTTCAAAGAATATGGCAAATGAAGTTTAAAAATAAAGGCAAAGAAAAGTATGGTTGTGAGTGGTGGCAAACAATATAATTTAGAGGCTGCAGATTTTTGGTATTAAAGGTTATTATTTTAAATATCTAGGTGTCACTCTACCTAACACAGAAGATATTACAAATGAAATTGGATAGGAAAACATGTCATTCAACAAGTAAACTCTACACCAGAAATGAAGAAAACCAAACAGTGAAGGCAGTGGAAGGGTGCATAATGGAAGATATTTAGAGGAAGAGGTTACTGAACAGATGGCCAAAGAAGGTATGGAGGTTGTTCGTGGGAGGAAAAATGGAAATAGAGTCAACCACGTAGAAGATTGGTGATAGATATCAAGGAAGTTATGGACTCCAGGAATTTCCAAGAAGGGACTGGGAAGACTAAAAATTGCTGTCTCAGAATCACATTTTTGGGATGGAATATATTCACTGGAATAATTGTGTATTGGCCTTGATGGAGAGCTCTGAAGAAAGAAAGAAGAAAACAAGTGGAATATATAATAGAAAGAAACTTCCACATGGGAAAAATATATTAAAAACAAAGATTCCAAGACTTACCAAGCGGGAAAGCGCCGGTAGATAGGCACAGTAAATAAAACACACAAACACACACACAGAATTTCTAGCTTTCGCAGCCGACGGTTGCTTCTTCAGGAAAGAGGGAAGGAGAGGGAAAGACTAAAGGATGTGGGTTTTAAGGGAGAGGGTAAGGAGTCATTCTAATCCCGGGAGCGGAAAGACTTACCTTAGGGGGAAAAAAGGACAGGTGTACACTCGCACACACACACATATCCATCCGCACATACACAGACACAAGCAGACATATGTAAAGGCAAAGAGTTTGGGCAGAGATGTCAGTCGAGGCGGAAGTACAGAGGCAAAGAAGTTGTTGAAGACAGGTGAGGTATGAGCGGCGGCAACTTGAAATTAGTGGAGTCTGAGGCCTGGCGGATATCGAGAAGAGAGGATATACTGAAGGGCGAGTTCCCATCTCCGGAGTTCGGATAGGTTGGTGTTGGTGGGAAGTATCCAGATAACCCGGACGGTGTAACACTGTGCCAAGATGTGCTGGCCGTGCACCAAGGCATATTTAGCCACAGGGTGATCCTCATTACCAACAAACACTGTCTGCCTGTGTCCATTCATGCGAATGGACAGTTTGTTGCTGGTCATTCCCACATAGAACGCTTCACAGTGTAGGCAGGTCAGTTGGTAAATCACGTGGGTGCTTTCACACGTGGCTCTTCCTTTGATCGTGTACATATGTGTGTGTGTGTGTGTGTGTGTGTGTGTGTGTGTGTGTGTGTGTGTGTGTGCGCGCGCGTGCGCGAGTGTACACCTGTCCTTTTTTTCCCCTAAGGGAAGTCTTTCCGCTCCCGGGATTGGAATGACTCCTTACCCTCTCCCTTAAAACCCACATCCTTTCGTCTTTCCCTCTCCTTCCTGAAGAAGCAACCATTGGTTGCGAAAGCTAGTAATTCTGTGTGTGTGTTTGTGTGTTTTGTTCATGTGCCTGTCTGCCAGCGCTTTCCTGCTTGGTAAGTCTGGGAATCTTTGTTTTTACACTCGCACACACACACATATCCATCCGCACATACACAGACACAAGCAGACATATTTAAAGGCCCTTACTCTTTGCCTTTAAATATGTCTGCTTGTGTCTGTGTATGTGCGGATGGATATGTGTGTGTGTGCGAGTGTACACCTGTCCTTTTTTTCCCCTAAGGGAAGGAAGTCTTTCCGCTCCCGGGATTGGAATGACTCCTTACCCTCTCCCCTAAAACCCACAGCCTTTCGTCTTTCCCTCTCCTTCCTGAAGAAGCAACCATCGGTTGCGAAAGCTAGTAATTCTGTGTGTGTGTTTTGTTCATGTGCCTGTCTGCCGGCGCTTTCCCGCTTGGTAAGTCTTGGAATCTTTGTTTTTAATATATTTTTCCCATGTGGAAGTTTCTTTATATATATTACTGCCAGGCTGAGTGAGAACTTGCACCTTCCCTTCATACAATCATATATGAAATTCAAGAAAATGTTCAGGAATGTGTGAATAACATTACAAATATGATTTAATGTTTCACTTGACATGTCCACTTCTGAGACCAATGGTCAGCTCAAGAAGAAGCCAGTCTTTTGGCAGTGATGAATGTCTTTATGGAGTCAGACAGGTATCACTGTGGCAATTTTAAGATTTAGCCCAATATTTTGGGCTGAGATGACAAAGACACACGCGAACAATTAAATAAAGCAGTAAGAATGTTAATGAATAGAGGTCTTCATTTCAGTACATAGTTTGACAAAATGTAGTATAGTATGGGTGCTTACATGGAGGATTTCAGACAGAGTGATGCAAAGTTCTCAATAACATCTGTGCTTTTGAGCTGAAAATTATCAATGGGGTTTACAGGCCCACAAATAGATTTAGCTAGTCTGTTGTCAAACTTCAGAGTTAAAATTCCTTTGTATCTCCTTAAATAATAATTTAAAAGGAAAACAACACACTAATAAGCTGATGAAAACTCCCTAGACCTACTTTGCACTATATGTATTCTATTGTCTTGATTTACACACAATAAAGCTATCATATTTTGCATATTTCTACCCTTACAGAATGATCTCAGGCATTGCAATAAAGGGCAACAACCTAATCAATGTCAAAAAAGTAAGCAATAAGAATGTTACATACCAATAATAAATTAATCTCTTGCAGAGCCCTTTTCAAGGATCTAGAAATTCTTTAACTAGGGTGCTACTACTTTAGTGTTACTCATTGCAAACAATAAGGGTCAGTTTCACTTGAAGTGTGATGTACATGTAAATACACAACACAAATGCAATCTGATGTATAACATCTGTTTTCCTGTTTAGGATGAAATTAAAGTTCTTTTTCTCATGCAAATCATTGCTGACAAACATACAGTGGAAACTCAAATTAAAATCAAATTTTATTACACACTACTCCTGTAAATGGTCTGAACATCTCAATTCTGGGTTTGTAATTCCTGTTAGCAATGCAAAATCTGAGTTTTTGTTGTTATAAATAATGTCAATTTAATAACAAAAACAATCAATTTTTGGCAAAATAATTTAACTGGGTAGATAGAAAATCTACTCCCCAAGCGATGGCAGAACCCACACACACAAAGCGCAGTTGTAATTAGCCAAGCTTTCAGAGCCAGTGGCTCCTCCTTCAGGCAGAGGGGTTGAAGGGGAAGGAAGAGGGATGAAGGAAGAGGACGGGAGGGGTCGAGGAAAGAGGTGGATTTTGGGAAAGTCACCCAGAACTGCCGGTCTGGGAAGACTTACCGCAAGGGAATGAGAAGGAAAGACTGAATGTTGGGGACTGCATTGGGCAAGAGTTGAAAACCTGAGAACTTAAAGCAACATGAGTAATATGCAAGACAGAGATAGCTGCTTGAACATCATGCATGAGTTGATAAGAATGAAAAGCTAAGTACATTTACATAACAGAGGTGAGAGGGGGACAGCAAAAAATAGACAGGTCAGACAATGAAAGACACAGATAACTAAAACAGAGTAAAGCAATGAGTAGTTACTGTGAAGAAATGCTGAGACAGAAGAAATTGACATAAATTAAGGTCAGCTGGGTGGCGAAAACCAAGGACATGGTGGCGCTAGTTCCCACCTGTGTAGTTATGACAAACTGGTCTCTGGGAGAAGAATCCAGATGGTGTGTGTGGTGAAACAGGTGCTGAGGTCATGATTGTCATGTTGTAGAACATGCTCTGCAACAGTATATTGCATGTTGCCAGTATACACCCTCTGTCTATGCCCATACATTCTAATTGATAATTTGGTGGTAGTCATGCCAATATAAAAGGCCAAACAATGTTTACATAACAGCTGGTATATGATGTGTCGTTTCACATGTAGCTCTCCCTTTGATGGTATATGTTTTGCCCGTTACAGGGATGCTATAGGTGGTTGTAGGAGGGTGTGTAGGGCAAGTCCTGCAGTGGGGACGGTCACAGGGGTAGGAGCCATACGGGTAGGAAGATGGGTGCAGAAGGAGTACAGGGTCTGTCAAGAATATTGCGGAGATTGGGAGAGCGACAAGAAGCTATTCTAGGTGTGGTAGGTAAAATCTCAGACAGAATGTATCTCATTTCAGGGCATGACTTTAGGAAGTCATGGCCCAGTTGAAGTAGGTGATTAATACATTCCAGACAAGGATAATACTGAGTCTCCAGTGGTGTGCTCTGAAGTTGTTTATGGAGGTATGAACAGTACCAGGATTGGATATGATGGCTTGGGAAACGTACTTTTGAACTAGGCTGGTGGAGTAATTACGTGCAGTGAAGGCTGTGTATTGCTGTAAACAGTCTGCGTCTGAACAAATAAGTTTGCCTTGGATGCCAAGGCTGTATGGGAGGGAACATTTGACATGGAAAGGATGGCAACTGTCAAAATGTAAATACTGTTGTTTGTTGGTCAGTTTAATGTGGACGAAAGTGTGTAGCTGGCCTTCGGTGAGGACGAGATCAACATTAATCAAAGTGGTGACTTTGAATAGGATCATGTGAAATTTAATTGGTATAAGGTATTCAGAGATTCTAGGAATTTTAACAGGTCAGCCTCACCATGAGTCCATATGTTAAAAATGTCACTATGTATCCAAATCAAACCAGGGGCTGAAGACTTATGGATCCCAGGAAAGTTCCCCCCCCCCCTCCCCCCTCCCCCCTCCCAAGCGACCCATGAAAAGGTTAGCATAGGAAGGAGCCATCCTGGTTCCCATGGCTGTATCCCTCATCTATTTGTGTGTCTCCCCTCGAGAGTAAAGTAGTTGTTTGTAAGTGAGTATGAAAGGTGTCATAGGAGTGGAATCAGGTGGGGCTGACTGACAAAATGTTCAACAGCAGACAGACCATGTACATGAGGGATGTTGGTATAGAGGCAGGTGGCAACATTGGTGAAAAGCAAGGTGTGTGGTGGGAGTGGGACAGACACAAATTTCAGACGTCTCTACAACATGACCCTAACTTGTCCTCTGGAGAACTCCAGGGTCTACATTCCCTAAAAGCTGATGACTCCATCATTATCCTCCCAGTAGACAATGGATCTACCACTGTCGTATTTGACCGAAAGGAGTATGGTAGTGAAGGTCTACACCAGCTGTCTGGCACCTCTACTTACAGCATTTGCCATCAAGATCCCATCCCTGTGACTCTAACTGACCTGCAGTCCCTCCTTAAAACCTCAAACCTCTCACTAGGACTAACACCTCAATCCATAGAACTTATGACCCAACTCAAACCACACATTCCCAACTTTTACCTTCTTCTTAAGATCCACAATGGTTGTCCTAAAGTTGCTGGCTTGAAAGCACACACCAAGCCGTATATCTGCCTTAGTTTATCAGCACCTGCATCCCATAATACAAAGACTCCCCTCCTGTATCAAAGATACCAACCATTTCTTATATCATCTGATATCTATGCCTGTCCCACTCCTACCATGCACCTTGCTTGTCACCATTGATGCCACCTTCCTCTATACCAACATCCCCCACATACATGGTCTGTCTGCTGAACATTTCCTCAGTCAGTGCCCACCAGATTCCAAACCTATGACATCCTTCCTACTCACCTTAATCAACTTTATACTTACCAACAACTACTTTACCCTTGAGGGGCAGACATACAAACAGATCAGGGCTATGGCCATGAGAACCAGGATGGCTCCTTCCTATGCCAACCTTTTCATGGGTCGCTTGGAGGGGACTTTCCTGGGATCCATAAGCCTTCAGCCCCTGATTTGATTTAGATACATTGATGACATTTTTACCATGTGGACTCATGGTGAGGCTGACCTTTTAAAATTCCTGGAATCTCTGCATACCTTCTCCCAATTAAATTTCAAATAGTCCTATTCCGAATCCCATGCCACTTTCATTGATGTTGATCTAGTCCTCACCGAAGGCCAGCTACACACTTCTGTCCCCATTAAACCCACCAACAAACCACAGTACTTACATTTTGACAGTTGCCATCTTTTCCATGTCAAATGTTCCCTCCCATACAGCCTTGGCATCCAAAACAAACATATTTGTTCAAATGCAGACTCTTTACAGCAATAACACCCCCACTCTCACCCAGTGTGCGGTATTCAGGGGGGGACGGGGGGGGGGGGGGATTTCACCCCTCTGCATCAGACCATCCCCTCCTCTGGTTTTAGTTTATGCATCCCAACTTGGGATGTTTATTTCCCACGCACTGTAGCAAAACTGTACATATAATTTAAATTTGTGGAGCCGAACACTGAAAGTTTTTAATAAGTCTTACTATTAATACTATTAATATGTTTCAGTTTTCTATCATCAGAATACGTATAGCTTTTCACAAATGTGCCTCTACTTTTTGAATTCCCCTTGTATACCTGTATGTAGATGATTTTGTAAATAAGCTTTACCTATAATGTACTTTTAAAGATATAACAACGGATGACTTTTCTGATAGTGCATACGCGTGAATAGTGAGTTTTGGCATTAACATCTATTTATAAATAGTTGTTTAACCATGCGTAACACCACAGTCCAAGCTAGTAACATATATAATTCTACTAACCCCCTAAGACATCCCCCCCACTGGTAAAAGCACAAATCACACCCTGCTCTCACCTCAGCCTTCACTGGATGCAATTACCCCATCAGCCTGGTTCAAAAGCAGATATCCCGGGCCATTGCATCCAATCCTGGTACTACTGATACCTCCAAAAACAACTTCGGAGCACAACACTGTTGACCCAGTGTTATCGTGGTCTCGAATGTATTAATCAGCTATTTCAATAAGGCCATGACTTCCTAAAATCATGCCCTGAAATGACACCCTTTCTGACTGCGATTTTACCCATCACACCTAGAATAGCTATTCGTTGTCCTCCCAATCTCTGCAATACTCTTATCAGACCCTGTACTCCTTCTGCACCCATCCCCCTACCCTATGGCTCCTGTCCCTGTGACCATCCCCGCTGCAAGACTTGCCCTATGCACCCTCCTACCACCACCTCTAGCACCCCTGTAACTGGAAAAACATATACTATCAAAGAGAGACTACATGTGAAAGGATACATGTCATATACCAGCTGTTATGTAAAAACTGTTCAGCCTTTTACGTTAGCATGACTACCACCAAATTATCCATTAGAATGAATGGACACAGACATAGGGTGTGTACTGACAACATGCAATATCCTGTTGCAGAGCATGCTCTACAACATGACAATTGAGACCTCGGCAACTGTGTCAACACATGCGCCATCTGGTTTCTTCCCCTAGACACCAGTTTTTCAGAACTTCGCAGGTGGGAACTAGTGCTACACCACACCCTTGGTTCTCACCACTCACCTGGCTGTAATTTATGTTAATTTCTTCCATCTCAGCATTTCTTCACAGTAACTATTCTTTTCTTCACTTCGTCTTAGTTTTCTACATCCTTCATTTACCTAACTGTCTATTTTTCGCTGCCCCTCTCCCATCTCTGTTATGTATCATGTACTTAAGTTTTCACTCTTATTAACTCATGCATTATATTTAACCAGCAATCTCTATCTTTCATATTACCCTGTCTTCCACATTTAAGCTCTCTGGTTTTCAAATCTGGGTTGATGCAATCCCCAACAATCAGTCTTTGTTTCTCATCCCATGCAGTAAGTCTCCCCTGACCTGTATTCTAGGTGACTTTCCTGAAACCTACCCTTTGTCCTAGACCTCTCCAGTCCTTTTCCTTTACCCCTCTTCCTTCCCTTTCAACCCCCCTGCCTGAAGAAGGAGCCACTGCCTCTGAAAGCTTGGCTAATTACAACTGCCTTTTGTGTGTGTGTATTCTGCCATTGCTTGGTGAGTAGTTTTTTATCTATCCAATGAATAAATAATGTCAGTTGTGCAATATGCAAATGCCCATAAGTTAGGAATCAAGACATCTGAAAGAACATTGTGCCATGGCAACAATATGCTAACTAAACTCTGGCAAAGCGAAAACAAAGACTTTTCACATACACAGCACAACAGGAGGAAACCAAAGCGTAACATCAAACACATTTAAATGAATTATGTGTATCACATTGCTGTCAGGCTGTGTATTTCACCTGTGAGAGTTTATTCAGGATGTTCAGTGATCCATCAAATGTATTCACCTCACATGAAAGCATTGTGTGATCTGATGAATGTGATATCTTGTCCACTGTGAATGAAGCTAGAACAGTAGGATAATGTCCTGTTCATGGATGAGTTGCAGTTTAGCTGTGTCTGTGATGGTCTCTGTCTGAGGTCACATAGCAACACTGCCATTATTGCGGAACAGGACCAGCATGGCTTTGCTAGTTTTCTTGTCTGATTGATGGATTGATTTTTTATTGGTCCAGTTATATCATACAGCACAAATTACACAATTGATATTGGACAGGTCAAATAAAAGTTGAAGTAATATCCTGAAGATGAATTAATGAAGATGTCTTAGCAAAGAGTAGCAAATTAAAATTAGGTACTTATTCTTCCAATTTAATTTTTAAGTCTTTTTTTTTTTTTTTTTTTTTTTTTTTTTTTTTTACATATTCAGAAATTCTTTTACAGAATAGAAACAGTGATTTATTAGAAATGCCTTTAGTTGCTTTAAATATTGGATAGTGGCAATTTTATTTCCTTCAGTTTCTTATTTTATAGTATTACACCAACATTAATTATTCTCTTCTAATACACTGTAGTTCTGTGATATTTTTGGTGAATGTTTGATTTTCCTCTCGTACAATAGTTGTGTCCATTTTTGTTTAGTAGTAGTTTGCCTGTTTTCAAGAGGTAGTCTCTAGTGAACAAGATAGTTTTATAAATGAACAAGCTTGCAACATTCAAAACACTAAGCTCAGTAAAATGAGATTTACAAGATTCCATATTTTTAAGGCCAAAAATTATTCTTAGAACCCTTTTTTGCATTCTAAGTATTGTGTCCCCTAGAGCATCGAGATGTTGATATTGTTACAGCTGTAATCTATAAGAATGACATCTGCAATGGTATGTGAACATTTTTTGTGGTGCACGTGGACCTAGGTTTCATCAAGGGATGATAATTCCTGACTACACAGATGAGTACCTGCAGCATAAGGGCATGCCCCAAGTGGCCGCCCTGGTTCACAAATTTAAATCAGCCAAACCTGCATGGAACAGTCAGTGGATTCCTGCCATAACACTGCCATCATGGAGCATTTATAATTGGCTTCTAATCTGTGTGTTGGGAGTGTTATGCTGAAATAATGATAATACTTATGCGGTGAGAAGAAAATATAATCATTAGAATTACAATTCCTCATCATTTTTAAGTTGATGTTGAGGGAAATAATTTTTTACTTGGCTTGCAGTGGTAGGATCCTGCTTGCAAAAGAGTTTCAGATTTTCAGTATACATTGTAAAGTGTGTTTTATTAATAATCTTGTCACATACCCACATCCAACTAATGGCAGATCCAAAATACAGCACTGCACCCAAAACATGCTCTACACAATACTAATACTTTAATGATACGAATTCCCTTCCTCCTGCCACACTGACTCCAAACATGATAACAGTAAAAAGTAAAGCAGTCAACAATTTGAAGATTGTTTTGAATACTACAGTGCTTTTCTAGGCTCGGTCCTGTTAGAGGTGATATAGCATTTCCTTCCTCCAACCTTTGAGCTGACTTATCCAGCCAGTTATTGTGGGACTTACAGTTTATAGTTCTGAAGCATAGAGCAGCTCAGCATTTTTCACTTGAACACACATTGCCAGAGCTGATAGAAGCACTAAGTGACAGATGAGAATGCTAGGACTTACCAGTGATCGAACCCAAGACCTTTGCATTTGTCGTATGGCATTTTAGCAATGAGCCACCATACATTATAAAATTATCAGTCACACTGCATACAAAAGCAGCTTATTCCTATTGCACATTTTTTTATTTTGTAAATGTTTCAATAATAATAATAATAATAATAATAATAATAATAACAATAATAACACCCAATGTATCCAGTTATGCAAAATGTGTACAACAATTCTGAAATTACATCATTAGAGTGAAAGTAATTTTTATTTCTGCATTTTATATTAATACATACATGAATGTTAAATTAATAATACCTGTATTATAATTATAAATATAAATTATTGTTGTATATGTTTTACTGAATCACAGTGTAAATTAAGTAAGTGTACATGTTCTTTACTGAATAATGAGAAAAATACCACTGACCAGTTTCATTACACACTTCAAACATTACTTCGTGGTTTGCAGTACAGTCTGTAGTATACAGAGAAGTTGCAGCATTAGAAAATTGCAGCGAAATGCAGGACGGTCTGCAGCAGATAGGGACTTGGTGCAGGTAGTGGCAACTGGCCCTTAACATAGACAAATGTAATGTATTGCAAATACATAGAAAGAAGGATCCTTTATTATATGATTATATGGTAGCGGTAGCAGTTACTTCTGTAAAATATCTGGGAGTATGTGTATGGAACAATTTGAAGTGGAATGATCATATAAAATTAATTGTTGGTAAGTTGGGTGACAGGTTGAGATTAATTGGGAGAGTCCTTAGAAAATGTAGTCCATCAACAAAGGTGGTGGCTTACAAAACACTTGTTCAACCTATACTTGAGTATTGCTCATCAGTATGGGATCCATACCAGGTCAGGTTGACAGAGGAGATCCAAAGAAGAGGGGCGCGTTTCATCACAGGGTTATTTGGTAAGCGAGATAGCATTACAGAGATGTTTAGCAAACTCAAGTGGCAGATTCTGCAGGAGAGGTGCTCTCCATCGCGGTGTAGCTTCGTCCCAGGTTTCGAGAGGGTGCGTTTCTGGCTGAGGTATTGAATATATTGCTACCCCCTACTTATACTTCCTGAAAAGTTCAAAAATGTAAAATTAGAGAGATTCAAGCAAGCATGGAGGCTTTCTGGCAGTCCTTCTTCCCACAAACCATATGCTACTGGAACAGAAAGGCAGGTAACGACAATGGCACATAAAGTGCCCTCCGCCACACACCGTTTGGTGGCTTGCAGAGTATAAATGTAGATATAGATGTAGTTGAACTGTTTTGAGAGTACAACATTTATATTGACATTCAATATTCCACTAGTGGTGTGAAATAGTTTTTAACTAAAGTAATCTATAGGAGCAATTCATCACAGCTGTAACTGAGGTACTGTCTGTTTTGAACTCCTCTGTTCTGCCTTCTTATGAGATCTAAGGAACACAAAGTAAGAGTTGTGTGGTTCGCAGGAAAGCCAACACCGTGTTACTAGAGGAGGCTGAAAGGCACGCGATTTAGCTCAAGCAGGCTGGCGTGTGGTCTGGAACAGGACAAGGAAATTAGAATTTAGAAACAATGGACGTAGCTGGTGGAATACTTAACTTTAATCCATTAATGATGAACGTTGCACTTGACGGTACATAGTTCACAATATCAATAGTAACTGATAATGGCGCCTTGCTAGGCCACAGCAAATGATGTAGCTGAAGGCTATGCTAAACTATCTTCTCAGCAAATGAGAACGTAAGTAGGCAGTGAACCATCGCTAGCAAAGTTGGCTGTACAACTGGGGCGAGTACCAGGAAGTCTCTCTAGACCTGCCGTGTGGCGGTGCTCGGTCTGCAATCACTGATAGTGGCGACACGCGGGTCCGACGTATACTAATGAATCGCAGCCGATTTAAAGACTACCACCTAGCAAGTGTGGTGTCTGGCAGTGACACCACATTCCTCCCCCGCAAATCGGCGTACGGTTGTGGCATAAGGCTTCCGCCTGCCGTGGGGAGGACCCCATGTTGACGCATGCGACAAGGTGGGGAGCCTAACAACAGGCAAGACTGTGCCACCCGCACCCTGCCATTCAACCGCAGGGAGCTAGGAAACACCTGAAAACCTGCTCCAGGGTGCATGCCAACATGCGGTGAATGTGCCCATAGAGAGACAGGAGGGGCCGAAGGGTTGACCTCCATCGGGCCGGGGCAGCCAGCGGGCGAAGACGACATATGGTCCAAAGCAGGCAAGAGTTCCATGTCGGAGGACAACTGGTCACGGGAAGCGATCGACGGTGCGTGACTCAGGGAGGTGCCCGGCGTTTGCAGTGACGCGTCCACTGCGGGTGTCGCAGGCGGGAGAACAGGGGGCGGCGGCGGCGCGAATCGCCATGGGGCAAAATGGAAGGCAGCATCGGTAACACCTGGGGCTGAGGCGAGCAAGTAGATGGGTCCCCAGGGCGCTGAGCGGACAGCACCGTCGGTGAAAGCAGATGGCGAGCGGCAGATCCCGTGCGACGACAGAGGCGCAACTGATTGAGATGCCGACGCACCTCACCAGAGGCCCCCAAAACCAGATATATAGCGCGTCTGAGGCAGCAAAGAATGCGCCCTTCGAGCCAACGCCGTGAACCTCAGTAGTGGCGATAGTATACAACGTCGCCTGGAGCAAAAGCAGGTGTCTGCCACTGCACAGGAACCTGATGTGGCGGATGTAGCAAAGACATCAAGGTTCGCTGATGACGACCGTGGAGCAACTCAGCCGGCGAGCGACCATCTCAGGGCTGAGAGCGATATGAGAACAAAAAGAGAAATAACGCGTCCTCCCGAGAATGCGACTCTTTCGACTTCAACATCTGTGACTTGAAAGTCCTGACCAATCGTTCAGCGGCACCGTTTGACTGTGGCGAAAACGGCGCGGACGTCAGATGTTGAATACCATTGCCCTTGCAGAATGACTGAAATTCTGCGGGCATGAATTGTGGGCCATTGTCGGAAACAATAGTCTGTGGAAGACCTTCAATGCAAAAGATAGCGGATAACACTTGGATGGTTGCAGATGACGTCATGGAAGACATCCACACAACAAAAGGAAAATTACTGAATGAATCTATCACAACCAACCATCGAGCATCCCAGAATGGACCAGCAAAATCAATGTGTAAGTGCTGCCAAGGGGAAGTGGCTTTTGGTCATGCAAAGAATTTCTGTGGTGGTGCTGACTGTTGTTCGGCACACACCATGCAAGAAGAGCACATATTCGTAATCGCGGCATCGATTCCGAACCAAGTACAGTGCTGACGAGCAAGTTGTTTTGTTCTCACTATACCCCAATGTCATTGGTGGAGAAGCTGTAAGACAGAGGACTGTAATGAATGTGGTACCATGACCCTGGACTGATCATTATCAGAACGCAACAGCAAAACACCACATCGTACAAAAAGTCTCTCCTTGTGAGCAAAAAATTGGTGAACCAACTGGTCCCCGATTGACAAGGGCCATTGCGTAGCAACAAAACGCAGAACGGGAGCAAGGACAGGGTCGGCAGCTGTGGCTGTAGCTACACGACGAAAATCAATCGGAAACGATTCGACCACGTCATCGGTTTCCACATCAATGAACATGCAAGCAAGTTCAGAGGAATCAAATGCCCTATCCTCAGCAACAGGCAAGCGGGACAACATATCAGCATTTCCGTGCTTAGCAGTGGACCGATACAAGATATCGTAGCGGTACTGTGAGAGGAAAATAGACCAGCTAATGAATTTCTGCGCTGTACATGGAGGTACAGGCTTGGTCGGATGAAAAAGCGATGTCAAAGGTTTGTGGTCTGTGATTATGGTAAAGTGACGACCATACAAGAAATTATGAAACTTTGTAACACCCAATACGAGAGCCAATGCTTCTTTCTCAATCTGTGAATAATTTCTTTGAGCAGACGAGAGCAATTTGGACGCAAAGGCAATAGGACGATCGTGCGATCCATCTTTGTGCACAAGCACAGCACCGATCCCGAAATTCCATTCTCGTTGCCAATTCTGTGGTTGGCAGAAAGGCAACACCGTGTTACTAGAGGAGGCCGAAAGGCACGCAATTTATCTCATGCAGTCTGGCGTGAGGTCTGGAACAGGACAAGGAAATTAGAATTTAGAAACAACAGACGTAGCTGGTGGAATACTTAATTTTAATCCATTAATGATGAACGTCACTCTTGACAGTACATAGTCCACAATATCAATAGTAACTGATAATGGCACCTTGCTAGGTCATAGCAAATGATGTAGCTGAAGGCTATGCTAAACTATCTTCTCGGCAAATGAGAACGTAAGTAGGCAGTGAACCATCGCTAGCAAAGTCGGCTGTACAACTGGGGTGAGTGCTAGGAAGTCTCTCTGGACCTGCCATGTGGTGGCGCTCGGTCTGCGGTCACTGATAGTGGTGACACGCGGGTACGACGTATATTAACGGACCGCGGTGGCCGATTTAAAGGCTACCACCTAGCAAGTGTGGTGTCTGGCAGTGACACCACAAAGAGTAGCGGATGAGGCCTCAGTTCTCACATTAAAGAGGAATACAGCATCCCTTTTCTGCATAGCAAATGGAATATGCATTACAAGATATTTGATAGTGGCACAGCAACTGCACACAGTTAGGTGTACCACAGAAAATTTGCAACTACTTTCAGGATGTGCCAAGGAGTCTTAAACTCTATGACACCATGTCAGCACCATGACAAATTCTCATCTTCACGGAAAGAAGATATTTCAGTCCCATATATCAAACCAGGGAAAGTATCCTCTGAAATTATTATATTGTGTCTTCACTAACTATATAGTGAAGTCCTTCAAGCACATGGTGAATCATTGCTTGATTTAGATTTTAAAATCTATGAAGCATTCTTGTCACTCTCATGTGGGCTGTGCAATTGACTCATTTGATAACTTTACACTCTTTCCAATAAGCTTTCCTGTATTGGAATATATCCAACAAACAATTGTGGTCAGTGGATGTAAGCGCTCCTCTACTATGAAGACGTTGGTGCAAAAGAGCAAATTGTGTTGCATCAAACCAGCCAAATGACTGACAATTCCCACAAAATATTACGAGTTTCAGGGTGTACAGCTAAATCTTAAAACTACCATAGTGATGCCAGCTTGACACCATAAAGACATTCATTAGTACCATAAGACTGGCTACTTCTGGAACTGACCAGTGGTCACAGAAGTGGGCTTATCAGTGAAACATTAGATCATATTCATGACGTTATTCACACATTCCTGAATACTTGTGGTGGGAGTACCTGTCTCTACAGTGTGTGTCCCAAGCAGCTACAAGTGACACTCCCCCTCTGCACTTAAACACATTTTTAAATTTTTATGTACACATTTTCTTTATCTTACAGTTTTATTTTCTCACCATGTTTTAGTCATACTGAATATGATGACCCTTCTTGGTTCATCCTTCAGTGATGCTGATATTGGACAGGAGTAGAGAGTGCACTTCTCACCACAGATATATGGCATGGGGAACTCCAGCTGCAGCCGCTTCCACACTGGTATACATTTTCCATGAATGGCTACAGTTTCTAATTGCCTGGGTTTTATCTCACTAGGTCCGCAACTCGTGGTCTCGCGGTAGCGTTCTCACTTCCTGAGCACGGGGTCCCGGGCTCGATTCCCGCTGGGGTCAGGGATTTTCACCTGCTTCATGATGACCAAGTGTTGTTGTGTTGTCTTCATCATCATCATTCATCCTCATTATGGTCGGAGGAAGGCAATTGCAAACCACCTCCACCAGGACCTTGACTGGTACAGCGGTGCAGGTCTCCCACATCACTCCCCTAAGCTCTGTAAAGGAGTATGGGACTTCATCATCATCATCATTATCATTATCTCACTATTAACGATCCAACTTATGCTACTTTCATGCAGATTTTCTACCACAGTGACAAATCTCAGACCCTGGAGCTGACAAAATTCCTTTTCTCATTTCACATTGTTTTATGTGAATTTTCAGTGCAATTAAGGACTGATATCCAAGATGCATAATACCTTTAAACCCATAATCATCATACATTGCCTGACAAAACAAGGGAAGCACACAGAAAATACTGTAAGATATCAATGTAACTTTGTTCACATACACACCATTGGGCGGGTACATAAATGATTAGAGCTGAAATTCCCTGTGACAGGCAGAATTACCACCAGAGAGCATTGATGTTGTTACCACACTTGTTAGCATGTATAAGACGCATGAACAATGTCAGATGTTTTTTCACTGTGAAGGACATGAGGATGCTACACACAGTATTATCAGCACTTGACAAAGTATGAAAGGGGCCTCATTGTGAGCTTCCATTTGACCAATTGGTCAAATCATGCAGTATCCATATTTGTGAAGCACTCAGATGTGACAGTGACAAAATGCTGGACTGCATGGGAATGTCAGGGCAGGCGTGCTCATCATCAAGATTCCAGTCGAAGACATCAGACCACCACCACCACAAGGGAGGATTGTTGTATTGTCCACCAAGCATTGTGTCCCCTTCACCTATGCACCTGCCATCTGAGAAAAAGTAATGGATTCCCTGCAACATTCTGTGTAATCCTGCACCACTGACCAGAGGCTCACAGCAGCCACACTGGAGAATTATTGTCCCATGTTAAGTATACTGTTAACACAACAACACAAATGGCTATGATTGGATTGACACTGTGACTAGGATGCATAGAATGCTGATGAATGGTATCACAATGTGTTCAGCTATGAAATCACGGTTCTGCAGTACCCCAGGTGACCATCATCAACAAACGTAGCAGTAACTTGAGAGAGGTCCTTCTCATCCACTGTTTTGGAGAGGCACAGTGGTGTCACTCCTTGTGTGATATGAGAACCTCTAGGTACGACTTCAGGTCTGGGTGGCAGAAACCGAGGGAAAACTGATAGCACAATGGCACATCGTGGACATTCTGTGACTTGTGTGTTATCACTCACACGACAGTATTGGGGTGCCATTATTGAACAGAGCAATCCTTGTCCTTACATAGCACATCTCTGCGAAATGTATGCTTGATGTTGTGGTGCTCCTGTGGCCAGCAAAATCTTCAGCTCTGGCCCCAATAGAACTAGTGTGGAACCAGCAAGGGCATGAACTTCATCCCAGTGCCAGTATCCAGGATATCAAGGATCAGTTACGACAGTTGTGGATCAGCTTGCCTCAGGAGAAGAGACAGTGGCTTTATGACATCATTACCAACTGAATCCAAACCAGAGGGTGTGCAATATCATACTGATAAGTGGGCTGGTACTGCCAAGTTCTTTGCAAATTTGACTCAGTTCTCTAATCACTGAAATAATGTCACATCCCTTCGGTCTACGGAGTTACAAGCACTGTTATAATAGCTGTCTGCATTGAATTAGAATCAGGTGTTTCCATATCTTGCCCAGCTATTTGCAATACTATCATATCATAGCCCAGTGAAAACTCTGATCAGCATCATTGAATGATGAACCAAGAAGTATTAGCATATTCGGTATTACTAAAACAAGGTGAGAAAATAAAAAATATAAGGACTGAAGAGCTAATTACCTTGAAATGTAAGGTAAAGAAAATAAGTGAGGCCACTTGGGACACATGCTGCAGAGCAAGGTACTCCTGCCACATTCACAGCTCACACTGAAGTGCCTTACAGTTTTTCTATAAATTCCACTTTCCCTCAGGAAACTTATGACTGTTAACTGCTATCCCATCATCATATAGTATCTGGGAAAGGTAGGTCAACAGATTGATGGCTCATCTCAGACCACTCAGCAGGCCACACTGAAAAAATAGCTTACTCTGAGATGACTACCACAACCCATCCTGACAGTGGAATGTGTTAGCAAGTGGCTTACATACCCAAGTCCCAACTCAGTTATACAGTTCACAAGCATTTTGAAAGCAGTCATGCACTTTCATTATGATAACACTAATCTCAGAAAGTTATAGCCTTCAAGAATCGCAGAAGAACTGTGTTGTATGCACCTCGAGATATGTTGCTGAGAAACCTGAGAGTATTAAGTTTCCTAATGCAGTTTGCTTTTAGCTGGCATACATGTGGTGTAACTGTGTTAAGTTATTGTCAGATAAAATGCCTAAAAATTTAAAATTTTCAATTACTTCTAGTAACTGTTTACTGATGGTACAGTTCTGGGTACAGTTCTGGGTGCAGATGCACAGTCCTGAATCGACTAAAGTTCGCGAAGTGAGTTTTCATGGGGGAAAATTGATATCCATGATTCAAGGCACAGTTATGCACTCTCTGTATGCACTACTGAATTTGGTGCAATGATAGAGGCCTGTAATATAGACAAAAGTTGTCCGAAACTAGTGACAGTGAGACCCTGGACAGCACTACAGTCATGATACCATTGACACTAAGAACCAGTCCCTGAAGCTCCATTTTCCTTTACGTATAGATTGCTGACAGCTGAACCTATACGGACCTGTGTAACGATACATATTACTTCAGAGTATTATCCCTTAGTTGTTCTGACTCAACAATATGTGGCAAGTCACATTACCATTTTTATCTTAGTATTGGTAATTGAATGCATATTAGTTGAAATTTAAATTGTAAAAAAAAAAGACTAAAAAAATGACTGTTTCTTTTTTACGTGAGCAACACTGCAAATATGTGAGAGACGATAGCAGTTTTCACCGCAGCACTAGAGTTTGCATTGCCAGGTGTAATCCTCCCAGAGTAGATGGTCATACAGAGGAAGAAAATGCCTAAAGTGGCACTGAATTGCTGTGTTAACTGCTGCAAGAATGTAAAAAATAAAAATACTGTTTGTAATGGAATATGTTCAGTTCTGATCTGGCCATAACTGGTTTTCCATATATGCTGATTAAATTGAAGTTTCATTATTTGGCAGTAGAATGTACATTTCTCTGAGCATATGTTTGATATGTTGAAGAGAACAAAACACATTGTTGTAGTGATTTGTTACATATTACCCTGACAAACATATTTTTGAAAATTATCTACTGAGGAGATACTTAAACAAATCGATAGTAATGATTTAACACTTACAGGCCATTAAGATATTACAGTGATATTTTATAGTTTATGTTATGAATACTTGAATTTAGCATTGAATATTGAATATTTTGATGTTATTGAAAGGATAGGAGCAAGGCGTTGCCTATCAGTGAAAAGTATAATACTTAAATATCCGTAATGTAATCATAGACTTCGTGGTACATGTTCGATAAAGCATAGCAGCTGGTCTCACTTCCCTTTTACTAGACCAATGAAAGATATCATGTGAAAAATATGACTAATTAGTAGTAGCGTAAAGAGCATCTACTGTGTCCAGGTTTGTCAGAATTAATGAGCAGATATGAGAAAGAAAGTGACAATTGATGTGTAAATTTGGACTGGCCTGTGAGGGGCACTTGCATTTTTGCAGTCATGCTTTGGGGGTGCTGAGGACTTCAAAGAAGAAAGGAGTCTGGTGACAATAGTTGAGCACTAAAGAAAAACAAACGTTGTTATATAAGACTCTGTGCCATGCTATTTTGAGTCAACCTACAAACTTATGGTTTTGGCCATCCATTGAAACATCATGTATCAATAGGTTGCTTGAAAAGCTTTGTCAATTATTAGTTGTTGCAAGTTGAGAACTTATTTGAATATAAAATAATTATAGAAACTGTGCTTCGTGGTTTTGTAGTGAGTTGTTTAAATGTAGAAGCTCTCTTGTAGCCCTTGCCCCCCTACAATCAGAAAAGAAGTCAGCAGTCAAATACATAGCACTGCCCTAGCAGTACCACATCAAGAGAAAACAAAGATGGTGATTGGGAAATTCAGAAAAGAAGGTAACTGTTAGTACAGGGAATGAGTAAATATATCAATCACTTAAAATCGACCAACAACAAGAAAAACACCTCATAATGGACACAGACTTCAAAATACCAGTTAATAATGGACTGAAATTAAGTATTTTACTTTTCATGGATTGTTGCATACTATGACACCGCACTTGTAGATTATCTCTGGTTGATACAGTAACACAATCAACTACACAACTAATACACATCTTTTCATTTGAACATTTAGATATTTGTTATTATAAAAGGAAACAGACATTGTGCCCACAATTTAACTGCAAGAAAGCAGTAAAGTATCTGTTTCTAAACAATTGAAATATTTAGAAATAAGAGAAGTGTGATCCTAAGGGTGGTAGCCAATTCAATAACAAAACAACAATACTGATGTCAATTCAATGCAGCACAGTCATTATGCTAACACCAGAAGTGTCATACCATTTCAATATAGCAACCATTTAGAAGAATGAATTGTGGGCATAAATAATGTAATAAAAAAATTACCTGAAAAAGGAGAAACAACAGATAATAGGAAGTAAAGCAAGAAGAAACAAAATGTAAGTAAGTAAGTAAGTAAGAAGACAAAGAAGTAGTTAACTATGCATGTGCAAGAAAAGAGTAAGACACCATTTGGGGGGAAAGGAATTTCTTTGTACACATTTGATACCAATAAGACAGGGTGAACTTCCAAGATGTCAAGCCATAACCAACCCTTTCAGTCAATGTTCTTGCAGTTTGCAGTGCTGTGCTGAGCCAAATTCCTGCAAGCGCACCACAATCAGGCAGTTGGTGCACATCACATGACCAGTGTGTCCTGCTACCACCAGACACACTCGGAGTTGCTTTGGACTCACTATATCATAACTAACATGTTTAGTCAGTTTAATTGGTAGACCCTTGGCTAAGCATTTAGTGACTCTAAAGTAAACATTACAACTCACTGAAATAGCTAGTTTGTGACTCAGAAAAGCTAGAAAGCTAAAGAAAATTTTGTTTCAAGATTAGTGTTTGGCTAAATAATAGGTATTTAAGGTGCTGTGGAGCTATCATTATTTTACAAAATAAATTATAATTACACAAAATGGAAACATGGTATCTTCATCTGATCTTTACCATCTTACCAAAGAACTATCAGATTTAGCTTATAGGCAAGAAAAAGCAATGAAAGGAGTTACTGGTAGTTTAGTAGCTACCAGTACCAAATAAAAAATAGAGATGTGAGGTAAAATGGAAGAAATGGCAAATAAGAATGACAGTAAAATGGGAGACATAGCAAGTAAGCAGGATGATCATATGAATCAAGTTTTAGCTAGGACAGAAAGAAGGTCAGCATTGGTTGTAATATGATCCCTGTACATTCCACAGTTGTATTGTAATATGTACTGTTGTAACTATGCTAAGTCTACATGACTATCTGTAACACACTGATGATAGCTGTCCTGTTAGCTGAAATCTAGATCTGCAATATAATACAGATGATATTTTGACTGATGCTCACTTTCTTCTTGTTTTGGATTACGTCATGGTTGTGGGGCACAATTATTCCCATGGAATCAAACCTGATGTAGTTTTAGCTGTTAGTAATAACAAGATAAAATAGGAATATATGATCAGTAGTAGCCTAAAGATAAAAACTGAAATGGAGGAAGAAAAAATTAATGTAACTGAACAATTAGATATCCATATTAAAGAAACTCAATTAGAAAAGGAATCCATCAGAGCACAATCAGAAAATTTTAACACTACAAGTTTAGATGCACACTTTCAGGAGTCTACATTAGAAAAAGAACAAATGATTCAAAAGGTACATAAGCCAAAGAAATAAGTAATTTTAAGGCTATGTCTAGAGGAAATCTTGAAATAAAGCTAAAGAATGTCCAATAGAGAGTAGAAAAAAAAGTTGCAGTAATAAGGGGAGGTTTAATATATTCATTAGAAAAATTAAGGTCAGACAGTGCCAAACTACATGAAGAGAAATTTAAAAAGGTAGATGATATAGCAGAGCACCTAAGAGTTCAAGTACAAAATATTAATGTCCAAAGAGAAAGTGAGTAAACAGAGCTTCATAATATAAAAGCACAGCGTAAAAATTTGTGTTTCCCATGAGAAAGAAGTTGGCTATGGGAATCCTAAGATTTCTAATGAAGTAAGTAAACTGAATCCTGATATGTTTTCTTCACAGTTATCAGAGGCTAGCATCGATGACAGTTCCTATGATGTAAGCTTAAATTACTCTTAGGAGAGATCGCAGGAAAAATCCCCATGAAGGGGAGGAAACTCCTAGTTCAACTAGAAATCTACAAGATGTATGTCATTTTGAAAGCAGTAATGGTATCATAAATAAATTCCAAACTCTAAACCTGGAAATATGGTACACCTCACCAGGTTTTAAGAACATTTGAGGCTGCTTTTCCATCCTGGCGGGATATAGCAAGATTCAGTTTGTTATAGAACATTTAGGAGGAGAAGGCTCAGAATAGACAGTATTGAACTAGGATTAATTTACTAGCTAGAAGGAATGTTGTAGAATGTTTAAAGAAAAATGTTGGTCCACAGTGGAGCAGCAGAAGCTCTTCAGTGAGTTAACTGATCCAAGACAATGTGGAAATAATTGGGGAACGGAGGGGGCGTGGGGGATGTAGGAAATATTTCAAATGGCTTGTGAATGAGGTGAAATTAATAGAGGCACCCATTGATGAGTAGGATTATTGACAAAACTTCTACCCAGTCAAGTGACCAACAAAATGTTAGGGAAAGATCTGAGCAAACCAGGCAAAATATTAACCTATCTCGAACAGTTCTCTAGTTTAGATAAGGAAAAAGAAGACAAGTGGGGGGGGGGGGGGGGGGGGCTGCTGGAATGAATACAGGTTTCAAAATGGAAACGATAATCTAAAAAGAGATGCAGAGGTAGTGAATAGACAATATTATGAAATGTAAATGAAAAAATTTAACAATTCTGAGAAACGTATCCAAAAAAATTATAACAGTCAAGTACAATATCACTGAAGCTCTCTCAAGAATCACATCCAGTAACAACAGAGATTAATGAAAATATGTAAAACAAAGAAGGTCCCACAGGAGGAACCAAACTGGGAGCCCAATAATGAGTAGCAGTAGGTCCAAAAGATTACGAATGTAAAAATAATATCAAGAAAGAAGACTGAGGCTGTTGTGGTTGGCAGGAGAGCCAACTGTATGGTTAAAGGAGGCCGATATGCATGCGTTTTAGCTCACGCAGGCTGGCGTGAGGTCTGGAACATGACAAGAGAATTAGAAGTGAGAAAAACGGACGTAGCTGGTGGAATACTTAACTTTAATCCATTAATTACGAAAGTCGCTCTTTATGGTACATGATTCACAATATCAATAGTACGGATACGGGCTCCTTGCTAGGTCGTAGCAAATAACGTAGCTGAAGGCTATGCTAACTATCGTCTCGGCAAATGATAGCGTAGAAGTCAGTGAACCATCACTAGCAAAGTCGGCTGTATAACTGGGGCGAGTGGTAGGAAGCCTCTCTAGACCTGCCGTGTGGCGGCGGCGCGTGACCCTGGGAGGCGCCCGGCGGTTGCAGCGACGCGTCCACTGCGGGCATCGCCGGCGGGAGAACAGGCAGCGGCGACAGCGGCAGCGGTGGCAATGGACGCGCGTCGCCATGGGGCAAAATGGAAGGCAGCGTCGGTAACACCTGGGGCTGAGGCGAGCAAGTAGATGGGTCCCCAGGGCGCTGAGCGGACGGCACCGTCGCTGAAAGCAGACGGCGAGCGGCAGATCCCGTGCGACGACAGAGGCGCAACTGATTGAGATGCCGACGCACCTCAACAGAGGCCCCCAAAACCAGATATATAGCGCGTCCAAGGCAGCAAAGAATGCGCCCTTCGAGCTAAGCCGTGAACCTCAGTAGTGGCGATAGTATACAACGTCGCCTGGAGCAAAAGCAGGTGTCTGCCACTGCACAGGAACCTGATGTGGCGGATGTAGCAAAGACATCAAGGTTCGCTGATGATGACCGTGGAGCAACTCAGCCGGCGAGCGACCATCTCGGGACTGAGAGCGATACGAGGACAAAAAGAGAAATAACGCATCCTCCCGAGAATGCGACTCTTTCGACTTCAACATCTGTGACTTGAAAGTCCTGACCAATCGTTCAGCGGCACCGTTTGACTGTGGCGAAAACGGCGCGGACGTCAGATGTTGAATACCATTGCCCTTGCAGAATGACTGAAATTCTGCGGGCATGAATTGTGGGCCATTGTCGGAAACAATAGTCTGTGGAAGACCTTCAATGCAAAAGATAGCGGATAACACTTGGATGGTTGCAGATGACGTCATGGAAGACATCCGCACAACAAAAGGAAAATTACTGAATGAATCTATCACAACCAACCATCAAGCATCCCAGAATGGACCAGCAAAATCAATGTGTAAGTGCTGCCAAGGGAAAGTGGCTTTTGGCCATTCAAAGAATTTCTGTGGTGGTGCTGACTGTTGTTCGCACACCATGCAAGAAGAGCACATATTTGTAATCGTGGCATCGATTCTGAACCAAGTACAGTGCTGACGAGCAAGTTGTTTCGTTCTTACTATACCCCAATGTCCTTGGTGGAGAAGCTGTAAGACAGAAGACTGTAACGAACATGGCACCACGACCCTGGACTAATCATTATCAGAACGCAAGAGCAAAACACCACGTTGTACAAAAAGGCTCTCCTTAAGAGCAATAAATTGATGAACCAACAGGTCCCCGATCCGTGACTTTGACAAAGTCCATTGCGTAGCAACAAAACGCAGAACGGGAGCAAGGACAGGGTCGGCAGCTGTGGCTGTAGCTACACGACGAAAATCAATCGGAAACGATTCGACCACGTCATCGGTTTCCGCATCAATGAACATGCAAGCAAGTTTGGAGGAATCGAATGCCCTATCCTCAGCAACAGGCAAGCGGGACAACGCATCGGCGTTTCCGTGCTTAGAAGTGGACCGATACAAGACATCGTAGTGGTACTGCGAGAGGAAAATAGACTAGTGAATGAATTTCTGCGATGTACGTGGAGGTACAGGCTTGGTCAGATGAAACAGCAATGTCAAAGGTTTGTGGTCTGTGATTATGGTAAAGTGATGACCATACAAGAAATCATGAAACTTTGTAACACCAAATACGAGAGCCAATGCTTCTTTCTCGATCTGTGAAAAAATTCTTTGCGCAGACGAGAGCAATTTGGTCGCAAAGGCAATACGGCAATCGTGCGATCCATCTTTGTGAGCAAGCACAGCACTGATCCCGAAATCAGATGCATCCACCATCAACAAAATCGGCTTCCGGGGATCGAATGGCATAAGGCAAGTATTGGAAAGCAACGCCGATTTCAACTGGCGAAAGGCGCGTTCGCATTCCATCGTCCAGTCAAACGGAACAGCCTTACAGCGTAAGCGATGAAGTGGAGCTGAAATGGAAGAGGCATGTGGAATATATCAGTGGTAATACGTAATTTTTCCTAGCACACTCTGTAGCTGCTTCAAATTCTGCGGCAAAGGCAAGTCTTGTATGGCACGGAGGTGCTTGGGACTGGGATGTATGCCTTGGGCATTGATTACATGTCCCAGATATGGCAAGTCCCGAGCAAAAAACACACATTTGTCCTTTCGCAAGCGAAGACCATTTTGTCGCAAGACCTGAAATAATGTTCTGAGATTGGCCAAATGTTCTTCTTCCATCTTTCTGGGGATCACAATATCGTCCAGATAATTTGCTGCAGTTGGGACCGAGGCACAAACAGTTTGTAGATATTGCTGAAACAATGCAGGGATGCAGGGCCGGTAAACCTGACACACCGCTGGCGAAGTTTCAAATGATTCCTGAGCAAAGTCAAGTGTGTCCTGCTGATCCAATACGTCCATTACTTGTTGAAGGGAGGGATTGACTAGTTTCAAAATCTGTTCCCTTATACGAACATCAGAAATGTTCTGTACAATTGCATCACGTACCATAGTATCTGAATAAGGGAGTCCACATTGACACTCAAAAGCACAATCGCTAGTAAGGCCTTGCAAGGTTGCAACCCACTCCCGATTAGTCTGACCTGCCGTATGTTTTGTACGAAAGAAGGTATACCTTTTCGCAACTACATTGACTGATTCTTTGAAATATGCATCTAATGCAGACAAAATTTCTTCGTAAGACAGAGTTGCTACATCGTGTCGGGGAAATAATTTGACTATCACACGGTACGTGGTCACGCCGACAGAAGATAATAAATAAGGCTGCCGCTCGTTACCTTGAATTCTGTAGGTGGCGAGATGGAATCCAAATTGGTGTGACCACTCCGTCCAGCTTTCCAGTGCAGCGTCAAAAGGTCGAAAAGTGGGTGCAACAGTGTGTTGTGGCTGCGTTAGTGGTGAAGCGGCTGCTGCCGCATTGTTTTGCATCGCACGTTGACCCTGGACGAGTTGTCCAAGGGCGTCCAGTAAGGCCTGCGTCTGCTGATTCTGTAAGCGATAAAATTTGGACAGTACATCTGGAGATTGTGGCGAAGCCATTACACAAATAAATCAGGGCAATATCGATACAAACGCGGTTTTGCCTCGTTGCCAATGTTGTGGTTGGCAGGAGAGCCAACCATATGGTTAAAGGAGGCCGATATGCATGCGTTTTAGCTCATGCAGGCTGGCGTGAGGTCTGGAACATGACAAGGGAATTAGAAGTGAGAAAAACGGACGTAGCTGGTGGAATACTTAACTTTAATCCATTAATTACGAAAGTCGCTCTTTATGGTACATGATTCCCAATATCAATAGTACGGATACTGGCGCCTTGCTAGGTCATAGCAAATAACGTAGCTGAAGGCTATGCTAACTACCGTCTCGGCAAATGATAGCGTAGAAGTCAGTGAACCATCACTAGCAAAGTTGGCTGTACAACTGGGGCGAGTGCTAGGAAGCCTCTGTAGACCTGCCGTGTGGTGGCACTTGGTCTGCAATCACTGATAGTGGCGACATGCGGGTCCAACGTATACTAACGGACTGCGGCCGATTTAAAGGCTACCACCTAGCAAGTGTGGTGTCTGGCGGTGACACCACAGAGGCAATAGCGATTAGATGAAAATGAATTTCAACAAGAAGTTGAACGTACAAGACTGTTAGTGACAGGAAAGGTGGGAAATCAAACTATGAAGATTGCTCTAGATTCTGGTAGTTACATCAATGTGTTGAGCAAAGATTTTTTGAGCAAGTAAGAAAGAAAGAAAAATATCCTAAATTCTCTGTAATGGGGGTACATATTGTTGGTGTAGCTGGTTGTAGAGAAAAACCTGTAAAAGAGGTGGTTCTGATAGCATTTTCAATTGTCAATGTAATGTGTGACCACAGTTTCCTAATTATCCTTATTATAAATGTTTCTATACTCATGGGATTAGACTGGTTGGAAAAATATCAAGCTTTATTAGATTTTTCCCATAAAAGGTTAGTTCTGCCTTACCTAAATCCAGTAACTGAGATCCCCTTTATCAGTAATAGTCAAAGGAATGATAGCAAACCAGTTGATGATTTGCACCAATGTCAATAACATAGGATTTTCAGTTAATAAAAATATTGATGATGATAAAAAGGCAGAAAATAGGGACATCAAATATAAAATTTTGGAAAAAGTTTGAGCTAGTGAGTATTAAGTTGAACTAAGAAGGAAGAATTACTGAATATTCTGGTACATCACAAGAAGATATTATTGAATCAACTGGGAACTATACAAGCTTATGAATGTAAGACAAGAATTAAGAACCATAAACTTTCCTGCATTAAACCTTATTCTGTTATCTTTGCTTTAAAGGAGGCAGTCAGTCACGAGATTAGCAAAATGCTTCACCAAGGCATTACTGAGCAATCATGAGGTATATATAACAATCCTTTGCCTGTTGTAAAAACATCTTGTGGAGATATTAAGTCTAGTACCTGATGCCTGTATCCTTAACAAAAATTCTGATATGGAAAGAAATAGCACTGACATGGAGAACAGATGCCTTTTGTAGTCACTCCTCTGGAGTACAGATGCTATGTTCCTTTCTGACTTATCTGCCTACTGCACCATACCAGTGGCCTCCATCTCCACTGTTATTGCCATTTAGGGTTAACAAAAAGAAAATGATATAAGATCCATGAGGAGTTGGGACCATAAACATTCAGGAGTAACCTTATCTACCACAAGTAACAACATTTAAGTATCTTAGACCTGCAATCTTTAGTGATGGTCAACTTACAGATAAGGTCAACACAAGGACACAGGCAGCCTGGATGAAGTGGTAAATGACAACTGATTCTTCTGTGATTGGCGGATGATGGATCATCTGAAGTCAAAGACCTACCAGACTGCTATCTACCCCACTACTCTCTACAGCACAGAGTGTAGGCCAGCTACAAAAGAGGCAGAACAATGGAGATGAAGGTGTTTGTTTGGATTGACAAGTGGCATCACTCAACTTGAACTTGTTTCAATTGATACCCTCAAGAAACATTGTGTGGTCACATAGATGCAGAAGAAAATTTGAGAAAGCTTTCTGCAATAGTTTGGACACATGCTGCATGGAGAGGACAATTCTTTAGCAAAAGCCAACTACACACTGGAAGTCATGGGAAAGAGACTCAAAGGATAATCAATGATATGCTAATACTCTGCACAATGACCTGAAGGCTGTAAATCTTCATCCAGACATAGCCCACAACAGAACAAAATGGAGACAATGAATTCACTCAGTGGACCATGCTGTCAGGTGAGACATCTGACGAAGAAGAGGAAAGAAAGAAATATTCTTATTCCTATTGAAGAAATTCTGGTAAAACTAGAAGGTATCAAATATGTAAATTACACGGATCTCGCCTCTGGATATTGGCAGGTTCCTTTACATCCCAGTTCTACACTGATTAAGGCATTCTTATTTGAAAGCAGGTCTTACCAATTCACATTTCTACCATTTACAAAAACTTTTGGAGAAAAGAATCACTATAAAATTGTGATGCAATTTTCTTTCGGCAATCAAGAGGTTAATTATTTAGGGGGTTGGGTTGAGTTGTTTGGGGTAAGAGACCAAACAGCGAGGTCATCGGTCTCATCGTATTAGGGAAGGACAGAGAAGGAAGTTGGCTGATCCCTTTCAAAGGAACCATCCCAGCATTTGCCTGGAGCGATTTAGGGAAATCACGGAAAACCTAAATCAGGATGGCCGGACACGGGATTGAACCGTCGTCCTCCTGAATGCAAGTCCAGTGTGTTAACCACTGCGCCACCTCGCTCGGTCTAATTATTTAGGGCACACTGTAAATGTGGAAGGTATAAGATCTGACTCAAGTAAAATAGAGGCCAATGAATGAGAGAATGAAGAGAATCATTGAAGTATTATGTTTACCATCTGAGTTTTAGGGAAACACGAACTAAATTGTACTATCACTGAGAAGGAAGCTTTTGTCATAATTCGGGGATTCAAAAGATTCCAGTATCTATGGGCAGGACATAGAACTATAGTATACACAGACAACAAGGCCCTCTCATTTCTAATGAATAGCAAACAGCTGCATGGAACAACTGAAGAGATGGGTATTATTTCTTTAGGAATCGGAGTGTGAGATGCATTACATGGAGGGCAGTAGAAATGTCATATCAAATGCTCTATCAGGATTGCCCATACGATTAGAAGACCATTATGTGAGGGACATATGGGAGAATGAGTGCCACATTTATTTCCTGAAATCAAGAGTCAAGAATGTAAATGAAAAGACACTAGTATTAGGTATAATGAGCAACCAAGGCACAGATCCTTATCTACAAAAGGTCATATGGTCTTTCGAAAATAAGAGCTGACCCAAAGACTAAACAACAATTGGCTAATTTTTCAAGGTATATTTTACTGACGAAGTGATTTGGAAAGTGACAGCTGTAAGATTTATATACTGAAACCTGTGGTAGACCTGCTGATTTCATATATTCATCAAGATTATGGTCATTTTGGTATAAAAAAATTTAACCCACATAAATAAATTTTATTACTTGGTGCTTGAGGAGCTGTATAACATGCCAGTGGGCAAAAGATATATACACCAGATGTAAATTCCAATTGAATGTCAGTTTAATTGTGGTTCACTTCTATTGACTATGTCGAAGGGAAGACATAGTTTAAAGCATGTATTTATTATATTAAAGTGTTGGTCTAAGTTCATACGACCATATCCATTAAAATATAGTAAGGTGAATAGTGTCATTCATTGCTTAAGGAAAGATTATTTTATAAAGTATCAAATTCCAGAGTGATTAATATCTGATATTGGGAGTCAATTCATAGAGATAAGTTTAAATTGTTCTTAGAAGAACACCGAGTTGAGAATATAAAAATTTCTAAGTATCATCTCCAAGGAAACCCCTGCGGGTGATGAAAGAATTTGGACGATCATGTGGGACATATTGTACAAAGTGACATAGCAAATGAGTAGAAAATCTAACAGATTTTGAGACACAGCTAAATGAGTAGTTACACATAAGAGTACAGGTTTAGCGCCACTGAAAATTTTGGACAGAAAAATAATGGGAGAGTCATAGTTAGTTACTCTAAAATGCCCCCCCCCCCCCACGCTGCCCCCCCCCCCCCACACACACACACATCGACCCCCCCCCCCCCACGCCACCAATGTAAAAGAGATATACCAGTTTCATCACATATCACTGAATAAAAGCATAAATGGAATGCTCAGCAATGACTAAAAAAACATAATGCACTTGCCTATCTATCTACATTTTATGTAGGGGATTTGGTAATAGTAAAAGCCCATGAACATAGTTCCAAGTTAAACAAAAAGATGGAAAAATTTTGTTTCAGAAACCACAGACCAAGGGAAATTGTTGAGATAAAACACCCAAAAGCAGTAACACTGAAAGACTGTAATGCAGGAGAATATAAAGGCTTACATAATGTAGAAGAAACAAATAAGTGCTGAACTTTACAAATATTAGAAAGTGGAGTATCTGGGAGAGGTATGTTTCAACTCGTATTATTGTTGTTTAGGCTTAGGAGAATATTATGGAAATACTGTATCTTATGATGCTCAAAGATACAAATTACAGTTTAGGTATATGGACAGATATCATGATCTAACATACATAAAAGAAAAGGTGGGATGATTGTATGTGTTTCACATATGAAAAAAAGTAATGTGGTTTGATATGTTAGAAAAAGACTGCAACTGTCAACACATGCAGCAGAAACTACAGATGAACAATACCGATTATGAGTTTTGGGCAAATTTACCTTTACAGGAACATAACTGAATGAAGTACCCTATTAGATACAGACATAAGAACTGACCAAGCGATATGGCGCAGTGATTAGCACACTGGACTTGCATTTGGGAGGATGATGGTTTGAACCTGTGTCCAGCCATCCTGATTTAGGTTTTACATGATTTTCCTAAATCACATCAGGCAAATGCCAGGATGGTTCCTTTGATGTGCATGGCCAACTTCCTTCCCTATTTCCAATGGGACCCTAATCTAATGGGACCAATGACCTCACTGTTTAGTCCCCTCCCCCCACATAAGCAACCCATTAGTACTGAACTAATAAAGCCAAACAAATAGTAAGCGAGTGATGGTAAGAAGTTGGCAATGAAATGTTACACTCATTATGAATGGATGTAGCATCTTAGTTATTCTTACCAAAAAAATGATAACACATGTGGTAGTTGACTGCTAAGTATTAGTGACTGCATTGCTTACTAGTTAAAGTGATTAACTATTTAGTATTAAGTTACTAGTACTGGTGGATTCTGCAGCAGACCAGACATGGCAGGTAATGAGGACAGGCTGTAAAAAAAATAAAAAAAAATAAAAAAAAGTTGCAAATATTTTTAGAGGTGACAGACCCATCAAAATGAGGAAAAAAGTCCATGACACATGGGTCTGGAAATGCTTGCTTTCTGAGCTCTATACACTTGCTCATAGTGGCTAAAAAAAAAAGTGTCCAGTATTGTGAGTGGTGGTAATACACATCACAACATAAAAACAGACAGGTCCAGAAACACCTGTGACCTCCTCTAGCACTACTTTTCCTCAACAGAAGTAGTCAACACCAAGAATAATTACAAATTTTTAGACAGATTAATATTATCTCAACTGTGTTTTTAAAAGAACTGCCTATGATTTTGTATGTGATGTATTATATTTCAGGCTAACATATAGTAAAAGAAATTACTTTATTTCCATTGTTACAATCGATATGTACTAGCTCTGAATGGCACAGTTGAAATTATTTTCTTTTAGAAACATTTGAAATTATGAAATATTCAGTACACTTAAAATTTGTATTATTAATTATGCAATGTGACACTAAATATTAAATTTATTTCTGAATTCATTTATAAAATAATGGTATAGAAATTAATAGAAAGTCTTTTGTGTAGAAAATTTATAAACTCTTTGAAATATTGTTAGTATCGCAGAGCGGATTAGTAGCTGGCATACCTATGATGTGATTGGACATGTTTTTATTTTTGGCAATAACAATGTCATTTTCGGTTTTGTTGAAGTGGAAATTGTAAAGACAGTGATATACAGAAAAATTTGAGAGAACAAAATTAACATAAAACTGTAAATTGCTGCTCAGGCAATTCTTCATAAGTTATTACATTAACTGGGAAACCATGAGAACCTATAATGTCAAAAATTTCAGCTTAAGAATCAGCCCCTTGATGTGAAGAATGGGAGCCAACTATGAGAAAAGAAATTAAGTTAAAAGTTTATTGTTAATCTTACTCCTCTCAAAGCTTATTAAATGAGTTTACTCTGAAGACGGAGACAATCAACAAATGATGTGCATGAGGGGTAGATTACAACCTGCATACGTGTTCATAGCAGAGATGAAACCTAATGTCCATTCATAACATTATAGGAGGTACTCAACATGACTCCTGTCCATGGCAATACCTCCCTCGTCAGCATAAGGAATCATACACTCTTTGGAATACATGCACTGCTGGACACAACTGACTAGAGTGGCATGGACTAATGCCGTCAAGTGTCTTCATAGCCAAAAATCTGGGGGACTGAAGTCTGGGGAATACTGAATGCCAAGCTGTGGAGCCTCCTTGAACAATCCAGTAGACTTGAAATGTCGGCATCAAATGTTCACTCACATTGTGGAGGAAATGTGCTGATGTGTCATTATGTATAAACCACATTTCTAGGCTTTGCTGACACGATACATCCTGTGAGAATGTAGGCACAACATTAACAAGAAATTGATGATAATGAGCCCCATTTAATTTTGTGGTAGGATGTGTGACCCTAGTAATTTATAACCATCCATTGGTGGAGAAACAGTGTTGATGCTCTCTTTTTGCAACAGTATATACACTCCTGGAAATGGAAAAAAGAACACATTGACACCGGTGTGTCAGACCCACCATACTTGCTCCGGACACTGCGAGAGAGCTGTACAAGCAATGATCACACGCACGGCACAGCGGACACACCAGGAACCGCGGTGTTGGCCGTCGAATGGCGCTAGCTGCGCAGCATTTGTGCACTGCCGCCATCAGTGTCAGCCAGTTTGCCGTGGCATACAGAGCTCCATCGCAGTCTTTAACACTGGTAGCATGCCGCAACAGCGTGCACGTGAACCGTATGTGCAGTTGACAGACTTTGAGCGAGGGCGTATAGTGGGCATGCGGGAGGCCGGGTGGACGTACCGCCGAATTGCTCAACACGTGGGGCGTGAGGTCTCCACAGTACATCGATGTTGTCGCCAGTGGTCGGCGGAAGGTGCACGTGCCCGTCGACCTGGGACCGGACCACAGCGACGCACGGATGCACGCCAAGACCGTAGGATCCTACGCAGTGCCGTAGGGGACCGCACCGCCACTTCCCAGCAAATTAGGGACACTGTTGCTCCTGGGGTATCAGCGAGGACCATTCGCAACCGTCTCCATGAAGCTGGGCTACGGTCCCGCACACCGTTAGGCCGTCTTCCGCTCACACCCCAACATCGTGCAGCCCGCCTCCAGTGGTGTCGCGACAGGCGTGAATGGAGGGACAAATGGAGACGTGTCGTCTTCAGCAATGAGAGTCACTTCTGCCTTGGTGCCAATGATGGTCGTATGCGTGTTTGGCGCCGTACAGGTGAGCGCCACAATCAGGACTGCATACAACCGAGACACACAGGGCCAACACCCGGCATCATGGTGTGGGGAGCGATCTCCTACACTGGCTGTACACCTCTGGTGATCGTCGAGGGGACACTGAATAGTGCACAGTACATCCAAACCGTCATCGAACCCATCGTTCTACCATTCCTAGACCGGCAAGGGAACTTGCTGTTCCAACAGGACAATGCACATCCGCATGTATCCCGTGCCACCCAACGTGCTCTAGAAGGTGTAAGTCAACTACCTTGGCCAGCAAGATCTCCGGATCTGTCCCCCATTGAGCATGTTTGGGACTGGATGAAGCGTCGTCTCACGCGGTCTGCACGTCCAGCACGAATGCTGGTCCAACTGAGGCGCCAGGTGGAAATGGCATGGCAAGCCGTTCCACAGGACTACATCCAGCATCTCTACGATCGTCTCCATGGGAGAATAGCAGCCTGCATTGCTGGGAAAGGTGGATATACACTGTACTAGTGCCGACATTGTGCATTCTCTGTTGCCTGTGTCTATGTGCCTGTGGTTCTGTCAGTGTGATCATGTGATGTATCTGACCCCAGGAATGTGTCAATAAAGTTTCCCCTTCCTGGGACAATGAATTCACGGTGTTCTTATTTCAATTTCCAGGAGTGTAGATCTTCAACAGCCCAAATATACTAGCTATAAAGGCTCACAATGCCTATCTTGTGAACCCCACCTCTTTGGTAAATGAAATCTTTAATAAAAAACAGTCAAACTGCAGCATACTTCTGCAAGAGCCACTGACAGAACTGCAGTCTGCTACATTGGTCTTCTGGACTGCCTGAATGCACTGAAGATGGTATGCATACGTCAAATGTTCATTAATACCACCAAAATAAGATGAAGACTCACGTCTTCTGCTCCTGCGAACTTGCCACACACGGGTTCCAGGTTTGTTGTCCAATAAATGAAGCACATCTCCTCCATCTGAGGTGTGCAGACCAACTGAGGCTATACACTGTTCACCTTGTGGAATGTTAGAAAATCTGTGTGCCGAAGACAATGAAAAGCCAGCTGAACAACTTACCAGGTGGTATTCCATGACACAGATATTTTTATGTATAGAGGGCAAGGGCTTGCAGGCTACTTCCTTTTGCTAAGCAACAGCAGAAAATCTTATCTGCTATATTAATTGTGGAATAGTACACTTCTGTTGCTAACATGTTGAAGAGAAAATTTACTGAACCATTCATGTACAGGACAGTACAAACATCTGTCACAGATGTGTTTCTTACAAGAGCAAGACATCTCTTGGACGATTGGGTCTGTGAAGTAAACCAATGGTGGCCATCAAAAGATTAGTTCTTTATTCTTTTTTAAGTTCACGGTGGACTTGTAACATAAATAGACATATCCACACATGTATTCCGTTAATAAGAGAATGGCTGGAAATTAACTTAATCTCTGGGGTACTATTGATAGTTGCCAAAAATGGATCCATTAAATTGCATTTTTGGATCCATAAAAGTGTTTATAATCCACCTCTGAAACGGTTTTTCCAAATACATAACAGAAATTTTTGTTCTTCGCAGTTGAACAAAAAAATGCACCTGCCTGAAATCGGCCATTTTCATGCACCACTTTTTTACGGGAATTGCGCCTTCGTAGCCGGAAAAAATTATTCTATGTGCTTGCCCATGACAAAAACTGACTCAAACAATCACTAGATGGTGCTGAATGTCTACTTCATTTACTGGCTGTCAGTAAATATTGTGATATAGATTCCTATGTAAGATTCACTTCTTGGATCACTTTAGTCCGTGTTCCTGGCATGTAAACTTGTGACGAAAATACAGCAAAAACCCAGGAGAGAGCATCACTTGATTGAGAGTCCAAGGAAATTGAAAGGGAACCAGCACACAGCTGAGCACGAGCCAGCACACGGCTGAGCACGAGACTAAGTTCGCGAGCACATCAGTAAAAAAGCCGAAATTCACTGGCTATGATGAGATCGAGATTGATCCTGGATTTTCCTATGTGATGCTGGACTTTTTGGCAGTCTTCAATTTTTTATTGACAATGTTAAAAGTGCAAGACATGCAATGGTGATGTTAAATTCACCTGAACCAGTGAACGAGGCCTTGGTTTCAAGCTGACTTTGCAAGTGTCCTGTACGTCATGTCAAATCAACATTGATGGTGAACCAGTCGTATGAAATTAATCATCGCTTTACATTCGTTATGTGTCTGTTAGGACAAGGCATGAGTGGCGTGAACTTATTTTGTGGGCTCATGGGTGTGTGAGTTGGCTTCTCTACTTCTCTGTACTACAATTGCCTGTAAAATGTGTATGTTGCTGCGAAGACTGTATTTGAGGTCATTCAGATGAGAGCAGTATCTGAGGAAGTTGATCTAAATGGACAGAGGGGTCATAAACGAACACATTTGTCAGTCTCAGGTGATGGATCGTGGAAGAAGCGTGGCTTTTCCTCATTGTTCGGAATAACTTTGCTCATCGGCAAATATTCCAAGAAAGTATTAGATTGTCAAATAAAGTCATCATTCTGTCGGAGTTGTTGTGATATGAGAGCATCACTATATCCCGCAGAGTATGAAAAATGGAACAAGTCTCATGAAGAACAATGCAGTGTGATTCATTCCGGGAGTGCAGGCAAAATGGAGGTTGACACCGTGAATGAGATGTTTTGTCATTCGGAAGAGTTATTCAGCGTGAAGTACAAGTACTATATTGGGGACAGCGATACAAAAACTTTCAAAGGCTTCGTTGATTTGAGCCTGTACCCAGATGTGATCAGCGAGAAGAAAGAATGTGTAGGACATATAGAGAAAAGAATGGGCACGTGGCTAAGAAATGCAAAGAAACAAAACAAAGGCATTGGAGGAAAAGGACAAGTGAAGCTTACTGATAAAGTGATCAAGCTTACGACATACTATGGCTTGGCAATTCGACGTCATTCCGATTCAGTGGAACAGATGAAGAAGGCTATTTTAGCAATGTATTTCCACAAGTGTTCGACAGATGACCACCCACAACACCAAAATTGTCTGTCTGGGGAAACTAGTTGGTGCAAGTGGCGCATTACAGAGGCTACCGGACATCTGGACGAGTATCAACATGATCAGCCGCTCTCCAAAGACGTTCAGAAAGTGATTCATCCAATCTACAAGGCCCTTTCAGAGGATGAGTAATTGTACCGGTGCTTGGGAGGAAACACACAAAATACAAATGAAAGTTTGAATGCGTGTGTTTGGGAGTTAGCCCCCAAGCATTTGCATTCTGGTGCAAAGACTGTGGAGATTGCAGCTTTCCTGGCAGTGAGCAGCTTTAACAAAGGGTATTCAGCAATTCTGAAGGCCATGATAATGATGGATGTCACTCTGGAACTCCATTTGATGCAGTTCGCCAAGCATTCGGATGACCACCAGATTCATGCGGCCGAAAACTGCTTGTCACTGGCCGTACGAGCAGCGCAGGATGGCCCAGATCGAACAGAATGCCCTCTATGAGGAAGCGAAAGTACTAGTTTATGGACATGGAATAGCAGGTTGAAAGTAAGTTGCATAATATTGCATTTATATGTAGTTGAAACTTCAAATGTGTTTTTCTCAAAATGATTTTTTTTAATCACGCAGTATGGTAACTTCAAATCTGCTGAACCGATTGGCATGATTCTTTCTTTCTGATGAAGCTAACTAAATTGTCTAGGAGTTGTACCACTTTTATTCTGATCCATCAGGTATAAATATTTTTACTTGGCCGACAAAGTCGAAAAATCGATGACAAAAACACTATTTTTTTTTTTTTCAAATGGACGCCATTTTGTTTCCTATGGTCCAAATAACTTAAACAAGGTACAACCTCTAAAGAATCTTATATACTTCACTAACATCAACTCAATTTTGATTTCTGATGAGCCGGCTGACCTGTGACATACCGCATGTGGAGGTCTACATCGAAATTTTGTTTCCTTCCGATGGCACTTTCGCCTTTGCTCTTCTATATATCCGGTTGAAAAAATTCCAGTTTGTAAAGAAAGTATCTATATTTTGACCAAATATTGAATTGATATCTATAACACATCCTGACAACAAAAATTCTCAAAGAACATGCCGCAAGCTTTAGGGAACCAGTGGCTCATTCTTCTGGCAGAAGAGTTGAATGGGAAGGAAGAGGGGTGAAGGAAAAGGACTGGAGAGGTTTAGGAAAAGGGGTGTAGTTCAGAAAAGTTACCCAGATCTCTCGGTCATGGGAGACTTACCAGACAGGATTGTCTTTCCTTCTCATTGCATCCAGTAATTCTCCCTGTCCTGGGGATCTGGGTAACTTTTCCTTCGCCCCTCTACCTTCCCTTTCCACTCTTCCGCCAGAAGAAGGAGCCACTGGCTCCCAAAAGCTTGCGGTGTGTGTGACTTTTTTATCTATGCAATCACATTATAAGGCATTTATAGTCTAAGACAATACGTAATATCATTTCTTATCATTTATTTACTGATGTATTATAATCTTGAGAAAAAATTATTGTGAAATTTGGTGTTTCCTAATGTAAAGCAAAAATAATTTGCAATATAAAATAATTTCCTTAATGTTAACAGAATCTTCCGTCGGTTCTTGGTAGAACAACATTATAATAAATGAAAACCACCTGTAATATTGTAGAACAAAAGCAAACTGGTGCTTTTCATTTATTAATTTCCTTAATATTAATAATGGGTTTTAAGTTGATGGAACTATATATTGCGAGACTATATATTGAGAGACTTTGCTGTAATATTCTGTAGTTGTGCTGCCTCAATGATATATGGTGAGTCACTTTACCATTTTATCATAGTGTTGGTTAATGAACACATATTAATAGAAATTCAAATCGGAAAAAAGACCATGAAAAGGTTGCTCACGTTTGTTTCTTTTTTACAGGAGCAAACAGCAATGTGTAAGAACCAATGGCAGTTTTCATCTCTTGAGAGGGTATGGGATTTGCTGCTGTTTTATTGTTAAGGATTTCAAAAACGGAAACCATTTGATTAATAGGAAAATCCCATACTAGCTTGATATATAAGTGAAGAAGTGTACATAGTTGTGCCTTTTGGTAAAGTTGAGTAGAAAGGTCATTTTGAGGGTTAGAACAATCTTTATTATGTATGAAGATTTATTACAAACACATTGTATTGTGGTTGTTCTAATTATTTGCCTGGGGTATTCCTTATGGCCTTTGCCCTGTGACAAGAACTGTAGTGCTCCTTGAAGCAGCAGAACCAGGTAGAGCAGAGCAGAGTGCCAGCAGGTATAACAGAGCAGTGGAGGTTGGCAGTGGAGTTGCAGTTCACTGAATCATTACAAGATGGCACTAGCAGAGTAGCAGTAGCCGGTCGCAGCAGTTGTGGATAATGTGATGTGATGAAACATAACTCGTGACAAATCAGCCCAGTATGTGCAACAATATTTATTTTATTTTTTTATGAAGTGTTGCGATTTTGTAGTGAAACAGATGCTGGTACATGAGATATAGATTTCTCTAGTCAGTTATTATGATGCAACACATTTACTTACAGGGATCATGAAGTTAGGCAGATAAGTTATGAATTATGTTTGTACATTAGTAAATTTACCTTTTGTGGTTTAACACAGAAATATGTAGATTTCAGGCTACGAAAAGGACTTTTGCAGAGTGTGGTATGACCAATGAAGAATTCATGCAGACAATCTTAGGACAATTTACACATATGAATAACAGATTCACATAAACTGAAAATGGATTCTCAAAAATTGACAACAAATTAATGCAAATTGATAACAGGTTTACAAATTTAGAGATTAGAATCAGTGATATGGATGTTAAACTTAATGACCCCACTGCCCAGCTTAACAGATAAATGATTAGATTAGAAACACAATTGAACTTAGGATTTGTCACATTTCAGAAACAGATGAGCAATTAGAAATTATAGAGAATAAGGTTGATGGTAAACTTCAACATGTACATGATGTAAAGACAAAACTGACAAAGTGTCGCACAGCAATTGAAGCTTTAGAAAAAGAACTGTCAGACACTAGAGCACTATTACATAAATATACAAATAAGAATATTGATATTTTGTCTCCAATTATCAATGAATTAGAACTTTGATTGCAAAAGCTTGAACTAAAAGGACAGTCACAAAATAAAGAATTGTACACTAAGTCTAAATAATTTTTCAAAAATAGGTCCACATGTCCCGCAGCTGCACTTGTAGCAGAGGGAGCTTTAATAACAAACAGTTGTGGAAATTTTTCTATCCCTACAAAATAAGGATCCCACAGTAATACTTAAAGTATATTACATAATTATATTACATTACATTTATCATTTTCCATGGATTCCTTGGAGAGGAGTCTCTGGGATGTGGAAAGAGTCAAAGTTTTTTTTATTTTAATTAAGTTCAGAAGAAACAACAAAGGAATTAAGAAAGGAAGTAGAAGACCTGTTAACAAAAAGTAGAACATTAAGCAATAATTGTGACAATTTCACGCTGATACAAAGAAAAGATTGAATCAAAAATTTACACTTTCAGGAGACATGCATCCTGTACTGTTTCTAAAATCTTTTAAGCATATGTTACCAGAATCTTTTGACTGATTACAATATGATATGATTTGTAATAAGTCATATGACAGGCAACGCAGCCTAATAAGATATACTACAATTAGAATATTTTACAACTTATCATGATTTTGAAACAGTTTTCAAATCTAAATACTGTAGTAATGGTGCACAAAGGAAATTATGATTAGAACTTTCAGGCTCCAAACCTTACAACAGTAATGCACGGAGTGGCTATAGAGATTTTGTAGAATGGCACATTAACAAGGCAAAGTATTTAGGCAATCCAATAAGAGAAGAACGCTTACTGAAGGTAGTAATTAGCCAATTACCATGAAGAGTGAGAGACAAGCTAGTAGAAAAGAAGTGGACAAAAGTTAACAATTTATTAGAATACCTAGAACGTGCTGACACAGGGAAAGACAGTCAGGAAGATGGCAAATAGGTAACATTATCAGTATAACAGTAACAATATAGAATCCTGTTTACCTACGGAAGACACTAAAAATGTAGCAAACAGAGGACACAACAGTAAGGGTCATATTCAGTATGGAAATAGATACAAAAATGGAAATAACAACAAAAATTATCAAATTAGTACAATCAATAATAGCATGAACACAAAGAGGAAAAACAAATATACTTCCAGAAAGAGGCTTTGTCCTCTGATGCAATGCAAAATGAGCCACAAGAAATTGCTTCAGGTTTGATAAGGCATGATCATGACAATACATTAACAGAAGAATTACTGAAAGAGAATATACAACCAGTTCATACTGTTATCATCATTTATAGGCTTAAACTTAATTGAGCTCTTTTAAAATTTTGGATAACTGTAGGCCTGTCCTCATTCAAAACAATCATTCCCTAATTTAATTGCACAATTACATGAGAAATGGCTTATTCTTGAAAATTCTTAGACGTTTACAAAACTATATTTTCATAAGTTACTGGTACGAGTGTTTTGGACAAAATTTATTTCATAGTGATCAACATTTGTTGTTCACTGCTCTGTCAAGAATATGTTACCCCTGAATTTCATTGTAAATTAACAGAAATAAAAGTGTGTTTTTGAGAATTTTTGGAAGGTACCATTGTCCTTCGCATAACTATGAGCAATTTGTAGTAAATCAGCGTTTGTGATGTAGTTACTGTAGCAGATATTCTAACTAACTTACTTTCTTACATGTAGTATTTCCTTAAAGAGGAGTAGCGCTGTATATTATCTGCATCTGTCTTAAATAATATTTGAGTTAACAAACAGCCATAATTTACTTCAAAATGTTTTAAGAAACTGGTAATTTTTACCACAGGTTTTTGTATTGGTTTAGTAGAAATCTTGTTTTGTATATTTGTTTCAATCTTTAAAGAGAAAATTAGCAACTTTTTAGCTCAACAGATTAAAAGATAATCAGTAGGTTTAAATTAAAGTTATTGTTTCATTGCCTTGTGCTACATTGCACCAGCCAATGCTGTTCTCAAACACAGGATGAGTTGGTTGAAATTCATAAGCAGCTGGAAATCACCCTGACTACTGTCAAATGACTGGCAGCTGCTACAAATCAGTGTGTTGGAAGAGCTCCTGAGAGTTATGTACTTGTGATACTGGTACGAGAGGTACCTCACATACTATCATCTCCTGTGGATCCTGTCTCCTCTGCAGAAAGTACAAGATCTGTCATTACTTGTCCATTAAATGGTGAGTGGCTTGTCAATGGTATCATGTGCGGGATGGAAAGAGAGCAGGGAGGACTCAGAGTGTTGTACCGATCCCCCAACCAACAACTTTCAGGTGCTAACTTTCACTGAAACTGAGCCAGTGGGACTCGCTTTGCCTGTTTTCGGGAGACCTATTTTGTCTAGTGTCAGGAGAAGGTAAACGCAAAAGGCTAGGGGTCTATTAATCGTTGGCAGTTCAAATGTATGGTGAATGATGCCACCCCTGAGGGAAATGGCAACAAAGGACAGGAAAGGACACCAGGTGCACTCAATGTGTATGCCTGTGGGCCTCATTCAACATGATGAAGAACATATTCCAGCATCCATTGAGGGAACAGGGTGCAACCAACTGCATATTGTGGCATGCATTGGAATAAATGATGCCTGTCATCTGGCATCTGAGGTCATATTTAGGTCATTCCAGTGACTGGCAGAGAAGGTTGAGAAGACCAACCTTGCACATGGGGTCTCAACAAAGCTATCAGTTTCCAGCATTTTCCTCAGAAATGATCATGGCCCTTTGGTCCTGAGTCAAGTGGAAGGACTGAGCTAGAGACTTCTAAGGTTCTGTGACATGCTAGGCTGTGACTTCCTGGACATGGACCACAGGGTTGAGAGCTGTAGGATCTCCCTAAATAGGTCTGGTATGTACAAAACATCAAAGGCTGCTATTGAGGTAGCTACTGTGTGTGGGATGCGCACAAGTGTTTTTTTTAGATTAGGTGACTCTCCAGCCAACCCAGATACAAAAGCTGTAGGAAATGCAAAAGTATCAATGTAAGATCGAAAGAAATGCTTCTCACAGGTGAGCGTATTAAAATCTTAAGGTAAACTGCTGAAACATTTGTAACAAAGTGCCAAAGTTTGAATTGTTCATGAAAAGCAGTTAAGCTCACTTAATACTAGGTACAGAAAGCTGGTTGATGCCTGAAATCAATAGCAACGAGATTTTTGCAGAAAATGTTAAATGTATATCAAAAGGATAGGCAAACAGGAAATGGAGGTGGTGCATTTCACACAGGAGACAAGAAACTCAAACCCACCAAGATTGAAATCAAAGCTGCATGTGAGATTGTTTGGGCAAGACTCAGTAACAGGTGTGGGCTTAAAATGATAATTGGATCCTTCTACTGCCCACCAGACTCATCTCCTGATGTAACCAAAAACTTTAGACAAAACCTCAGTTCACTTGCATGCACTTGTATGTAAGTTCACCAATCACACTGAAATCATTGGTGGTGACTTTAATCATCCAACATTTAATTGGGAGAGGTACACTTTTGTTAATGGTTGGTGTGAAAAGACATCCTGTGAAACAGTACCAAATGCCTTCTATGAAAACTACCTAGAAAAGATAGTTAGGAACTCCAGTCATGAAGGAAACATATTGGATCCAATGGCAACAAAGAGACCTGACCTCTTTGAGGATATTCACACTGAAACTGTTGTCAGTGACCATGATGTGGTTGTGGCAACAGTGATTACCAAAATACAAAGGACAACTAAACCAAGCAGAAAGATATATGTGTTCAGTATACTATATAAAGAAATCAGTACTCTTGTATCTCATTGAGAGACTTGAAACTTTCAGCACCGGACAAGAGCATGTAGAGGAACTATGGCTTAAGTCTAAAAGAATAGTTGGCCATGCACTGGATATATATGAACTGAGTAAAACAGTTCATAACAGGAGGGAACCTCCATGGTACACAGTCACTGTAAAGAAACTTGTACAGAAACAAAGATTACTCCATAATAGGTGTAAAATAAAGCACAGGGCTATAGATATGCTGAATGGACATATTTGGCTGTCAAGGGAGCAATGTGTGATGCCTTCAAGGACTACCATAGCAGAATACTGTCAAGTGATCTTTCACAGAACCCAAAGAAATTCTGGTCATATGTAAAGGCTGTTAGTGGCACTAAAGTTAGTGTCCAGTCGCTAGTGAATGAGACAGGAACTGAAACTGAAGTTAGCAAAGCAAAAGGTGAAACATTTAACTCCATTTTCAAATGTTCCTTCACAAAGGAAAACACAGGAGAATTGTCCCAATTTAACCCTTGTACCACTGAAAACATGAATGAAGTAAGTATTAGAATCGGTGGTGTTGAGAAACAGCTGAAATAGTTAAAATTTAAGAGAGCTCCAGGTTCAGTGGAATACCTGTAGTTTCTATATTGAATCTGCAGCTGAGTTAGCCCCTCTTCTAGCTACAATCTATCATCGAACACTCGAATGAAAGACCATTCCAAGTTCTTGGAAAAAGGCACAAGTAACACCTGTCTACAAGAAAGGTATTAGAAGTGATCCACCAAACTACCATCCAATACCTTTGGCATCTATTTGTTAATCTTAGAATGTATTCTGAGCTCAAACACAGTGAGTTATCTTGAACAGAATGACCTCCTCAATGCCATCCAGCATGGGTTTTGCAAACATCGATCACGTGAAAACCGACACGCAATTTTCTCACATGACATATTGAAAGCTTTGGGTCAAGGCAATCAGGTAGATGCTGTATTTACAAAAAGCATTTGACTCAGTACCACACCTACACTAATTGTCAAAAATATGATCATAAGGGTATCAAGTTAAATTTGAGACTGGACTGAAAACTTTTTGGTAGAGAGGATGCAGTATGTGATCTTGGATGCTGACTTGAAGAAACTGAGCTTGTAGTGACCCATGCCACACATGGAAGGGCATGTACAATGTACGGTAAATATAGAGCTTAGACTAAAGATGTGCGTGATCCCAATTAGTTTGCAAACATCAACCCACATACTGTGGGAGAGTATTACTCAACAGGTATGCAGTTTACTGCTGTAGCGCATTTGTAATCTCCATGGAGTGAGGAGGAATGAAGCAGCTTCGGTACCATGGAATATTTCTGGCACCGAGGAAGATGATGATATTTGTATAAGCAACTGTTGTTATATACTATTCACAGGATGTTAACGAGAGGTCTTTGAGACAGTTGTATAAGTTGGTTCCCATGTAACATTTTGTGAAAGATTGTGACAATATGGAGAGTTAACTGGAACCAATCTACACTTTATTCAAGTAGAGAAGCACTGTTTTGCTTTATAGCTTCTTCACACATAGGAATCTGCATGGAACAAAGAACTTTGAGGAAGAACAGGGCACAGCATAGCTGGATCCTGAGGTAAATCACAAGAGTTACAAGGTTAAATATCTACACCAGTCTAATAAGGGAGTGTTAAGGTAGCAGTGTTAGGTGTAGATGGATGGAGTGGTAGTTCTAGAACAGGCATTGCTCAACCAGTCAAAACGTCAGCACACTAGCTAAATACAGCAGTCATCAGCTACTAATAAATGCTACATGTGGTGATCATAAGGTTACAAATGGAATGTGTCAGATAGAAAACAGATTGAAAGGAAGAAATTCTGTAATAAATCAGCAAAGAGAGGACGTGTTTTCGGGTGCAACAGGGAGCATAAATAACAACTTCAATGCACCTGGGCGCATCTGTCTAAACCGACAAAACATGCAGCCCTAGATCACCTGCCACACGCGAGCACATAGCCAGTGATGTCCAGCCAGCATGAAGCCTTTGATGACTGATCCATTAACAGAGCGCAGTCTACACATCGTGACACCGGCACACAGCCCATGCCATTGCAATGCCAACATGCAGTCTACACCACCGCAGTGTCAGTATAGAGGCTAAGCCACTGGATCATCATCATGCACTCTTCGACAACCACACCACTGCCAGCATGCAGTAAAACTACGGTGAACTATACCTAAGTTTCACTTCAAAATTGTTTTTATGGGTGTAGTATGGTGATTCAGCAATATTTGTGAGTTTGTTTATGCTGGTGATAACAAGGAAAATGTCAATAGCGGTTAATAGTGAAATGTTGTTATAAAAACTGAAAACACACAGAACACTTAGGAAATCAGATGAAAGACACTCATAAGCACATAGTGAAAAACCAAAACAGACTGTGACCATAATCAGAAACTCAGATTAAAGAACTTATGAAGTGTTAGGGATGCATTTATGACATAAGCTAGACCAAAGACTCATTGTGTTTACAGAAGAAATACACACCAAAGTCTTGAAACAATGTGACTTAGTTTGGGAAGAGATTCATGAACATATTAAAGATTTGCTTACAGGCTTAGATAGTTCATGTAACTTCACAGAAACAGAATGTGACTTGGTATAAGATCAGATGTCAGATACACAAATGTGCATAGAAATGTTAGATCAGAGAATTGACAATGCAGACTCCATATATTCGCACGACATACATTCAGGTTTGGAGGAAAAAATACAAGCATTGTTAGATCAAAAATTTCTGGAAACTCCATGCACTTTAGGAAGTGGGCCACTTTCTGTGGAGGAAGTCACTAACACCAAAGAGTTTAAAAGATCATGGGACGGACGGGCAAAAACTGAAAGGGAATTAACATAAAATCAAATTTTTCCATGCAACAGCACTATTACAGGAATTACAGCTGGGAAGTGGAATGAATTTTATAAGCATTTTCCAAAGTTTAAGCCAGATGGGGAAGTACATCCAACGTACTTACTGCAAGTGTTTCCCAGGTCATTACGACAAAAGTGGGAAGACTCTACAAAGATAGATTTGTTTTGGAGAGTAAAGAAAATTAGTCTCAATTGGAGATACTATACACTGAAATCTGTAGAAGCCGATTTAATTACTTTTATTCATCAAGGGTATGGACACTTTGGGGTAAGAAATTGTGTTCAACTTAGTGTAAAATTTAACTGCTTAAAGAACTTAGGTAAAAAAAGTACTGTCTCTACTACATGCATGTCAAACATGCCAAAATACAATAATCAATTGGTATTATTTAAGTTAGACTTGATAATAGCTAAAGGCTTATATGACCTCACGGTTGCTAATTTCTTTGGCCAGTTAGCACCATTATTGTTTACAATATATATAAATGATCTAGTAGAAATAGTCAGATGTTCTTTAAGGCTGCTTACAGATGATGCAGTTGCCTAAACAAAGTACCAATGACAGAAGATTTTAACGATTTACAGAATGACCTCCAGAGAACTGATGAATGGTGCAGGCTCTGGAAATTGACCCTGAACATGAATGAATGTAACATATTGCACACACATAGGAAAAGAAATCCACTACTGTATAGCTACACTATTGATGAGAAACCCCTGGAAACAGTATCTGCCACAAAATATCTAGGGGTAACTATCCAGAGCAACCTTAAGTGGGATGACCATATAAAACAGCTAGTGGGAAAAGCAGATGCCAGACTCGGTTTCATAGGAAGAATCTTATGGAAACGTAACTCATCCATGAAGGACGTGGCTTATAAGGTACTTCGAGAGAGAGAGAGAGAGAGAGAGAGAGAGAGAGAGAGAGAGAGAGAGAGAGAGAGAGAAGAACCAATGAAGAGCGGCACATTTAGTCAAGGGATTGTTTAGTCGGCATGAGAGCATTACAGAGAAGACATTACAACAGAGGGATTGTGCATCACGGAGAGATTTACTACTGAAATTTTGAGGCAGCACTTTCAGGGAAGAGTCAGACAACATATTACTTCCGCCTATATATGTCTCACATAATTACCCTAAAGAGAAAATTAGAGCCAATACAGGGGCTTACCAACAATCTTTCTTTCCATGCACTGTTATGAGTGGAGCAGGGTTGGAGGAATACGTAGTGACTCATGCAATTCATCAAAGGGCATATACCACATATGTCAAATATAAAACACAGAGTAAAGATGTGCATGAGCCCAATTAGTTTGCAGCTTTGGGCCACATACTGTGGGAAAGTATTACTCAACAGGTATGGAGTTCACGTGCTGAAGAGCATTTGTAATCTCCGTGAAGAGAGGAGGAATGACGGAGCCTTGGTACCATGGAAGATTTCTGGCACCGAGTAAGATGAATATTGTGAATATAAGCAATTGTTGTTATATGTTGTTATATACTATTCACAGAATGTTAATGAGAGGTCTTTCAGGCAGTTGCATTTGTTGGTTCCCAAGTAACATGTAACCTTTTGTGAAAGAATGTGACAATGTACAGGGTTAATTGGAACCAACCTACACTTTATTTAACCTTCGATCGGGTGCGCCGTTTTTCATAACATGAGCAGGTGCATGGCGCACTTTGTACACATGTATAGAATAGCTTTCCTTATGTTACCAAGGTAAGTCAGGTATGATCAAAATCATAGTTTAATCTTAGTTTATTTCAACAAGGAGTAAATAAACTTACATAATATGAGCTAAACTACTGTTTTATTAAACAATAATGAAATAAATTTTCACTATAACTCTCTGTGGCCAAGGACAGGTGTTAAAGAGTCAGTAATGACTCATTCAAAGCATTAAGCAATGCATTTGCATCAGATCTTGGTCAGCTGCTTATTTCATCACTAATTATTTCATAGACAGCTGCCTCAATGTGGGATTATGTTGCTAATTTGTAACTGGGATCATTTTTTTGAACTGATTGTAAATTTTTTCTCGCCTAGCTTGCTTTGTATTTTATATTACTGCTGTTCACTTGGACATATGGCAACACAATTTATCGCTGTGTTACCTGAAGCAATACTGAAGGAATAGGTATAGGTTTGCAGTTGAGGGTTAAGTAGAGAAGCACTGTTTTGTTTTATAGCCACTTCATTTATAGAAATCTGCACAGAAGAAAAAAATCTGATGCCAAGGAAGAACAGGACACAGCATAGTTGAACCCTGAGGTAAATCACAAGAGTTGCAAGGTTGAATATCTACACCAGTTTCATAAGGCAGTGTTAAGGTAGCAATGTTAGGTGTAGATGGCTGGAGTAATAGGCCTAGAACAGACATTGCTCAACCAGTCAAAACATTTGCTACACTGGCTAAATCGGCAATCATCAGGTTGCCAGTAAACACTCCAAGGTGACCACATCAAGGGTGTCCAACCTGTCTAGTTCCATCTTCACCATGGCCTGGAGGACATGAGGAATTGGACATGTCTGCACGAAGCACGAGGCTGAACCTGGCATCAAATGAAGGTGTACCTTGACAGATGCCAACTGATCCAGACCTGGACTGAACAAATCTGGAAAGGATGTCATCAGATCTTCAATGCATTGAAAATCAGTATCCAGGGATACTAAATGTTCTCAGAAATGAAAAACTCAAACTGCTTGAAGCCATCTAACCCACTGTTCCCGAAGACACCACCAAAAATGAAAGCATGTGGGACACATTTTTATATGAGATCTCTGTCAAAAACACACCCTACACTAGAATTTCACCACTTCTTCTGAAATGGGGACAGCACCACAGGCAAAACAGATAGCTGACCACTGCAGACAGCACAAGTGTGAATGCTAAGGGAAACACTGAGGACATGAGGGCACACCACATTACCCCATGTGATTGCCAGATAGGGAAGGAGACACAACCTCCAAAATGGAACTATGACTGGGAACACTCAATGTATTGCTGTCCAACTCAGAATGACTGCAGGGAACAAGTAGTTTACTTGGAATGCTAGGATGCACCCTGGTTTTCCTAGTGCATGCTTATGGTATGGGTGCTACCAAGCTAGCTCTCATGGCTGAGACTCTCCTCTACAGCCTCTCCAGTCCAAGTCCTATTTGAGTTCAAAAGCCACAGCAACTTTATGAATTTCGTCTCAGGAAGAATCTACATGGTACATAGCTTGTGTGCACACTTCACTATCTGATGCAAATTGAAGAAGAAAATCCCTGAAGCTCTGTGACCCTATCCTTATATGATTCTGGCAGCAACTTCCACCACAGATAGAATTCCAACCTAGCACATGCCACCTTAAACTGCCATTTCACAGCACTCTGACAACAAAATGCAAATAACAGGAATTGACAAAATATCAGGATTTGCCATAGAAGACAACCTGTGGAGGCAAAGCTAACACATCTTGAGAGGACCTTGGCAGAAGAAAGGATCACTTCCAATTGGTTTTAATTAGCTGGTACACTTCAAAATGATTGCTGAGGCGCTGTAAATGCCTGTCCCACTGTCAAGCTATCCACGAAGGAAGGAAATGAAGGAACAGCCAGGGGCAAGTCACCCCTCGCAGTTAACATCAACAACTGTTATTGCAGTAGGCCCAAATGCTGATGCTAATGCTGTTGCTCCATTAACTGCCCATATAACACAGGTTGGTCCTGTTGTTGTGCCTGATACTGCTGCAACAATTCTCGGTCCATAATGTCAGAGTAATCAAAGCACTGCAAGTCCGTAAAGACTCGTCACCACTGTTGAGGTTAACACTTACTAACACTCATTATTCCTTGTTCACTGGATAGACTAATAGTGAACAAGAAGTACAGAATCACACAGTCAAAGAACAATCTGGGTTCTAAGTGGTAGTTGTCATCACAAGGTGGCTGGCTCAATATGTGAGTCATATGTAACAGCAATGGGAAGTGAAGTACCCACTTAAATGAGGCAGGTTGGCTACCAGATCCCACCAGGTGACATGGCAATCACCTCGTGGGCATGGCTTCCTTCCAGCATTTGTCTTGTAGTGGCGAATCACAGCTCACAGCAGCATCAGTAGTGTGGGCAGCACGTATAGACTGATTTTGGACAGTTGTGATATCTCCATTTCACATTGGAGTTGGTTGTATCAGAAGACAGACCTGAAAGACTGATACCCATCTCACCCCCTACCCCAGTCCTCGACAGGTTCTTCACCAAAGAATTGGCGAATGAAGTTGTTTGGCATACCCTGCAGAATGGACTTCGCCAGCTACAACCATACAGGACCTGAAAACTGGTTAAAAAAAAAAAAAAAACACACACACACACACACACACACACACACACACACACACACACACTTGAGAGTGTGGTTGCATTTGCATGAGAGTGTGGTTGAGTGTGGTTGAGAGTGTGTGTGTGTGTGTGTGTGTGTGTGTGTGTGTGTGTGTGTGTGTGTGTGTGTGTGTGTGTGTGTTTCCTCTACTGTTGATGAAGGCTTTACTGGCCAAAGGCTTTATCTGTGACAGTCTTTTTGTTGTGTCTACCTGCAACTCAGCATCTCCACTACAAGGCGAGTAGCAACTTTCCTTGTCAAAATACTGCTACATACCATCCTGGATTTTCCATTGTTTGAAAAAGAATATAGAAATAGAGATTCTTCTGAAAGTAGTATATGAAACTCTACAAAAATCACAGAGCTTTACTGGGATGTGGCCTAGTGTAGTTGTTACAGGGAACATTACATTGACTGTTATAAGGCCAGTTTCCTCATCAAACACCTCCAGCACTTTTAAACTGCCACTGAAGCAGAGGTTACATGTTCTGAACAGTTAACAAATATTTGTCAGGCTCTTGTCTCATTATCACGGCATCTTTAAATTAGCAAGTCGTAAGGGAACAGTTCAATCCAACACATCAAAACCTACCATGAAAACTTTCACGTATATCAAAAGAAATGCACTGTCCAAATTTTAGCTGCTAAGACACACTGCAAGTATTTTTTTTTTTTTAATGATGAAAATTCCCAAATTTATAGCTTGCCAGGCAGCTGTAGAAACATATACCCCTACTACAGCTGTAACAGAAAGCCCATGCATAACATGACATGCACATATTCTTGACTAACAGCACATCAGTAAATAGGTAATACAATGCAATCATAATTTGTAATGTGAATTTGTTCACAGCTACTATTCACTCATATCTGTAAGTCATTTACTATCGATAGCAATTAGCAGGTGTCTTTGTGGTACCAGTAAGTGTTGAGAATGGAGGTAAAACTGAATTAATTTTCCTTGTATTTTCCTTTTATATGCTTGCTAACAGCATTTGTCCTTGTGCAGGTTCCAGAGTTTCACAATAAAGTGGTATCCAATCAATGTTTTCAACCTCACAAAGGCAAAATAAAAAAGTGGTACGCATTTGAAATCACCTATCTCTCCTGAAGACCATCATATTGTTATATATTAGTTAATTTCTTGAGCATTCATTCGAATGATGTTGACATTTCATTTGGATTGTGGAAACAGAGATGTCATTAATAGCTACTAGTACAAATTTGTAGCTTCTTGTTATCACCTATAGTGATGTGTATAAAGCCAAAACCAATGAGTCATGTTTTATGCATGAAGTGTGCAAACTGCACTTTATCATATCGAGAAAAAAACAAAGAAATAAAAAATATGCAACAATGCCAGTGGTATCAGTGGATTACTGTTTCTGCACCTTTCTTATTTGTCTTAAGGGTCCTCAAGGGAAATTAGGGCCAAAAATAAAAAAAATAAGCCTGCTTATATGCAAAAATCCTGTAACATAGAAAAATTGGAGAGAACAATTTTCAATACTACATCCAAAATATTTTCTTACAAGTTAGACTCGTGGCCTGGACATAACAACACCTCTGTCTTGAAGAGGATGGAAAGGCTGTTAATATAATTTGGATTCCACCTGGAACCAATAATGTGATTCAGCCCTTTAATAACGAAATTTTTCAACAATGTAAAGCATGTTTCAGAAGACTGTTGGACAATATAATTTCCAATAGTTCTTTGTCACTTCAGCTTTATCAGTGTAACATTATTGTTAAACTACAATCATTTGTGCATTATCTGTTTGCAGCATTGCATTTCAAGTATGTCTGGCATGCAGCACAAAATGTGTGTTCTGTCTAAATAAAACTAGTAATTACTGTGAAGTGCCTGAATGGATTAATTTTTCTTTTATCAGGTATGCCTTGTATAAGGAAATTGTTTTCATCATCCAATATCCATTTTGGTGTTAACTGCTGAGAATTAATAAGGAATGTATAACTGTTAATAAAATATACATTATTCAAAAATTATCATAAAAACTGTGCTATGGCAACTTTTACAAAATATTTGTCAGCAAATTAAAGTCTTGCCTGACAGATGTTGTCTGTAATGTAACAAATGTAACACACTGCCCTGGTAGAATCATATGCTATTTTTAAAATCATCAGATGTACAGACTCTTGGTCTCAGCCTGATTGCTTTAATTTTTAAAATAGTTTTAAGATTAAAGATTCGTCGGGGCATGATCCATTAGGTCAAAAGTCTGTTTGGTAATCTGAAATTGTACATTTTAGTTGTTCTTGTGCCCTCTTTACGTGACACAAAGCTTCTTGGATGATTTGAGTGAGTTCTTTTAAGGAATTTGGGCCAAGGTTCTTCAATAGCTCAGCTACATTTCCATCTTCTCCCAATGACACTACTTTTGAGCTTTTTAATGTGACTATAAATTTCTTCTTGAGTTGGTGGTACTGAAGTTTCATTCGCGTGTTCTGATTGTAATCTGAAGAATCTCGTACTTGGTTGTCAGCAATTTAGAAGCTGTGAGAAATATTTGGCTAATTCTTGACAATTTTCTTTGTTGGTTAGTGTTGATTTTCCATGTTGTTCCTGAAACAGAGGTTGCATGGAACGTGTCCTTGGATTTGATGTGTGAACATTTTAAAAGTCATGTGTTTCGTGGCTCCTAAAGTCTTTTTCAGTAGAGTTCAGCTGTCCATTAAGATATTTTCTTTTAGTCTGTTTAAGTATTTTAGCTGTTTGTTTTCTGACTTCAAAAAATTTCTGTTGTGTGGTTTCTTATTTGTCAAAATTGTAGTTTAAGAAGGTTTGTTGCCCCTCTTCTATTGGATTATCACGATTTGTATTCTACCATGGGTGTTGAAGTTTTCTTTAATGGGATCATATCTTTTGCTTTCCATATAATCTCTCCAGTTATTTGTAAGATGTTTTTCCCACACTTCTGTAATTTTTGGTTCCTGGGTTTTTTCAAATCAAATTTGGGAATTAGTGGTGTTTTTCTTACGTTAATTTAATTTTGACTCTGATGAGACTGTGGTCAGAATCTATAATTGCCCCTCTGCGGAGTTGAATGTTGCCTATTTCAATGTGGTCTATTTGAAATTCACCTAGCTAAAGGATTGGAACCTTTTTTTTGTTTCTTAGGCTTCTTTCAAAGTCATGTGGACATGATTTTTAGATTAAACTTGATGCCATTCTTGTTCATGAATTTGTGTGCAGGGTAACTGCTGACTGGCTTTTTATATTTTCTCTCATTACCATTTGTGCATTGAAATCACAGAGAACTTTTACACCCTCTTTTGGAATTTTGAGCATTTCAATTTGAAATTTTTCCCAAAATTTTTCAGTCTTCTCAAGTAATTTTTTGTTGTCAATGTTACTAGGTGCATGAAAATTAATAATTGTTTATGTTTTGTTGCTGTGCGTATACACATGGTCATTAGGCTGTTGCTGATTTGATTTACATCTATAACAGAGTCAATGATGTCCTCATTCACAATGCAGGCCATACCAAATAATGCAGTTCCTTTTGCATATTTTCTTGTTTGCTTTGCTTTTAAGGATACAGTAGTAGTTGTAGTCTGCTGTTTCATTGGTGAATCTCATCTCTTGAAGTGCACGGACCTGAATTTTCTGTCTGTTGAGTTCTGTAATAAGATTCTGTAATTTTCCAGTTTGAATAAGTGTTTGGATGTTCATAGTGCCAATATACTACATGTACGAGATTTTCATGGAAATTTACCAGAGAAGTTCGACTTTCTGTGCAATACGAGCCCAAGCTCATCAGAATCAAGTAGCCTAGTTGTCGCCACAAGGGAGAGTGGATTGACCACCTGGGATAATTTTAACATTACTTGTACAACTCATTCTGCTTGTAATTAGGTTCCTTCTAATGTTGGTTGGGTAGAACTAGGGATTGTTAGTTTCTGGAGCCTAGTGTTCAGATGTCAGGTCACATGATGACTAGACACTGACCAGGGTACCGGTGGTTACCACACAGACATGTCTGAACTTTTAAATATTTTATCTTCTTTATAAAACTTGCCTCTTCCACCAGTTCAACTGTTCCAATGATCTGCATCTCTACTTTCACTGCCACTGAGATCTTTGCTGTTATCCTGGCAAAGAGAGCTTACAAGGTACTATCACCCGGGTCAGGTTAACTAAGATTTGTTTAACAATGTCTTAGTCCTTTTCCAACCGGGACCACTTTAGGTGGAATTAGTTTGTTTCTATTTACTAATGTAAAACTTTGTTAATTGTAAAGTGATGTTTCTTATGACACATATATTTTGTACATAAGTATATTATAGAGAGCTTTTCTTTTTGACTCTTAAGTGTCTGCTAAGAAAGCAGCTTTTGGATGTGGAATCCCTATAATTTTGTATCGATTTTCATAATGACGGAAAAGCTTGCTCATTTCTTTCTTTGGTTCTGAATTGTTATGACAGACCTTCACTAGCATCACGTCGTGTAATCATCCAGTTCACCATTAAAACCATGCACAATAGACTTGATCAAGTGGACCATTGATTGGTTGAGCCCACATTTGCACTGAGGGTCTTTTGCGAGGCCCCATGTTGTCATCATCTCCCTGCATTTTCCGACACCCCGTCCTCACAGGGTTCAGCGTAGTCCACACTCTTCTGGAAAGCTTAAAGCCCTCTATTGGTATGCTTGGGTCAGTAAACAGTTTTCTGTTCTTTACTATGCTTCTACTCCATAAACTTTTCCATTAATTTTCTGGGTCGAAGGGAAACAACTCTTCACCTGTTTGCCATATGCTCCACTGGTTCTTTACTGTCCATAATATTGGATGGCAAAGTAAAGTCTGATTGGGAGCTAAGACTTCCTGTTATTCAATCTGGTTCATCTTTTTCAGCACACTACTTCTGATCGGACTTATTTTCTCAAAGTGCTGCAATTACTGCTGGAAGCTAAGACTACATTCAATTCTCAAAATAAATACGACTCCTCTGATGAATGACAGTCATACATTGTACTCTTTTTTACAGTGTTTATGCAATACAAAAGTACTTTACCACGTGGAACATAAAATATATTTATATGGACTACCAGTCCAAAAATGTCTGTCTTATGTAACAGATTTCAATTGAGTCCCTGTATAACAAGTTTCTCTCGTTTCCACAATGTCATACGCATCCTCGATGGTGTGCACCGTACCTCCAAGGCAGGAGCCGATAACACAGAATAAACCATCCAACCAGCAGGTATCGTGAACATGATCCACTGTTTATCATTGTTTTATTTCCAAATAGTAGATTATCGAATATATAATCAAAATAAACTTTTTATAGCGGTGACCATCATCCGTCAGTACGAAAAGTGCTTATACAACACATCATGTGTTACACTACAAATGGTAATGCATCTTGTACTTTATTCTGTGACCCTTTTATATGATTACTTTCTATCTGACAATGGAAACTCCAGGTTGGAATATCAACAATGTAGGACAAGATATATTGCTACTTACCATAAAGATAATACATTAAGTTGCAGACAGGCACAATTAAAAGACACTTACACATCAACACAGCCACAGACTTCATCAGAAAAAGAAAGATAAACACATGCTATTCATTTACACAAGCCAAGCACACCTCAAACAAACAAGACAACCAACTGTGTGCCGAGGTGTGCTTGCTTGTGTTGAAGAATGATGTGTGTTTTTCCTTCTTTTTATGATGAAGTCTCTGACCAAAAGCTTCTGTGTGTCATTCAATTGTGCCTGTCTGTGACTTGTGTTATCTTTATGGTAAGTAGCAACTAACTTTTCCTACCTTATTAATTCCTATCTGAAATATTCCTTAGGAAGAACACGCATTTGCATTAATTGATTATGTAACAATCTACTTTCCATAAGAAAAGCTAATGCTTGATGATATGTCTAAATAACTAATTTAGAGCCCCAAATTAATGTCTGAAACTTTTGTATGCTCCATACAATTGCCAACAGTTTCTTATCAATAACTGTATAGTTACTAGAGTTTGTTTAAACTCCTACTTGCAAAGGCAATCATTTTATGCTCTCATAAATTATGGCCCCATTCACCCTGAAATAATTCACATGCAACTTCATATTCTGAGGTATATGTCACACAGTTAAATGTTTTGAATAATACTGGGTGTTCTACTATAAGAACGACTACCAAGGATTTGTTTATATTTTGAAAGGCTTCCGACACACATGCAGCCCATACTCACTTTGACCACTGTTTTAGTAAGGACAACTGTCTTGGATTGTTCATACACTGATCTTTAATAATCCTGCCAAGTAATTTCTTCACATTTCTAGGTTCTGAATAACCCATGCTCACTCCTATTCATTCTGGATCTGATTTTATTCCATGTACATCTACTAGATACCTGAAAAACTTTATTCATGAAGTTTGATAGTAAAATAAAAAGTAAGGTTGGCTAATAATGTACAATGTTCTTCTCAGGTCTCAGAAATTACTACATGTATGATTAATACCTGTAGCATTTCATTACCAAAGCTGCTTACCGTGCATGTATAAACACTGCTACAGGAATGTTTAACTCGTAATGCATAACTCTATACTGATACGACTTCCCTTCAAACAGAAAAGTGGTGAGACTGCCTCGAATTTTCATGCAGTATTACCAGCCAACATCCAGCAGTTACGTCTGCCGCACTACAGTACTTTGCTTATTTGTATTTAGCCAATAATTCAGTACAAACTGTTCTGTCTCTCCCTGTCTCTATAAGTTGGTCAAGAGTGTGTGTGTGTGTGTGTGTGTGTGTGTGTGTGTGTGTGTGTGTGTGTGTGTGTGTGTGTGTGTGTGTGTGTGTGTGGGGGGGGGGGGGGGGGGGGGCACCTAATACCAAATGCACTTACCCATTAGATTTTCATACTATTAATAAAGAATTGTTACATACACTTACATTACTTCAATAATCTCATTTTCAACTATTTTACTAATTTCCTTTTGTATTGCTGATCTTAAGCTTGGTGGTACTGGATACAGTTTATACAAGAAAAGTGTCCCATATTTTATCTTAAACTGGCAAATGTATTCTCCAGTCACTCTTGATTTATTTGAAAATATCTGGCCATATTTAAATTTAAATATGATCTTGCACATATCTTGTTTTTGCTCTGAGGTTAACAGACTTGATTCACGAGCTTCGACATATATGCTCATCGATTTTCCCAAATCTGCTAACGACTCCTCTCTGGTCGCTACTTGTGCAGAAGCAACTAAATGCTTTCAACTCAACTGTTCATTTTGTTTTTCTGTTGAGTAAATAGTCTTATATGTTACTATACAAGTAGTCCAGTACAAGTCTTTAGTGTCAAAATTCAATGCCACTTTAGACATTAACAACCAATCAATGCCTAGTTATGTTTTTAAATTTGTATTTGGCGCTACCAATAAAGCTTGCATAAACATAAAATTACTTATGATTAAGGAGAATCTCATTTATTCTTTAATTAATTTTTCTTCATTGCCATTTATTCATACAATATGTACATCCATCACAGGTAATATAGGACACAGATTCTTATTGGCAATTGTTTCAAAAAAATTCTGGGATACTAAGGATTTTTACTCCCTGGGTATATGCAGAGATCAACTTTATTTTCCTATTCTTCTACTGTTGTAGATTTAGTTTGATCCTTCTTTAACATTTTGTCTTCTTCTAGTGGCTACTTACGTGTTGGTACAGAAAGTGTGAAAGTAATTAATTCTTCTACATATGGGCCTATTATTGCATTGTAACGTACTAGATCCTGGCCCCTGCCACAGGACATTCCATGTTTCCCACTACAATTATTGGATAAGCTCCCGTTGAGGGTCCTTGATTTTGAAAAGGCTTGTTAAAACTTCTAACTGCAATATGGACAAAAATTTGTGATTTTATATTTTTCTGAATATTACACACCTGGTTACATCGACTGATTTCTTTCATTCATGCTAAAAAAAATTCTTTTTTCTTTGGAAACTTATTTGGGTAACAACCAGTCTCATTTTTGTCATTCATGGGTCCTTCCCCCCTGTGTAGTTGCCTCTTTCTTCAATAAAAAGTAATAGATTGTTATCATTAGTCCGTCATCTATATCAGATCTCGTTTCTTACATAATAACGAAGTCTTCTTTCTAATACTTTTACTGAATGTGTCTCTTCAAATGAGCTGTGAAAGTATTTTGACCTATCAAATGCCACTCTATTTCTTGTAACTACCCAATGTATGACTATAATATTGAGGATCTAATAATTTCAATGTCAATTTCACTTTTTACTTGATGATCAGTACCTTCTTTTAAATTTCTCTTGGAAATCGTTACACATTTTGAAATCCTCAGAATGAGCATTCCCCATCCTGCTGCATCGCCTACCAGGTAATTGAGCACAAAACCATGTTTCTTGGGTAAGGACCCGGAGAAAACCCTCAAAAAATATACAGATGCACTTCTCCATCTGGTTTAAATTTCAGAAATTGTTTGGACAAATTGAGTTCATTTCCTAACTGTAGTTTCTCTAACAAATCTCCCAAAATACCAGTACTACCAACAGTCTGCCTTTTTCTAACTTCCGTTTTAGTTTTTTCTAATTCATCCCACAGCTTTTGAAACTCCCTTCCATTTTCTTTAGTATCCCTCACAAAATCAGTTACAGTATTAGGAGAGTCAACTCTTTCTTATAGCTTCTGCTCCACTAGTTCTTGTAAGTGCTCCTCAAAACTAATCACTGTATTCTGTGGACTTAATGCTCCATTTCATCAATTACTCTGCCCTAGCACCTCTATCTGTAAATTGCATCTGAGATTTGCTCATTTACATTCACAAATTCATGTTTAGTGAAATCTTTCCTTTGTTTCCCTTTGTCGTTGCCTCTAAACTGCTCTTGAACTCCATTCCTGACTGAGTCACATTTTTTAATTATTTCCATTTGTAACTCCTTAAGTAGCGACAATATGATTGCTTATACACTTTTTCTCTTCCCCTTGGGTTTTAATACCTTTACACACACCTTCCCCTTCAGTTTTAATCCTAGAAGACAAATCTTACACTTGCATTTTGATAGTATCAAGTAATACCAGATCACTATAGGTCAGCTGTTCTTTAGAGGCTTTAATGCTATTCGGTAACTCTTCAAATTTTTTTAAATGTTTCTGCTAAACTACCTTCCATCCTGCATGTCATACTTACAGTATAGACAACAATGTATATATAGTCCTTAAATAATGCGACTATGTTTTCACACCGTTACACAAAACCAGAGAACTTTGTCACAACGAACAAAGAAAACCAAGTTTTGGGTTGAGTATAGCTCACCGCTACTTCAAATACCTTTGCGTGCTGCAATACCATCGCATAGCTGAGTTGATGTGACACTGAGCTGCAGCAGTGTTAATGTGTACATGACTGGACCTCCCAACACTGTTGCATGATGAGTCGCCTTCATGATGAATTCTGATTGCTATAGCATCATTGGGAACTGATGACCCAAGTGTAGTCCTCTGATCCAAACCAAGAAATTTTCTGTATTTTTAAACAAATTTCCTTCTATTGTTGTGCCCAGTCTAGCTTCAGCACAGACATATTTACATCTGCTGTTCTTGTTGTTATATATGACCATGTTAGTTGCTTAACTCTTTGTTAAAATTTTAAAAATTCGTTCTTCGTAATTTATTTTATGTTACTGTTTTCTTATATACACTCCTGGAAATTGAAATAAGAACACCGTGAATTCATTTTCCCAGGAAGGGGAAACTTTATTGACACATTCCTGGGGTCAGATACATCACATGATCACACTGACAGAACCACAGGCACATAGACGCAGGCAACAGAGCATGCACAATGTCAGCACTAGTACAGTGTATATCCACCTTTCACAGCAATGCAGGCTGCTATTCTCCCATGGAGACGATCGTAGAGATGCTGGATGTAGTCCTGTGGAACGGCTTGCCATGCCATTTCCACCTGGCCCCTCAGTTGGACCAGCGTTCGTGCTGGACGTGCAGACCGCGAGACGACGCTTCATCCAGTCCCAAACATGCTCAATGGGGGACAGATCCGGAGATCTTGCTGGCCAGGGTAGTTGACTTACACCTTCTAGAGCACGTTGGGTGGCACGGGATACACGCGGACGTGCATTGTCCTGTTGGAACAGCAAGTTCCCTTGCCGGTCTAGGAATGGTAGAATGATGGGTTCGATGACGGTTTGGATGTACTGTGCACTATTCAGTGTCCCCTCGATGATCACCAGAGGTGTACGGCCAGTGTAGGAGATCGCTCCCCACACCATGATGCCGGGTGTTGGTCCTCTGGGCCTCGGTCGTATGCAGTCCTGATTGTGGCGCTCACCTGCACGGCGCCAAACACGCATACGACCATCATTGGCACCAAGGCAGAAGTGACTCTCATTGCTGAAGACGACACGTCTCCATTCGTCCCTCCATTCACGCCTGTCGCGACACCACTGGAGGCGGGCTGCACGATGTTGGGGCGTGAGCGGAAGACGGCCTAACGGTGTGCGGGACCGTAGCCCAGCTTCATGGAGACGGTTGCGAATGGTCCTCGCCGATACCCCAGGAGCAACAGTGTCCCTAATTTGCTGGGAAGTGGCGGTGCAGTCCCCTACGGGACTGCGTAGGATCCTACGGTCTTGGCATGCATCCGTGCGTTGCTGCGGTCCGGTCCCAGGTCGACGGGCACGTGCACCTTCCGCCGACCACTGGCGACAACATTGATGTACTGTGGAGACCTCACGCCCCACGTGTTGAGCAATTCAGCGGTACATCCACCCGGCCTCCCGCATGCCCACTATACGCCCTCGCTCAAAGTCCGTCAACTGCACATACGGTTCACGTCCACGCTGTCGCGGCATGCTACCAGTGTTAAAGACTGCGATAGAGCTCCGTATGCCACGGCAAACTGGCTGACACTGACGACGGCGGCGCACAAATGCTGCGCAGCTAGCGCCATTCGACGGCCAACACCGCGGTTCCTGGTGTGTCCGCTGTGCCGTGCGTGTGATCATTGCTTGTACAGCCCTCTCGCAGTGTCCGGAGCAAGTATGGTGGGTCTGACACACCGGTGTCAATGTGTTCTTTTTTCCATTTCCAGGAGTGTATGTAAGTCAATCCATGGAACATCACACTTGTATACACTGATGTTTTCTCTGTTGTTGATGTAGGCTATTCAGAGCAATGGCATATTTTTCTTTTCTGAAATTTTTCTCTAAATATCTTTTTCCAGTTACCTCTCTCTCTCTTGCTTTAGCACTTCTAATTTCCATCTTGCACTAGGGTGCCAAATTATGTGAAATATGGTCAAGGAAGTGTGATTTGTGGAAACTGATCTGTCACCCTCTTGCTCTCGATGATGACATCTTCTAATAAAACTTCATGTGCAGTCACCTATATTGGTGTTTTCTTGATTCGGAACTGCAATGTCCATGTTCCAATAGTAGTTTATGGACTATGCCTCCCCTTGCATTGTTTATGTGCTGGAAGAGCACCCAAACTTTCTTCCAATCTACTAAAATTTGTCACAAGAACTCCACGCTTAACTCCTCCATTAACTCTTCTTAATACAACCCATTACTTCCACTCACAATGACTTCAACAGTCTTCAAAATATGTCATTATGACTGACTGATCTTTATATCATCTTAGTTCAGACAAGTTGGTTTAGGCAAGTTACAACTAACAGTTCATTAGATTATTTTATTGTCACGCCATTTACATTGTTGTTGTCGCAGCCATTTTCTCCATGGCTGCAAATATCTCCAAGCTATGGTGTCAAGTGTGGCTCCACAGCAGGTAGAGATGCTTACTTGCTGTCCTGCCTTGTAGATATGTGTTTCATCATGCCTGTACCCATTTCTCCCACAGTGTGAGATTCACAAACTAACTACTAATAAAATAAACTTTCTTCAATTCTCGCAAGCATCTTTCATAATTATGAAGGCTCGAGAGGTCTGATATGATCTACCCTGTTATCAAAATTGATGTCACATCTCACATTGCAGTGAGTACTAAAAGATATAGCCTAATACAATGTACATCATATGCCATGAATATGAGATCGGGAGACTGTTACAAATTTTTGAATGATTTGTGCTACATGGGTTATACACAGAGACTTACTACCATTTCACACTCAAAGTAAGAGTGATGACCAATATTTGTTAGAACCTAGCCCACAAGCCTTCATATGAAATACTGAAAATATCTCCAAACAAGAATTGGACCAGACTGATGGAGTTAAAGGGACCAAGCTACATGGTCATCAGTCCCTCTAGCCTATATGCATCAAGCCGTGTAGAGTCTCAAAGAGAAAGGACACAGAAGACAGACTGATTAATCTGACTGAAGTCAAGAATCAATAAAACCAGAAAATACAAATAAGTAGAAATGAGAAAGAGATAAAGCGTGAAGGTAGCAGGTTGCTCCGCCCAGAATGCAGCTGAGCTGGAGGCCCCCAGGACACATGATGGGATGGAAGACGCACCCTCTGCATCTGAAGGGTGATCCTCACCCTCCATTATCACAAGAAAACTAGCAATACAAACAAGTAGATAAAATCTCAGGAAAGAAAATGATCATGAGGCAATAAATCAACAACAGATGTAAAAAAAGAGAGAGAGAGAGAGAGAGAGAGAGAGAGAGAGAGAGAGAGAGACAGGAAGTGCAGGAGCCACGCCGAATCACTGAGAAAGGGCAGCCATGGCTCCCCTAGGTTGGAGCAATGGGACACTCCTTCAGTCCCTCAAGTGGCAAAAGAGGGCAATGTGCCCTAACTCACATAAAGGAGCAGAAACCACCTTCAAGTGTAAAACATAAAAGCAGATCAGCCACTTTGGTGGTGTCTGTTGGCACCAGAGGCAACAAGTCAGCTAGTAGGCTGTTCACAGAGTTGTTCCAAAATGCATCTGTTGCAAATCCGACTCCACAGTGGTGTATTGGTTCCAGCATCTGCAATGCTGAGCCGTGACTGAGGCAGAGCAGAATATTAAACTGTGTCCAGCACGTGTGCTGAAGTTGGGAAGCAATGTCAACCAGGTATCAAAGAACCAGTGCCAAAAAGTGATAAGACTCCAGCTTATTGAGCAACTGGTCATCAAGGCAGAGCTTTGTATGTGGATGGGCAGTATGCTCTTTTCATATACAGTTGGCATTCAGCAACACCCCTGTGGAGGAGCAATAGTCAATACAAAAACTGTCAACATACAGGGTGACACTGAAGACCCCACAGCTGCAGCTGGACAACTGATAACCACTAGAAAAAGAGGCACACTCAATCCCGAGGCCTACAGCACCCCATTCTCTTGTGTCTGGGGGAAGGGGGTGGAGGGGACTGGGCTTATTGAGGGAAACATCCATTTGAACCCAGAAAGTCAGGTGTGACAAGAAGCTCCAAATAACAATTGGGAGTGAGCCCCATAGACGCATGTGGATATGGATGCAGTCTGGCCTGGAGCCATGTTAGAGCAAAGGGCTAGAGTACTGAGGAATTCCCACGCAATGAATAAAGCATTATATTGCTTCAGGTGACATGTAGTGAAAGGGAAGTGAATTTGTTCCACTCACTGTCTATGGACATGGTATGCAGCGCGATGATTCTCAGATACAAAGTTTCGAGCATAATGTTCGGTGACAGGATTTGGGCAATATAGACAACACTATTCAGGACGATGCGAAGTACATCTATGGGGAACTGGTGTCCACAGAGGAATCAAACCTCTGTCCAAACAAGCACAGGAGTGGTATGCGATATAATAGTAGTAACATACCATTTCCAGCATTCTTGTTTCTGTCCTTTTTTTTGTGATGGACCTGAGCATGGAGCTATTTAAAGGCAATGAGATGCTCCATCGCTGGACGTCACTTATGGCACTGAAAGGCTCACCTGAGCTCATCTGCAACCTCTAACAGCCAAGACGATTTCTGAAGTCCACATAGGTACTGTTTACCAAGAAAGGGGGGTGGGATCCTAAGGAATATATCTCTGCATTATAGTAATTCTTTCCTGAAGAAGAGACTACTGGGGCCATTTGGCGAGCACCAGCTTCATTTGTGAATCATCCACCTTGCTGCCACCAACTCCAAAGGTGGGGGGGGGGGGGGGGGGGGGGGCCTCTCCCCATGACACCATCCACCAACAGCAATGGCTACCTTGCTTGTTAACCATCCCCAGAGTCACCGTGCCCCAGCCATAGCAAGTGCATACTCCCTGGCATAACCATGGAGTTTCCAGCATAGGTGCCAATAGTGGGATTCCTGTGTAGTTGGGGGCACCACTGTGCAATTACTTTGTGACCCCCCCCCCTCCCCCTTTCTCCCTTTCTAGGCCCCCCCCCCCCCACACACACACACTATGGCTACTGTGTTGGCTTTTGGGGATATTACTATATTACTTTTGCCAGCCCCTCGCCCTCCCCCCTCTCCCCCATTAATCACGGACCTTGCCATTCATGGCGAGGCTTGCATGTCTCAATGATACAGATAGCCGTACCATAGGTGCTTCTGCAATGGGGAGGCATCTGTTGAAAGGCCAGACGAACATGTGATTCCCGAAGAGGGCCAGCAGCCTTTTCAGTAGTTGCAGGGGTCAACAAACAGTCTGGATAATTGACTGATCTGGCCTTGTAACATTAACCAAAATGGCCTTGGTATGCTGGTACTGCAAACAGCTGAAAGCAAGGGGAAATTACATCCATAATTTTTCCTTGAGGCTATGCAGCTTTACTGTATGGTTAAATGATGATGGCGTTCCTTGGGGTAAAATATTCCAGAGGTAAAACAGTCCCCCATTCGGATCTCCAGGTGCGCACTACTCATGAGGACATCATTATCAGGAGAAACAAAACTGGCATTCCACGGATTGCAGTGTGGAATGTAAGATCCCTTAATCAGGCAGGGAGATTAGAAAATTTAATAAGGGAAATGGATAGGTTACAGTTAGATCTAGTGGGAATTAGTGATGTTCAGTGGTAGGAGGAACAAGACTTTTGGTCATGTGAATAGAGTTATAAATACAAAATCAAAAAGGGGTAACACAGGAGTAGGTTTAATAATGAATTATAAACATAGGAGAGTGGGTAAGCTACTATGAACATCACAATGAACACGTTATTGTAGCCAAGATACACACGAAGCCCACACCTACCACAGTAGTACAATTTATATTCCAACTAGCTACGCAGATGACAAAGAGATTGATGAAATGTGTGATGAAATAAAAGAAATTATTCAGATAGTGAAGGGAGACAAAAATTTAATAGTCATGGTTGACTGGAATTCGATAGCAGGAAAAGGAAGAGAAGGAAAAGTAGTAGGTGAATATGGACTGAGGGAATGAGAGAGGAAGCCGCCTGGTAGAATTTTGCACAGAGCATAACGTAATTATATCTAACACTTGGTTCAACAGTCATGAAAGAAGGTTGTAGAAATGGAAGAGGCCTGGAGACACTGGAAGGTTCCAGATAGGTTATATAATGGTAAGACGGAGATTTAAGAACCAATTGTAAGACATTTCCAAGATGTGGACTCTGCCCACAATCTATTGGTTCTGAACTGTAGATTAAAAAAGAAGAAACTACAAAAAGGTGGAAATTTAATGAGATGGTACCTGCATAAACTGAAAGAACCAGAGGTAGTAGAGAGTTTTAGTGAGAGCATTAGGGAACAATTGTCGAGAATGGGGGGGAAGAAATACAGCAGAAGAAGAATGGGTAGCTTTGAGAGATGAAATAGCAAAGGCAGAAGAGTATCAAGTAGTTAAAAATATGAGGGCTAGTAGAAATCCTTGGGTAACAGAAGAGATATTGAATTTAATTGATGAAAGGAGAAAATATAAAAATGCAGTAAATGAAGCAGGCAAAAAGGAATACAAACATCTCAAAATTGAAATCGAAAGGAAGTGCAAAATGGCTGACCAGGGATAGCTACAGGACAAATGTGAGGATGCTGAGGCATATATCACTAGGAGTAAGATAGATAGTGCCTACAGGAAAATTAAAGAGACCTTTGGAGAAAAGCGAACCACCTGTATGAATATCAAGAGCTCAGATGGAAAACCAGTTTTAAGCAAACAAGGGAAAGCAGAGATGTGGAAGTGTCTATAAAAGGGTGATGTACTTAAGGGCAATATTATGGAAACAGAAGAGGATGTAGATGAAGATGAAATGGGAGATATGATGCTGTGTGAAGAGTCTGACAGAGCTCTGAATGACCGAAGTCAAAACAAGGCTCTGGGAGTAGACAACATTCCATTTGAATTACTGATAGCCTCTGGAGAGCCAGCCCTGACAAAACTTTACCATCTGGTGAGCAAGATGTAGGTGACAGGCGCAATACCATCGGACTTCAAGAAGAATACAGTAATTCCACTCCCAAAGAAAGTAGGTGTTGACTGGTGTGAAAATTACCAAACTATCGGTGTTATAAGTCACAGATGCAAAATACTAACACAAATTCTTTACAGATGAATGGAAAAACTGGTAGAAGCCGACCTCGGGGAAGATCAGTTTCGATTCCGTAAAAATGCTGGAACACATGAGGTAATACTGACCATACAACTTCTCTTGGAAAACAGATTAAGGAAAGGAAAACCTATGTTTGTCGCATTTGTAGACTTAGATAAAGCTTTTGACAGTATTGACTGGAATACTCTCTTTCAAATTTTGAAGGTGGAATAGGTCATACAGGGAGCGAACGGCTATTTACAATTTGTACAGAAACCAGATGGCAGTTACAAGAGCTGAGGGGCATGAAAGGGAAGCAGCGGTTGGGAAGGGAGTGAGACAAGGTTTTAGCCTGTCCCTGATGTTATTCAATCTATATATTGAGCAAGCAGTAAAGGAAACAAATGAAAAATTTGGAGTTGGAATTAAAATCCATGGAGAAGAAATAAAAACTTTGATGTTTGCCGGTGATACTTTAATTCTGCCAGAGACAGCAAAGGACCTGGAAGAGCAGTTGGACGGGATGGCCAGTATCTTTAAAGGAGGATATGAGATGAACATCAACAAAAGCAAAACAAGGATAATGGAATGTAATCAGGTGATACTGAGGGAATCAGATTTGGAAATGAGACACTTACAGTAGTTGATGAGTTTTGCTATTTGGGGAGGATATAAAATGTAGACTGTCAATGGCAAGCAAAGTATTTCTGAAGAAGAGGAATTTGTTAACATCGAGTATAGGTTTAAGTTTTAGGAAGTCTTTTCTGAAAGTTTTTGTGTGGAGTGTAGTGATGTATGGAAGTGAAACATGGACAATAAATAGTTTAGACTAGAAGAAAATAGAAGCTTTCGAAATGTGGTGCTACAGAAGACTGCTGAAGATTAGATGGGTAGATCACTTAACTAATGAGGTGGTACTGAATAGAAATGGAGAGAAGAGGAATTTGTGGCACAACTTGACTAGAAGAAGGGATCGGTTGGCAGGACATGGGCTCACCAATTTAGTACTGGAGGGAAGCATGGATGGTAAAAATCATAGAGGGAGAGCAAGAGATGACTACTTAAGCAGATTCAGAAGAATCTATGTTACAGTAGGTACTTGGAGATGAAGAAGCTTGCACAGGATAGAGTAGCATGGAGAGCTGCATCAAACCAGTCTCTGGACTGAAGACTACAAGAACAACAAAAACTACTACTTTTGCCAGAAAGAAAGACACAAAAGGTGGAATGTACACTGCATAGGGTGACCTCCCCATATGAACCACACTTTGAGGAGGAATGGTAGGTCTAAACCAACAATGCGAATTATGTAGTTAAGGATGAAAAGTTGTTTAAAGTGCTGGATTAGGGGAAAAAAACAAAAAACCGTGTGTCCAAAATCATAAACCAAATCCAAGTGTGATTGGAGCAGGGTCATCCAAACAACAACACATGTCAAAGCTGGTACATCATGACAGAACAAGTAAGGATGGTCGCTGCATGACACAGCCATGAATGAGATGTCGGCGTAGACAAGCCCTCAAGAGGTTCCATTTGTCGCTGCTGCTGAAAGAGTACTTACGTCAGAGCACAGTGCTGCTCAGCACACTCTGTAATCATCGTTTAAATAACAGCATTGTCTTACACCAGATCCAGCAGTATGAGTTGTATTAGAACCCACAACTATGTAAGTTCATGATGTGAGGTTATCATTCTGTATTGTGTTACGTGATGAAGAGTTGAGTGACTGTAACAAATACATAGATATTCCTGTGGACCTGGATTGTTTTGTTTTCAATTTAAGTTCAGATTGTTCAAGTTTTAATAAAATGATTTAATACATTGTGTGTGTTGTATCTGCTCAACCTCCTCCAGAAGTACATCAATGCTTGCTAGGATCCACTAACATGCAGACACAAATATCTCAGGTGTTTCTTCAACGAAAACTACAGTTGACACTAAGAAGGTAATCCAATGGAAAGGCAGTGGAGAAAAAAAAAATTGTAGAAGGATGGACTTACAGCACGAAAAAAGCAGCAGCACTACAAGGGCCAGGGCCCTGTGTTGGACAAGCACATACTCACAAGTGAGAGGTGACCCAATTTAGTTATATCAGAGGTGCACACATTTTAAGCTATAGAAAATCTGTTCGCATTTGTGTAAACAGTATGAATTGGCAACTACTGAACTAATTAAGCTGGATGCCCAAAAGAAGTTCATCATACTGTGTGTATACAACTCACTCAATTGTAATGTGGGCACTTTCTTCAATAAATTAACTGCAGTCCAGGAAAGGCCTCAGCCCCCTAATGTAATATGACATGTGGAGACATGAATATTAACAAGGCATTGAGGGCAAAATTAGTAATAATCTTATAAAAAAACTTGAACACTTTTAGCATGTTAGAAATGGCAAATTTAGTGAATGATTTTTTCTCTGCAGAAAAGTTGCAACAAACTCTTCCTACTACACGTGCACTACCCACAATGACTTACAGAGTGCTCACAATGTTGATTCCCACCCCACAGAGATTAACCAGGAAGCCAGTATGGAAATTAAAAAATAAGAAGTCAGTAGGTACGAATCAAGTTCCCGTCTCTGTTCTGAAGATATGCACAGACAGCATACAAGCCCCATAACATGCATGATCAATGAATTTTTTTAGTTCAGAAGTGGAATAGAAGGAGCACAATATCAGCCATTAGCGTTGCCAAAAGTGGTACTTGAAGCTCTTGACAAGTGTGAATGTGTTACAGACATATTCTTAGACTTGGCCAAGGCTTTGGATGCTGTTGACTGTGAAATACTATAAAAAAAGCAAGGTGTGTGAGGAATAGCAAATTAGTGGTTCAGTCTTTCCTGACGCTTTCTATGTGGGAATGACCAGCAACAAACTGTCCACTCGCATGAATGGACACAGGCAGACAGTGTTTGTTGGTAATGAGGATCACCCTGTGGCTAAACATGCCTTGGTGCACAGCCAGCACATCTTGGCACAGTGTTACACCGTCCGAGTTATCTGGATACTTCCCACCAACACCAACCTATCCGAACTCCGGAGATGGGAACTCGCCCTTCAGTATATCCTCTCTTCTCGATATCCGCCAGGCCTCAACCTCCGCTAATTTCAAGTTGCCGCTGCTCACACCTCACCTGTCTTTCAACAACTTCTTTGCCTCTGTACTTCCGCCTCGACTGACATCTCTGCCCTTACTCTTTGCCTTTAAATATGTCTGATTGTGTCTGTGTATGTGCGGATGGATATGTGTGTGTGTGCGCGCGCGAGTGTACACCTGTCCTTTTTTCCCCTAAGGGAAGTCTTTCCGCTCCCGGGATTGGAATGACTCCTTACCCTCTCCCTTAAAACCCACATCCTTTCGTCTTTCCTTTTCCTTCCCTCTTTCCTGAAGAAGCAACCATCGGTTGCGAAAGCTAGTAATTCTGTGTGTGTGTGTGTGTGTGTGTGTGTGTGTGTGTGTGTGTGTGTGTGTGTGTGTGTGTGTGTGTTTTGTTCATTGTGCCTGTCTGCCGGCACTTTCCCGCTTGGTAAGTCTTGGAATCTTTGTTTTTAATATATTTTTCCGATGTGGAAATCAATGACTTTTCGGGCAGTTGAAGATACGGAGAAAGACAACAATACTATAATCACTGGTAAAATAGCAGAACTCCTATTACAGAAAGCAAATGAATTCACCAAACGAGAGGGCAGAATGTAATAAATTTACACTGGATATAAAGGAAACAACAGTGTGCACAGAGAAAACAACTGCGTTGTATTAAACACAGATGATAAATCTATAGATTGTCTGACTAACGCAAAGTAGTTAAGGATGAATAACATTTAATGAGCATACACAAAGAAATTAGCAAATAAAATATCATCAGCACGTTACACTCTTAAGGTTCTATAAAAAGTTTGTAACAGCACGTGATGGCATACTCATCTTACTCACATTCCATTCATAGCTATGGACTTCCTTTCTGGGGACTGAAGGCATGAAACATGGACACAATTTTTAAGTTGCAGAAAAGGGTTATATGAATAACCAGAAGTAGTAGTACAGCTCATTGTAAAGAACTATTTAAAAAAAACTGGGTATCCTCGAGCAAGAGGCAGTTTGGACCTGCATTTATCAAGGAAAAAACAAACAAAAACTCAAATTGTCATTTTTATGGGGGATTAAGATTATATAACAAATTCTCCAAGGAGTTGAAAGAGATTACTAAACTACATCTGATTAAAAATGCAGCTAAAAATTCTTCGTAACTGATGCACACTACACAAAGATTAAACAATGGAAAATCCTAAATGGAATAACAAACAATATGAGAAGACAGATTGTTCCTCATTACATTGAGGGGCACACAAAAAATTGCTAGTTATTAGCTATCAGAGTTAGACCTTGATCAGACACAGATAAAACAAAACTTGCACATATGCCATCTCATACATATATAGCCATTATCATTTACGGATACTGGCAGTCAAGCCTCCTGGACATGACAGTGGCCATGTGTGCTTGAGATGTGTATGTGTGAGTTTTGTTTTGTCTTTGTCTGGTTAATGACTAAGTCTGACAGCTGACAAATAGGCAGTTGTTTTCAAAGTACCTGTCTGCCACTATGTGGCCTATGTGTTGAGTAGCGATCTATTCTCTCCATACTACAATTAAAGATTACTTTGAGAATTCAGAGTAGTGGTTAATAATGAGAGGGGATAACTACAACATCTTGTCACATTAAAATACATGATCACAACACAATGCTTTGAGAGGAAAATTATATGCTAAGATCTAGAGTGCATGATAGTAATATCTTGTCATTCTCCTGAGCTATACATATTAATCATGGAAGGGGGATGCTGACTCAGTTTTTCAGGTAGACATAGGGGAGAATATGAAGACATACGAGGTCTGTTCAAAGAACCTCGAAACATTTGTAATTTCACGTCAATTGTGTGTATGGGAGCAAAATCAGTTGGCATCACTGCACATGCCTGTGTTCAATGTGTAACTGTCAGAAATTTCATTGTGATAAACCTGTTAATTATTGTTCAGTGTTGTACTGAGTAGAACATTGTGTCGCACAGTTTGTGAATTTCAAGATGGCACAGTTAGAGGAGCAATCCGTCTGCAATAAATTTTCCATGAAACTCAAGGAAACCTTTACCGAGACACACCAAATGATGCAGGGAGCCAATGGCAATGAGTGCTTAAGCCGTACTTGGTGTTATGAATAGTTCACATGGTTCAATAATGGCTGGGTGCAAGTTAAAGTTGACCCTTGTTCAGGACACCCTTCAACATCAACCGATTGTGATCTTGCCAGAAATACCAATGAAACCGTGTGTGCCAGTCAAAGCTGACTGTATCGTGCAAATGATAACAAGACGATCTTTAAGAGAATCGTAACTGGTGATGAGACATGCGTCTACGGTTATGATATCGAGACCTAGGTTCAGACTTCACAACGGGTCAGGAAACATTCTCCAAGATTAAAAAAAAAAGCTCATTAAGTCAGGTCAAATGTCAAAGCCATGCTGATAGTTTTCTTTGTCTTTTAAGGAGTAGTTCATCATGAATTCGTGCCACAGGGACAAGTCGTTGATCGATGGTACTATTGGGATGTGTAGCGACACCTACGAGAAAATGTGAGAAGGAAAGGGCCTGAAATGGGGCGAGACAATTCATGACTCTTGCATCACGATAATGCACCTGCACATTCATCCTTGTTGGTGTATGACTACTGCACGAAAACAAAATCACTGTGCTACCTCAGCTTCACATTCTCCAGACCTGGTCCCTGTGGACTTTTTTTTTTTTTTTATTTATGAAGTTGAAAAACCCATTAAAGGGATGAAGGTTGGCAACAATAGATGAGTTAAAAGAAAATTCACAAACTGCATTTTGTGCAGTCCAGCAAGAGACATATCAGGACTGCTTATGGAAATGGTGTTGGGAGTGGTGTATTGATTGTGGAGGAGAGTATTTCAAAGGAGACAACACACAATAGTAAAAGATAAGTGTACAAAAAATTTGTGGACAAAGTTTCGGAATTTTTTGCACAGACCTCATACATGGAGTATAGTTGCACGTTTTGGGCTTGGAGACACTTTTCTGAACACATTGAAGTTAGTGCAAGTGGTGTAGCCACATGTTCTTGGTGTCCTTAGTGTGTGCAGCAATGAAGTGCAAAACAGTGTTTCATATCATAAGTTATTTGGTGCAAATCAAAGAACATTGTAGAACAGGCACCAACCAAATGTGACACTGACCAACATATTCAGGAGGATGGGATTTCCTCTGTCCAGCCATCTTGGTTTATGTTTTCCTATACCATTTCAGGCAAATGCCAGGATGGTTCCTTTAACAAGGCTCTCTCTCTCTCTCTCTCTCTCTCTCTCTCTCTCTCTCTGTGTGTGTGTGTGTGTGTGTGTGTGTGTGTGTGTGTGTGTGTGTGTGTGTGTGTGTGTGTGTGTGTGTGTGTGTGTATTTTGAGATATTTATTTTAATTACATTATGATGACAAATCCTACATCATTGCCAAATGATCTCTGAATGAATAGATCAAATCAAATCACATTAAGTTTAGTCTTTACTGTAAATTTGAGAATGATCAACACAATACAAACATACATGACAAAACAGTGTTAAATTTACAACATAGTTTTAAAGCACATTTACAAAACAGTCATCACTGCTAACAATGTTCTAAAAACTTTCCATGGTTATAAGTAAATACATTAAATGTTAATGCATTTTATGATTCACAGCCATATGCATAATGAATTAAACATCTGGACGGACTGCACAATTTTATCATTGTGCTATAATGTGGTCTCCATCAGAAATTGCGAAGTATGCAAGTTCCTCCAAGTCATTGTCAATGGGATATTCCAGGTAAGGAGCCTATAGATTTAAACATTTTTCTGTATTAGTAACAACACAGCAATGTGCAAGAGAAGTATGACAAGTCACTTAGCTCATATGACATGTTACTCATTATGAAATCGCTTTAAAGTCCACAGATACTTCGAGAAGATACTTAAAAATTAAAATTTCAATGTAAGTAAACATTTTTTGTGCAATACATACTTTTTTATTTCTGCAAGACAGCTGAGAAATTTCATTTTCTAATTTAAATAATTTTTGTATCAATCCTTTAAACTTCTGAACTGTCATGTTTCTAGGAACTCTCTTTGTTATAGGTTGGTGTTTACTTTCTGGAACATGGATTTCTACAACTGTCAAAATTTTAAGGAATTTTACTTGAGTTGAGAACACAACAAAGAATTAATGTCCTTATACATTACTGAGAGAAAGACAATTCAATATTTACATGATCTAGAGGTATCCACCTAGGCAAGTAACGGAGGATGGCACACGTAAGAGCATATACAGAGAAACTTGGGTCCAGATTGTTTAACAACTGGCAAAAGCAACATCAAATGTAGCATCACAATAATAGTATGTAAATAATATACCATATTCAGCAATGTATGGTCTTCAGAGAGAAAAACTTCAAATATATACCAGACAGAACAGACTCCATTTTTCAAAATATGCAAGTGAGGTCGTATTTAACCACGAGGGCTTTGGTTCTAATTCAGGATGTCTAAGAAAGTTCTATCACTATTATGTAGTCAGTAGGAGGGGAGGTTGAAGCATTAAGTTTTTGATCACTAGGCACATTAAATCACAAGCCTTTTCACAATGTTTTATAAGAGAAACAGTCATTAAGTATCTCCCTTGGGTGCTGCTCAACAGTTAGGTTATTAGTCATTCACATAAAACACACACACACACACACACACACACACACACACACGCACACACACGCACACACACTCTCCACACTTCAGTATGCCCCATGTCACAATGAATAGATTTTAATTACTGGTGCAACAGAATTTTAAGACGATTAATATTAAAATCTCGATGGGATTAAACACTCTATTAACAGAAGACAACAATGATTATCGAGTGAGGTGGCACAGTGGCTAGCACACTGGACTTGCATTCGAGAGGATGATGGTTCAAACCTGCATCCGACCAGCCTGGTTTAGGTTTTCTGTGATTTCTCTAAATTGCTTCAGGGAAACGCGAGGATGGTTTCTTTGAAAGGGCTCGGCCAGCTTCCTTCCCCATCCTTCCCCAATACAGTGGGACTAACGACCTCGCTGTTTGGTCCCCTCCCTGAATCAACCAACCAACAATGATACATAGAACAGATGCATTGACATGGACTAATTGCAACTTTGGCAATAACTAATTACTGTCAGTTCTTAATCTCAGCATTCTGAACAAAGATAAGTTGAAAGGTTTATGTCTCCCAAACACTAATGATGTTTGGCCCTAAATTAGATGGATAATAATAAACATGTATACTACATAAGCTTCTGTACAGTTCATGACAGAAGGTGTTTTTTGCACCACTATTAATGACGACCTAAACTATTTTATTTGTGTGTGGAATGAGGGATAAAATTTATAATTCTTAGTGCATTCTTCCAATTGGATGAAACAGATTAGCAGATGAACTAGTTGTTGCCCTACAGGCATGATGTGAAGCAAGTTCTTCATTCTGTTAAAATATTCCACCATTATGATAACAAATGCCTCCCCCCATGAACCATGGACCTTGCCGTTGGTGGGGACGCTTGCGTGCTTCAGCGATACAGATAGCCGTACCGTAGGTGCAACCACAACAGAGGGGTATCTGTTGAGAGGCCAGACAAACGTGTGGTTCCTGAAGAGGGGCAGCAGCCTTTTCAGTAGTTGCAAGGGCAACAGACTGGATGATTGACTGATCTGGCCTTGTAACAATAACCAAAATGGCCTTGCTGTGGTGGTACTGCGAACGGCTGAAAGGAAGGGGAAACTACGGCCGTAATTTTTCCCGAGGGCATGCAGCTTTACTGTATGATTAAATGATGACGGCGTCCTCTTGGGTAAAATATTCCGGAGGTAAAATAGTCCCCCATTCGGATCTCCGGGCGGGGACTACTCAAGAGGATGTCGTTATCAGCAGAAAGAAAACTGGCATTCTACGGATCAAAGTGTGGAATGTCAGATCCCTTAATAGGTTAGGAAATTTAAAAAGGGAAATGGATAGGTTACAGTTAGATATAGTGGGAATTAGTGAAGTTCGGTGGCAGGAGGAACAAGACTTCTGGTCAGGTGACTATAGGATTATAAACACAAAATCAAATAGGGGTAATGCAGGAGTAGGTTTAATAATGAATAGGAAAATAGGAATGAGGGTAAGGTACTACAAACAGCATAGTGAACGCATTATTGTGGCCAAGATAGATACGAAGCCCACACCTACTACAGTAGTACACTTTTATATGCCAACTAGCTCTGCAGATGACGAAGAAATTGAAGAAATGTATCATCAAATAAAAGAAATAATTCAGATAGTGAAGGGTGATGAATATTTAATAGTCATGGGTGACTGGAATTCGGTAGTAGGAAAAGGGAGAAGGAAATATACTAGGTGAATATGGACTGGGGCAAAGAAATGAAAGAGGAAGCCGCCTGGTAGAATTTTGCACAGAGCACAACTTAATCACAGCTAACACTTGGTTCAAGAATCATAAAAGAAGGTCGTATACATGGAAGAAACCTGCAGATACTGACAGGTTTCAGATAGATTACATAATGGTAAGATTTAGGAACCAGGTTTTAAATTGTAAGACATTTCCAGAGGCAGGTGTGGACTCTGACCACAATCTATTCGTTATGACCTGTAGATTAAAACTTAAGAAACTGCAAAAAGGTGGGAATTTATGGAGATGGGACCTGGATAAACTAAAAGAACCAGAGATTGTACATAGGTTTAGGGAGAGCATAAGGGAGCAATTGACAGGAATAGGGGAAAGAAATACAATAGAAGAAGAATGGGTAGCTTTGAAGAAGAATGGGTAGCTTTAAGGGATGAAGTAGTGAAGGCAGCAGAGGATCAAGTAGGTAAAAAGACGAGGGCTAGTAGAAATCCTTGGGTAACAAAAGAAATATTGAATTTAATTGATGAAAGGAGAAAATATAAAAATGCAGTAAATGAAGCAGGTAAAAGGGAATACAGATGTCTCAAAAATGAGATCGACAGGAAGTGCAAAATGGCTAAGCAGGTATGGTTAGAAGACAACTGTAAGGATATAGAGGCTTATCTCACTAGGGGTAAGATACATACTGCGTACAGGAAAATTAAAGAGACCTTTGGAGAAAAGAGAAACACTTGTATGAACATCAAGAGCTCAGTTGGAAACCCGGTTCTAAGCAAAGAGGAGATAGCAGAAAGGAGGAAGGAGTATATAGAGGGACTCTACAAGGGCGATGTACTTGAGGACAATATTATGGAAATGGAAGAGGATGTAGATGAAGATGAAATGGGAGATATGATATTGCGTGAAGAATTTGACAGAGCACTGAAAGCCCTGAGTCTAAACAAGGCCCTGGAGTAGACAAGTCACAGCTGCAAAATACTAATGGAATGGATAGTGTCTTGAATGGAGGATATAAGATGAACATGAACAAAAGCAAAACGAGGATAATGGAATGTATTCGAATTAAGTCAGGTGAGGCTGAGGGAATTAGATTAGGAAATGAGACACTTAAAGTAGTAAAGGAGTTTTGCCATTTGGGGAGCAAAATAACTGATGATGGTCGAAGTAGAGAGAATATAAAATGTAGACTGGCAATGGCAAGGAAAGCGTTTCTGAAGAAGAGAAATTTGTTAACATCGAGTATAGATTTAAGTTTCAGGAAGTCATTTCTGAAAGTATTTGTATGGAGTGTAGCCATGTATGGAAGTGAAACACGGAAGATAAATAGTTTGGACAATAAGAGAATAGAAGCTTTTGAAATGTGGTGCTACAGAAGAATGCTGAAGATTAGATGGGTAGATCACATAACTAATGAGGAAGTATTGAATAGGATTGAGGAGAAGAGAAGTTTGTGGCACAACTTGACCAGAAGAAGGGATCGATTGGTAGGACAAGTTCTGAGGCATCAAGGGATCAACAATTTAGTATTGGAGGGCAGTGTGGAGGGTAAAAATCTTAGAGGGAGACCAAGAGGTGACTCCATTAAGCAGATTCAGAAGGATGTAGGTTGCAGTAGGTACTGGGAGATGGAGAAGCTTGCACAGGATAGTGTTGCACGGAGAGCTGCATCAAACCAGTCTCAGGACTGAAGACCACAACAACAACATGACAACAAATCCTACATCAGATAAATAAATAAAAATTTTTATATCACTTGCACAACACACAGGTGGGACAGGCTGCGCGCGCGCGCGCGCACACACACACACACACACACACACACACACACACACACACACACACACACACACACACACACACACACACACACATTATTTATTTTTAATGATTCAGTGAATCTAGTTTTGTGCTACGTACAATAGATATTGGAAACAGTCCTCAAGTACTATAAAGCACTAACAATTATTTTCCAATTAGAAGCAATAGTATGTAGTACTGTATTACTGAGAACATTTCATATTTTTTCTACATCTATATCTACATCCATACTCCTCAAGCCACCTGACTGTGTGTGGCGGAGGATACTTTGAGTACCTCTATCGGTTCTCCCTTCTATTGCAGTCTCATATTGTTCGTGGAAAGAAAGATTGTCGGTATGCCTCTGTGTGGGCTCTAATCTCTCTGATTTTTTCCTCATGGTCTCTTTGCGAGATATACGTAGGAGGGAGCAATATACTGCTTGACTCCTCAGTGAAGGTACATTCTTGAAACTCAACAAAAGCCCATACCGAGCTTCTGAGCTCTCTCTTGCGGAGTCTTCCACTGGAGGTTATCTATCATTTCTGTAATTCTTTCGCGATTACTAAATGATTCTGGAACGAAGTGCACTGCTCCTCGATGGATTTTCTCTATCTCTTTTATCAACCCATCTGGTACGGATCCCACACCGGTGAGCAGTATTCAAGCAGTGGGCGAACAAGTGTATTGTAACCTACTTCTTTTGTTTTCGGACTGCATTGCCTTAGGATTCTTCCAATGAATCTCAGACTGGCATCTGCTTTACCGATGATTAATTTTATGTGGTCATTACATTTTAAATCACACCTACTGCCTACTCCCAGATAATTTATGGAATTAACTGCTTCCAGTTGCTGACCTGCTACATTGTAGCTAACTGATAAAGGATCTTTCTTTCTATGTATTCGCAGCACATTACACTTGTCTACATTGAGATTGAATTGCCATTCCCTACACCATGCGTCAATTTGTTGCAGATCCTCCTGCATTTCAGTACACTATTCCATTGTTACAAGCTCTCGATATACTACAGCATCATCCACAAAAAGCCTCAGTGAACTTCCAATGTTATCCACAAGGCCATTTATATATATTGTAAATAGCAACGGTCCTACGGCACTCTCCTGCGGCACACCTGAAATCACTCTTACTTCGGAAGACTTCTCTCCACTGAGAATGGTATGCTGCTTTCTGTTATTTAGGAACTCTTCAGTCCTATCACACAATTGTTCTGATAGTCCATATGCCCTCACTTTGTTCATTAAACAACAGTGAGGAACTGTATCAAACGCCTTGCAGAAGTCAAGAAGCATGGCATCTACCAGGGAACCCGAGTCTATGGCCCTCCGAGTCTCATGGACGAATAGCGCGAGCTGGGTTACACACGATTGTCTTTTTTGAAACCCGTGCTGATTCCTACAGAGTAGATTTCTAGTCTCCAGAAAAATCATTATACTCGAACATAATGTGTGTTCCAATATTATACAACTGATCGACATTACAGATATAGGTCTGAAAGTGGGGATGAGCTGTGCCCTTTTTCAATCTTTGGGAATGCTATGCTCTTCTAGAGACCTACGGTACACCGCTGCAAGAAGGGGGGCAAGTTCCTTTGCGTACTCTATGTAAAATCGAACTGGTATCCCATCAGGTCCAGCGGCCTTTCCTCTTTTTAGCGATTTTAATTGTTTTTCTATCCCTTTGTAATCTACTTATATATCTACCATTTTGTCATCTGTGCAACAATCTAGAAAAGGACCTACAGTGCAGTCTTCCTCTGTGAAACAGCTTTGGAAAAAGTCTTTTAGTATTTCAGCCTTTATTCTGTCATCCTCTGTTTCAGTACCATTTTGGTCACACAGTGTCTGGACATTTTGTTTTGATCCATCTCCCACTTTGACACAAGACCAAAATTTCTTAGGATCTTCTGCCAAGTCAGTACATAGAACTTTACTTTTGAGTTCACTGAACGCCTCTCGCATAGCCCTCCTCACACTACATTTCGCTTCGTGTAATTTTTTATAGTTTCTATTAATGTAATTTCTAAGGCTTGATGAAAGTTTTGTAAAAAGGATACGAATCAGTTGTGACTTTAATGTATGGGATGTAACTTCAGTTTCTCCATTTTCAGGTGCTCCATATTCTGCCAACAGATTATACAATAATTATTAGGAGAATATGTCATTAAATCTATCCACATAAAATATCATATAATATTAAAACAAATATAATTTAGAAGCATGAATAATACATACTGTCAACTAGGTATTGGTAACGAGGGTGGTGTAGAGTGAATTCATTCAGCTGTTCTTTTTTCTCTGAATTACTTGTCAGAGACAGCCATGAGTGAGCATGACGCTTCATATAGTCATATTCAGCTCCTCTCCTCTCTTCTGGTGTTACTGATATTCCATTCAGAATCTGCAACATGAAAATGGATGGCAAACATTTGGTTATTGCAATTCCCATATTTTGTTTAAAAAATTATGTTCTACACAACCACAATCAATCAATCAACCTAACCGATCACCCACTCACTCATCCTAGCACCCTCCCATTCCGTGCCTTATATTCAGCCAATCAGGACTGGTATGGTACTTCTCCAATTTCATACAGAACCATACATGTTTATGGACTAATTACGAGCAGATCACAATTCTCAAAGACATTTTAAAAATAATGCCAGCTTCCCAATCCCCCGCCTCCCCAGGAGGCACCCATGTACCTGTTCTGTCTGTGTCTAGTGTACACTGCACGGTCAAATGTGACTGTTTATCACAGTGTTTGCACATTATATAACTGAGATGGAACGTAAGAACCAGGTTCCACATAAATGGATGTGGAAAACTGCATAACGACCACATCCAGGAAGGCTAGCACAATGGCCCCAGCAGCTAATCCATAATGTGGATTCGATCTGTGGCTGGCGTGCCTCCCTGTGGCCTGGAAGCAGGTGCTTTAACATGCTCAACAATCCCTACAGACACACAACTGCAATATGAGACGAAAATAAATTTCATCTAACTTTTTCCTCTATGCCTCAAATTCGGAGTGGGCTTTCATATTCTGGTGAAAATACCTTCAACGAAACTGTTAATTTTACAGTGGCAAATTCAGCCACTGTAAGACATAAATACTAGGTACAGATATACAGTAATCGGCTATTATTAATGTGCTGTGAAGATTTAGTTATCAACAGCTGCATCTCTTTTCATTAATGTATACCTTTACTTGTTCTCATCTATGATGGACTAATAAGTGTATAGTGATTGACTGAAACTTAACTGCACTAACAAAAACTATCACTGTACTGCATCATAGTATTTGTGGCTATACCATCTTAATGTAACTTGGTAAATTATAAGGATCATTATTTTGATAATAGGTGCTCCCACATCAGTTCTACTCAATAGCTGCTGTTGATTTCCTATCACTAACTTGACAACAACTTTATTACACTGGTATTTTTCATAAGAACAGTTAACTACAGATGAAACTAATGGGTCTGTCTACAGCACATTATCCCTTGTCACACAGCTTCACAATGATAGCTGCACTACTTGTCAGGTAACTAACAGAAATTTTCAACCCCTGTATCTGTAAACACAGATAATCTGAAAAAAAAAGGAGTTACTAATAAATAATTAGGTATGTCTTTAATTTTCTTTTGAACTATTTTGGGATTCCCATTTCCTTACTTTATGTTAGACTAGCTGTTACCCATGGCTGTGTTTGCATATTGGCAGCTTTGTTATGATAAGTTATGGTCAGTAAGTAAGCTGCTGTACATGCAATGACATCAGCTACCCTAATGTGTCTGCCTGTTTGGGACAGCATAGCATATGAAGTGCTTTCAACTCTCACTCCTCCCAAGTTGTCCCAACGCATGGTGCACTGGCATGCGTAGCGTCACTGCCGAGCAGTGCATACAGAGGGGTATGGGCAGGAGTGCATATCTGTGCATCATGCTCTTGAAATAGTGTGAGGGTATGGACTAAACACATTGAAAGATTGTATAAGCACTGTATTCATGATTTTGAATCTTATCAAATAGCAAGTATTGACCAATAAAATCATTTTCACAAATATCAAGAAGTTCAAGAGTAAATATTATTCCCTAATTTGCATAACATTTTTTCAAATCAATAAGTACCTTTCCTGCACACTCTCTAAAGTAGTCTATGTTCTTCTTCAGGGTTCAAGCCATACTGTTACCAAATTTCATCGAAAGAATTCAGGGGGGTTAGTAACAATAAATTTAAGCGTCATGCATAATGTGCCAGTTTTTCACACATCTCATTGTTTATGATGCCATATATACTGAACCATTTGTTGTACAATGATATAACTTTGCAGCTACATTCAGTGGTATGTGTGAACACTGTCAGCAAAATGTGTCATGAATAAGTAATATAGCCTACACTACTACTTCATCCCTGTCACCACACCTCTGATACCTAGGTTCTTATTGCCACAGTGATTCTTTCCAGAATCAAGACAAAGTTTGGCTGAAATCAAACCAGTGCTCCAAAAGGAGATGTGGAACGTACATACATACATTTTTGCAATATGCATGGGTATCTTTTGTTTCCCATCATGCAGTTTTGATACAGTGCCCCTAACTATGCTTACATAATCTGCAAAAACCTTGTGAAAATTCATCTAGTAATTTAGAATAAAAGCGTGTCCAAAAACAAACAGGCAGGCAGGCAGGCAGACAGATACACAGTTTTTCAGATTTATTATTAGTATAGATGGGAGCTTGTTGGACCAGAGTATGTAACTTCACTTTCAACCTACAACAAAGAGGCAAACACTACATGAATATTATATTTGTGTCTTGTATTCCAATTCTGTAGATCACAGTTAAACTGAAACATATCTTTATCATTGACTATACAAAGCATTTAAGAGTAAATGTATTTGAAAGTTTGTGTAAGAATTAAAGATCTTTAAATAGGCTACTGCAAAATGTGCAGTAATCTACTTTGCACAATATTTTTACTGGTCACTTCTACTGAATAAATAATGTATTTTATTTAGGTGCCTTGCTTCAGAAGATAATTATATAACACAACAGAGAGTAGAAATATGCAAAATTGGCCAATTCTCAAAATTTTAGATAATAGATGCTTCTTGGGAAAAAACATGCTGAAATGAAGTTTTTGATTAGTTTCTTTGTGTGTAGACTCAATTTTAATTTTTTATCCAGCTGAGCCTCAAGTAATTTTAAATACACAAATAAACTGTCCCCCCCCCCCCCCCCCACATGAACCATGGACCTTGCCTTTGGTGGGGAGGCTTGAGTGCCTCAGCGATACATATAGCCGTACCGTAGGTGCAACCACAATGGATGAGTATCTGTTGAGAGGCCAGACAAACGTGTGGTTCTTGAAGAGGGGCAGCTGTCTTTTCAGTAGTTGCAGGGGCAACAGTCTGGATGATTGACTGATCTGACCTTTTAACACTAACCAAAACAGCCTTGCTGTGCTGGTACTGCGAACGGCTGAAAGCAAGGGGAAACTACAGCCGTAATTTTTCCCGAGGGCATGCAGCTTTACTGTATGGTTAAATGATGATAGCGTCCTCTTGGGTAAAATATTCTGGAGGTAAAATAGTCCCCCATTCAGATCTCCGGGCGGGGACTACTCAAGTGGACGTTGTTATCAGGAGAAAGGAAACTGGCGTTCTACAGATCGGAGCGTGGAATGTCAGATCCGTTAATTGGGCAGGTCGGATAGAAAATTTAAAAAGGGAAATGGATAGGTTAAAGTTAGATATAGTGGGAATTAGTGAAGTTTGGTGGCAGGAGGAACAAGACTTCTGGTCAGGTGAATACAGGGTTCTAATACAAAATCAAATACGGGTAATGTAGGAGTAGTAAAGAAAATAGAAATAAACTTCCGCATGTGAAAAATATATTAAAAACAAAGATTCCAAGACTTACCAAGTGGGAAAGCGCCGGTAGATAGGCACAATAAATAAAACGCACAAACACACACACAGAATTTCGAGCTTTCGCAACCGGCGGCTGCTTCGTCAGGAAAGAGGGAAGGAAAAGGAAAGATGAAAGGATGTGGGTTTTAAGGGAGAGGGTAAGGAGTCATTCCAATCCGGGAGCGGAAAGACTTACCTTAGGGGGAAAAAAGGATAGGTATATAATCGCGCGCGCGCGCGCATACACACACACACACACACACACACACACACACACACACACACACACACACACACACAAGGAGACACATTTAAAGGCGAAGAGTATGGGCAGAGATGTAAGTCGAGGCGGAAGTGTGGAGGCAAAGATGATGTTGAATGACAGGTGAGGTATGAGTGGCGGCAACTTGAAATTAGCGGAGATTGAGGCCTGGTGGATAACGAGAAGAGAGGATATATTGAAGGGCAAGTTCCCATCTCCGGAGTTCGGAGAGGTTGGTGTTGGTGGGAAGTATCCAGATAACTCTGACGGTGTAACACTGTGCCAAGATGTGCTGGCCGTGCACCAAGGCATGTTTAGCCACAGGGTGATCCTCATTACCAACAAACACTGTCTGCCTGTGTCCATACATGCGAATGGACAGTTTGTTGCTGGTCATTCCCACATAGAAAGCATCACAGTGTAGGCAGGTCAGTTGGTAAATCACGTCGGTGCTTTCACACATAGCTCTGCCTTTGATCGTGTACACCTTCCGGGTTACAGGACTGGAGTAGGTGGTGGTGGGAGGGTGCATAGGACAGGTTTTACACCGGGGGCGGTTGCAAGGGTAGGAGCCAGAGGGTAGGGAAGGTGGTTTGGGGATTTCATAGGGATGAACCAAGAGGTTACGAAGGTTAGGTGGACGGCGGAATGACACTCTTGGTGGAATGGGGAGGATTTCATGAAGGATGGATCTCATTTCGGGGCAGGATTTTAGGAAGTTGTGTCCCTGCTGGAGAGCCACATTCAGAGTCTGATCCAGTCCCGGGAAGTATCCTGTCACAAGTGGGGCACTTTTGGGGTTCTTCTGTGAGAGGTTCTGGGTTTGAGGGGATGAGGAAGTGGCTCTGGTTATCTGCTTCTGTACCAGGTCGGGAGGGTAGTTGCGGGATGCGAAAGCTGTTTTCAGGTTGTTGGTGTAATGGTCCAGGGATTTAGGACTGGAGCAGATTTGTTTGCCACGAAGGCCCAGGCTATAGGGAAGGGACCGTTTGATATGGAATGGGTGGCAGCTGTCATAATGGAGGTACTATTGCTTGTTGGTGGGTTCGATGTGGATGGATGTGTGAAGGTGGCCACCACCCATTCCATATCAAACGGTCCCTTCCCTATAGCCTGGGCCTTCGAGGCAAACGAATCTGCTCCAGTCCTGAATCCCTGGACCATTAGACCAACAACCTGAAAACAGCTTTTGCATCTCACAACTACCCTCCTGACCTCTAGCATTTGTAGACTTAGAGAAAGCTTTTGACAAGGTTGTCTGAAATACTCTCTTTCAAATTCTAAAGCTGGCAGAGGTAAAATACAGGGAGCAAAAGGCCATTTACAATTTGTACAGAAACCAGATGGCAGTTGTAAGAGTCGAGGGACATGAAAGGAAAGCAATGGTTGGGAAGGGAGTGAGACAGGGTTGTAGCCTCTCCCCGATGTTATTCAATCTGTATATTTAGCAAGCAGTGAATGAAACAAAAGAAAAGTTCAGAGTAGGCATTAAAATCCATGGAGAAGAAATAAAAATGTTGAGGTTCACCAATGACATTGTAATTCTGTCAGAGACAGCAAAGGACTTGGAAGAGCAGTTGAACGGAATGGACAATGTCTTGAAAGGAGGATATAAGATGAACATCAACAAAAGCAATACGAGGATAATAGAATGTAATCGAATTAAGTCGGGTGATGCTGAGGGAATCAGATTGGAAGATGAGACATTTAAAGTAGTAAAGGAGTTTTGCTATTTGGGGAGAAAATGATGGTCAAAGTAGAGAGGATATAAAATGTGGACAGGCAATAGCAAGGAAAGCATTTCTGAAGAAGAGACATTTGGTAACATCGAGTATAGATTTAAGTGTTAGGAAGTCTTTTCTGAAAGTATTTGTGTGGAGTGTAGCCATGTATGGAAGTGAAATATGAATGATGAACAGTTTGGACAAGAAGAGAATAGAAGCTTTCAAAATGTAGTGCTACAGAAAAATGCTGAAGATTAGATGGGTAGATTACATAACTAATGAGGAGGTATTGAATAGAACTGAGGAGAAGTGGAGTTTGTGGCACAACTTGACAAGAAGAAGGGACCGGTTGGTAGAACATGTTCTGAGGTATCAAGGGCTCACAAATTTAGCATTGGAGGGCAGCATGGAGGGTAAAAATCATAGAGGGAGATCAAGAGATGAATACACTAAGCAGATTCAGAAGGATGTAGGCTGAAGTAGGTACTGGGAGATGAAGAAACTTGCACAGGATAGGGTAGCATGGAGAGCTGCATCAAACCAGTCTCAGTCTCACAACAACAACAACAACAACAAATCTGTAATCAGGGGATTACAATACCACAGAATAACTAAAGACAAATTTATATAAAGTCCAGAATAAGTCTAGACTGAAAGTTACTTGCATTTACCAAAAAGTACTGCAATATTTTAAGGAAAATCATTAAATTGTACAGAAACATGCACAAAAAAATTACTAAGACTATATGAAATGGATCACAGGACAAACAGTTAGTGTACAAGATACTGCAACAATTAAACTAAAGGAAAATGATGTGGCTGAATATTTCAGAAGTTGCAAGTGTTAACTATCAGTTTCTAAATGTAGCAGCAAAAATATGGTTAAATGGTTCAGTTGAAGAAATAAGAGCATATATTAAAAATTGTCATTCCACAAAACTTTAATCAACTAGAAGCGACTCCAACCTCCTTCACTGAAACTAATAGAATTCAAAAATATCTAAGAAACGAAAGCATGAATGGTGTTGGAGTTTCAAACAGAATGCTGGAACTTTGTTTTAACTTAATAAATATTGTCCTCAGTGATGTATGTGATCCAGTAGGAAATTTTCCCAGACACACAATAAAATTTTTATCTGTGGAACTTCTTTATAAGAAAAGTAACAAAAACTTAAATGAGTATCATCTAATTTTCTAACAGATATCTTTTTCCAAAATATTTGACAAAGTAATGTACTCCAGAATACTCTCACATTTAATTGGTAACAATTTACTTAGCACATTGCAGTTTGCATTCAAGAAGGATTACTCAACTGAGAATTCTACTTATAAATTCAGTCGCCAAATATTACAGGCCTTAAACAATAAAATACAGCCACATGGTATTTTCTGTGATCATTCCAAGGGTTTGATTGCATACGTCATGTTACTCTCCTACAAAAACTTGGGTTTTATGGAACTGATGTCTTTAACCTTGACTGGTTTCAATAATATTTAACAAACTGAACACAAAATGTTTACTGGGTAATTCAAATAATGCTACAAGGAGAAGAAATTTCAGTGACTGGGGAGAAATCATGAACGGAGTCAAGTTTCAATTTTGTGTCCACTCTTATTCTTCATATACAGGGTGGTCCGTTGATAGTGATCGGCTCAAATATCTCACAAAATAAGTATCAAACAAAAAAACTACAAACAATGAAACTCATCTACCTAGAAGGGGCAAATCAGATGGCACTATGGTTGGCCCGCTAGATGGCACTGCCATAGGTCAAACGGATATCAACTGCGTTTTTTAAAAATAGGAACCACCATTTTTTATTACATATTCATGTAGTATGTAAAGAAACATGAAGGTTTAGTTGGACCACATTTTTCGCTTTGTGATAGATGGCGCTGTAATAGTCACGAACGTGTAAGTATGGTATCATGTAACATTCTGCCAGTGCGGACGGTATTTGCTTCGTGATACATTACCCATGTTAAAATGGACAGTTTACCAATTGTGGAAAAGGTCGATATCATGTTGATGTAGGACTATTGTGATCAAAATGCTGAACGGCCGTGTGTTATGTATGCTGCTCGGTACCCTGGATGACATCATCCAAGTGTCCGGACCGTTCGCCAGATAGTTACGTTATTTAAGGAAACAGGAAGTGTTCAGCCACAAGTGAAACAACAGTCATGACCTGCAACAAATGATGATGATGCCGAAGTATGTGTTTTAGCTCCTGTCACGGCTAATCCGCACGTCAGTAGCAGACAAATTGCACGAGAGTCGGGAATCTCAAAAACATCTATGTTGAGAATGTTACATCAACTTCGATTGCACCCATACCATACTTCTAGGCTACAGGAATTGCATGGCGACGACTCTGAACGTTGTGTACAGTTCTGCCACTGGGTACAAGAGAAATTACGAGACGATGACACATTTCTTGCACACATTCTATTTAGCGACGAAGCGTCATTCACCAACAGTGGTAACGTAAACCGGCATAATATTCACTATTGGGCAATGGAAAATCCACGATGGCTGCAACAAGTGGGACATCAGGGACCTTGGAGGGTTAATGTATGGTGTGGCATTATGGGAGGAAGGACAATTGGGTCCCATTTTATCGATGGCAATCTAAATGGTGCAATGTATGCCGATTTCCTACGTAATGTTCTACCGATGTTACTACAAGATGTTTCACTGCACGACAGAAAGGAGATGTCCGGCACATAGCTCACGTGTGGTTGAAGCAGTACTGAATAGCATATTTCTTGACAGGTTGATTGGTTATCGAAGCACCATACCATGGCCTGCATGTTCACCAGATCTGACGTTCCCGAATTTCTTTCTCAAGGGAAAGTTGAAGGATATTTGCTATTGTGATCCACCGACAACACCTGACAACATGCGACAGCGCACTGTCAATGCATGTGCGAAAATTACGGGAGGCGAACTACTCGCTGTTGAGAGGAATGTCGTTACATGTATTGCCAAATGCATTGAGGTTGACGGACATCATTTTCAGCATTTATTGCATTAATGTGGTATTTACAGGTAATCACACTGTAACACCATGCATTCTCAGAAATGATCAGTTCACAAAGGTACAACCGAAACAAAATGTTCAAACATACCTACACTCTGTATTTTAATTTAAAAAACCTACCTGTTACCAACTGTTCGTCTAAAATTGTGAGCCATATGTTTGTGACTATTACAGTGCCATCTATCACAAAGCGAAAAAAGTGGTCCAACTAAAACATTCATATTTCTTTACATACTACACGAATATGTAATAAAAATTGGGGGTTCCTACTTTTAAAAAAATGCACTTGATATGTGTTTGACCTATGGCAGCACCATCTAGTGGACCAACTATAGCGCCATCTGGTTTCCCCCTTCAAGCTAGACAAGTTTTGTTCTTTGTAGTTTTTTCGTTTGACGTTTATTTCGTGAGATATTTGGCCTGGTCACAATCAATGGACCACCCTGTATGTGAATGATCTTCCACTTCACATCAATCAAGCAGAATTCGTAATTTTTACAGACATGAATAGTGTCATCATAAATCTCATTAGAGAGGAGCAACAAAAGAGACTGTTAAAAACACACTATACTTGGTCCTGTACAACAAATAGGGTCTTACCAACCACTGACGCAGCATCTGTGCAGGAATCAGTAAATAGGGCTCCAAATTTTTGGCTGTACATATTGATGAAAATTTCAACTGTACAAAACATATCACACCAATATCACATCACTGAGATGCTCAAATAATTAAGTTCAGTTATTTTTACTCTCTGAATATTTCCATTCTATAATAAGTAACTTATGTAATAATTTTCTGGGGTACCTCATTCATTAGTAAGAAAGCACTGACTACACAGGAGTGAACAGTAAGAGTAATATACAGTATTCACCAGCAATCATCATGCAGGTACCCCTTCAGAGTTAGAAATTTAGACGCATTACGCAACACATATGTACGCTAATAAAATTCATCGTAAATAATCTTTCACAATTTGAGAAGAACAATGAAGTCCATTCCTACGACAACTGGAGGAGATAATGACATTTATGATCCATTATTCACACATCGAGTGCCATGTGGCCGCTGGCTGCTACAGCAGGTGGCTCTGCTGTGCAGCCACCCACCTCATGGCCATCAACTTGTTAAAGCTGCAAATGGCTCAAAAATTAATTCAATACGCACTAAAAAAAATTTCATTATTTCCCCAATAAAATAAATTGTATGACAGGTAGAAATGCAAGTTTTTATTCTACTTCTCCATTTTATTAATCTATGACATCCTTCATTTCTAATATTTTTACGATTGTCACAGCCGAATTTAATTATTAGTTGCATTTGGTCCTTACCAAATAGTTTTCCAACTTTTTCCCCACAAGAATATACAATTGACAAACATGCTGTCTCACCAATGTCTACTACTGCTATCATTATTGCTATCATATTCAAAATTTACAACGAAAGATATGTTCTATGATTTTTCTCCTGCTTCTAAACTAAAATTATAGTTGTATGTTATTTGAGGTATCATCTGTTGTGCTTAAACAATGCTATTAATGTTTCGAAACAACATTATGTGGAACAGATAACACATTCAAACGTATTTTGAATATTGCAATAGAAGCATCTGAGGTGCAAATACAACTCTCCGCAAAACTCAAACAATGGAAAATCCAGGATGGAATGTAACAATATTTTGAAAAGGAAAGTTGCTACTCACCACACAACAGAGATGCTCGGTCGCAGATAGGCACAACAAAAAGACTGTCACAAATAAAGCCTTCAGCCAGTAAGGCCTTCAACAACAGACATAGGCACACACACATCCACGCACGGAAACAACACGTTTTGTGTGTGTAAGCGCGTGCTTGCATATGCATGTATGTCTGTAATCTATGGTTGATGAAGGCCTTACTGGCCAAAAACTTTATTTGTGACAGGCTTTTTGTTGTGCCTATCTGTGACAGGCTTTTTGTTGTGCCTATCTGCTACTCAGCATCTCTGTTATATAGTGGGTAGCAACTTTCCTTTTTATAATATTGTTCTCCCCAGAAGATTTGCCAAATTTGTGATTGTAGATAGGTTTTGAAAGTAGCAACCTTGTTAACAGAATGGTTTGACTTTTTAAGTGTGAAGGTGCTGCTTGGCAAATGACAGTAGTCACTTTATCGACACAATGTTTGTCTGAGAAAAATGGAACCTTACAATATATTGTTGGTTTAAGTACCAACGGTTTCATTTTGTTCCCTTCGTGGACTTTCCTCTTAATGAGAAAATCCATTCTTGCGCAAATCACGCTGTCAGTACATTGCTGATGCTGCTTCTCCTTACAAGTGCCAATGTTCCACAGCATTACTATTTCAATTTAGTCAGTAACACTTACTTACGATTATATGTTTTTCCCTTTTCTTTTTTTTTTTTTAGTAGTTTGTTTTTGTGCAACATAATAAATGGTATTTTTAGGCCAAGGATGGAATAACAACAATATGAGAAGGACAGATTGCTGATCACCACATACAGGAGGTGTGGAATCACAGACTCCAATGAAATGACTATTGAACCTTTAACATTCAGACAAAAACATCCTCCTCCAGAAGCAGAAGAAACACACACACACACACACACACACACACACACACACACACACACAGCCACACACAAATAGCTACTGTTTATGGCCACTGTCATAATAGACATTAGCTGTGTGTGTGCGTGCACACACAAGAGAGAGAGAGATCTTTTGTTTGAAGAAGGGGGTTTCTGTCTGAAAGCTAAAAGTTTAGCACTCCATGTCTCCCCTATGTGGTGAGTAGCAATCTATCTTTTCATACTTTGTGTGGCAGATAGCATACTCTTAGAGCATGTAAAATAATCTCCAGTCTTATCAAACTTAAAATATAAATGTATTAAAAACAAAGATTCCAAGACTTACCAATTGGGAAAGTGCCGGCAGACAGGCACAATGAACAAAATACACAAACACACACACAGAATTACTAGCTTTCGCAACCGATGGTTGCTTCTTCAGGAAAGAGGGAAGGAGAGGGAAAGACTAAAGGATGTGGGTTTTAAGGGAGAGGGTAAGGAGTCATTCCAATCCCGGGAGCGGAAAGACTTCCCTTAGGGGGAAAAAGGACAGATGTACACTCGCACACACACACACACACACACACACACACACACACACACACACACACACAAGCAGACATATTTAAAGGCAAAGAGTAATATAAATGTTTACCAGTGATTACACTATCATCACACAACCTGTGCTAGAGAGCAATAGTTGTCACGCATGAGAGGACCTACTACTCTTTCTACTCCTACGTGACGTCTGTGTCTATAGTATCAACATTGAAGATATGAAACTTCACCTGCATTGTTTGCAAAGCTACCATTTTGAAGATCCATTAGAATATGAAATATGGCAGAGCAAAAGAGAGAGCTTTCCAAATTTATTAACATTCAACTTATGGAATTGATTAAGGACTCATACCTTTAAATTGCCAATTCTGGCTATTATGAGCTGAAAGCATGTTTCCACAGTTTCGTGCTGTAAAGCCGGGTTGTATCTGTCTCGCGTGTGT